>NC_086286.1:128832633-129162276 GCF_963924245.1 Chroicocephalus ridibundus | reverse complement strand
TCTTTGAAAGAAAAAAAATGCTGAGAATAAAAACTGTCATTAGCTCCCATTACAGCAACAAACATATGCTGCTTTCTAACAAGTTCCCGTAAGAAGCATCACTTGAGAGAAGAAGGATCACGAGAAGCACAGACTGGCACCCAAACGGGTACGGGCAACGGCTTCTGCCCCTTTGAGTCTGGTGCCTTGGGCACAGCAGTGAAGTTCCTTAAATTTCCTGCTCCCGCATCCGCAGATGGATCACAAAACCAGCAGCGAGTTCGGAGAGCTGCCAGCCGAGCAGCACGCACCGCTGCGGACGACACAGACTGATGAGCTCTGCTGCTTTTTGGGTTCTTCCCTGTGGGCAGAGCAGCCGTTGCCCACGACGCCGCGAGAGCGGCTGCTGCCTTGGCTGAGCCGACGGCCCGAGGCGCTGCAGCAGGGAGGCGAGATGTCAGGCAGCGCACAGCACGTGGCAGCGCGCGATCCGCCCCATGAACACCAGCTCCTTAAAGATCTAGACTTTTCCCCTTATTCCCTTTCCTAGGGAAACCCAATGCTCGCAGCCTTGACGTTCTACACCAGCATTCCATGCTGCTCTTGGTTTCAGAAACGTCCCCTGCTGTCTCACCCAGCTCCCCCGCGTCCCCCATGACCGCCTCAGAGTTTTAAGAGGAAGAGAATCACCCTGCTCCTGTTTAAATAAAAGCTGGGTTTGGCTATTATGGTCTGGCAACTTGCAGATGGGGACACAGAAGAACTTGGGCCTTGGTAGTCACCAGCCTTGAAAGGTGACCATTCAGAAAATGAGTTTTCCTGAGGTACTGACACATCCATGAGCAAGAATGGGACAAGATACACAAATCCTGGCAGATGGGCTTAGCTCCCATCTCCAACCATTTGAACATGAGTGGCCTGAAGCCCAGCACAGCAGCGTGGCTGGACATCATCCACGTTATCAAATCATAGAATCATAGAATCGTCAGGGTTGGAAGGGACCTTAAAGATCATCTCGTTCCAATCCCCCTGCCATGGGCACGGACACCTCCCACTAGAGCAGGTTGCTCAGAGCCCCCTCCAGCCTGGCCTTAAAAACTTCCAGGGATGGGGCTTCCACCACCTCCTGGGCCACCTGTTCCAGTGTCTCCCCACCCTCATGGTGAAGAACTTCTTCCTAACGTCCAGGCTGAATCGACCCATCTCTAGTTTTAATCCATTCCCTCTAGTCCTACCATTACCCAACATCCTAAAAAGTCCCTCCCCAGCTTTCTTGGAGGCCCCCTTAAGATACTGGTAGGCCACTCGAAGGTCTCCTCGGCGCCTTCTTTTCTCCAGACTGAACAACCCCAACTCTCTCAGTCTGTCCTCATAGGAGAGGTGCTCCAGCCCTCTGATCATTCTCGTGGCCCTTCTCTGGACACGTTCCAGCACGTCCATATCTCTCTTGTAGTAGGGGCTCCAGAACTGGACGCAGTGCTCCAGGTGGGGTCTCACGAGAGTGGAGTAGAGGGGGAGAATCACCTCCCTCGAGGTGATCTCTTAAGAGAAATCTCTTAAGAGCTTTCCCTGATGACAACCAGGGCCACTACCAACAGAGTCTCTAAAACTCATGAATTCTTCTAATCATCTTCAGCCACCTGCTGTTTTTTAGAGTAGGTGGGTGCTGGGAGAGACTTTCTAGACATCAAGCCTGATCTCCTCTTATCACATATAACCACATGAAGTAATTGTTCTATAAACCCGTCAAAAGCTTTGGCAATGGCTCCCTGGTAGGGAGGCTGGACACGACGGAGCTTGGAGCTCCAGCCTGTTTCCTCCTGATGGCCTTGGCCAAAGTCTACTTCTGTGCTCAAAGGAGATGATCACAGAATCACAGACTAGTCTGGGTGGGAAGGGACCGTTAAAGCCTGTCTTGTCCAACCCCCTGCCCTGGGCAGGGACACCTCCCACCAGAGCAGGCTGCTCCAAGCCCCGTCTAACCTGGCCTGGGATGTTTCCAGGGGTGGGACAGCCACCACCTCTCTGGGCAACCTGGGCCAGGTTCTCACCATCTTTTTACGGTTACCCACCATAGAAAATTTCTTCCTAGTATCTAGTCTAAATCTTCCCTCTTTTAGTTTAAAACCATAACCCCTAGTCCTATTGCAACAGGCCCCACTAAAAAGTCTGTCCCCACCTTTCCTGTAGGCCGCCTTTCAGAGATGATGATCCGAAAAGGCACAGAGGCATCTCCTAATGTCACAGGTGACGTATTGTCTGTGACCATTCTTGACAATGAAAGTAAGACTTTGGATCTGAAACCAATGGTGAAGATTCTTAATATCCTCGACATCAAGATGATGAAGTTCTTGATATCAGCCTCTACCAGCAGTGGGAGATTCGGGGACCAGAGGCTTCCACTGAGGAAGAGGGATGTGTAGCGGGATATCTGAAGATACAGGCTGGGCTGGAGTGAACCTGACTGTCAGCATCCAGCTCAAACGGGTCAAAGCCAGCTCCTGAGGTTGCACGTCAACGGCGGAGAGAGACGGCAGGAATCATTGAGAGAAGTAGCTAGGGCTAAGAATTTGGCAATTCGATCTCGCCAAGAGGGCAGTCCTGGCCACGACGGCTCCCACCACGTGGAGCCCTGACATCCGGCTGCGCAGCAATGTTCGTCAGGGTCCAACCTTGACCCGTGTGAGTGCCGACAGCATTGACAACAGCGTCACCCAGCTTACAAGATGTAGGTCTCCTGGAATTCTGCATTTTATTTAATCTGATGAACTCATTAATGTTGTCAGAAATACAGGATTAAACCGCCAATGATCTGCAGAGCTGATGCCACCAGAAGCAAACGTGATGCTTCCAGGCGAGTTCAGAGGACGGGGTTTGCCTCTCCCACGGGGCACTCCCGCTTTTATGTTTTCAGTCCCAGGAGGCGACTGGAATTTCATAGAGCAAGCGCCCCCCTCACCTCCATTTGATGAATTTATTTCAACAGAGAAAGGTTCAGGGAAAAGAAAATTAATTTTCATGTTAGCAGAGTTTTTCCTAAACTACGTTAGTTAAAACCAGGTATTTTCTACTTCGCTGCTGTTCTAATTCTTTGTGGATTTAAGCACATCTGCTTTAGGCTTGCAAAACTGTAGGGATATTTACAGGAGTCAGACTAAATCACAAATACAATACAAGCGTTTCTCTCTAAACCCAATTTGGATTACATGATGATTTTAGTAGCTAGAACAACTTTCATTTCACTTTGATAAATAAAAGCCCCAAGAGGTTTCAGTCTGAAAGCACCATGAAAGGCCAACGCTGCAGCTGGAACAGATATTTCATACAACCCGGCTCCTAGGTAGGGCTATTCTGATCTAGCACTATGGATAAATTGATTCCAGGTATGGGTTTTTTTTTTCCACTTCTGTAGTACGGTGTAATATTTACACCAGTGTTTGACTATGGGAAGTATCTTGATGTTTTTGATAGCTGGGTTGTACGTGCGTGTTGTCGCAGCGCGGTAGCCATCGCAGCACAAGAGGAAGCTCTCCCTGTAACGGCTAACATAACGTCGGAGTAAGCAAATATTGAACCTCATCATTTCCAAGGTCTTGAATTCATAATATTTCCTTAATAGTAAACAGCACTGCATCTGTATTTTCTAGGATTCTTTATCTTATTTCTAGCATGCTTCACATCAGCTACAACTACAAAAAAACCCCCACCCCAACAACCCAAAAAAGTAAACGAAAACACACGGCTCAAAGGTTTTACCCTTTCAGGAGCACGGCAAATGGTCCCGTTTGGCGACCAGCTCCATGGCCAGCAGGGAGGACACCCAGCCACCTTCCAGCCAACCTAGAGCAAGCTCTGCAAAGATCTGCCCTGGGCTGCTCAGCCCGGGAGCTCTTTAAGGAAAACTGAATCACCACCGGTGCGACGACAGGGAGGCAGACGCCAAAATGCAAATCCCTTCTCTAGGTGGCACGCAGCTCGCTGGGGTACACCTCTGAACTTCAGTGACACAAACGCGGGTCTGAGATAGCGCATCGTGTCGACAACTATGGGGTTGTGTCTTCTCATAGCTCTTTCATTTGCCCGAAGCCGGAGTGCAAAAGTGTATTTGTGGGCTGGGGAAATAAAGAACAAATTGGAGAGAGGCCAATAACCCAGAAGAAACTACCGACTTCAAAAAGATAAAAGTTTACAACACAGTTAGTAAAAGAGTGATTTATGCTCAAAGGGATCATTTTGTTGTATCAGACCATACCTAAACCCTTGTGCCGCATGTAACATGCTTTAACAAGATGTTTCAGGACTCCCTTTGAAAAAGACAACCCTTATAAAGAGACGAGGTGGAAAAAGGGATAGATCCTTACAAAGGAAAGGGCCAAAATGGAGTGATAACGTCTGTGTAACAGATGATGAGACGAGCCCCAAATTGCTGCCATCTGTTAGCAACCTTTGCCCACTGAAATGAATTTAATGTGAGGTCAAGAAATCCCAAACTGCCATTTCCTCATTACTATTAATAAGGGCCAGGTGCCATATAAACCACCACTGGATCCAGATGTCCTTCACGTGGCTTTGATTACCCTTCTAGGCTCGGATAATGATGGGAGGGAAAGTATTACAGATGCACACACAGAAACACGTTTAATATTAATTTCTCCGCAATCGAATTACTGGGCATTAACCGCGTTATACGCCTTCCACCGTACCGAACGTCGGCAGGTCAGCCATGGGGATGGCACCCCTGCAAGGTGTCGAGCAGGTAATCATAGAATCGCAGAATTGTCTAGGTTGGAAGGGACCTTCCTCCTTCGGGATGAAGTTACGGCGTCTGCAGCTGCAACACGGGCTCCTGCCATATTTCCCATGCTTGTGCGCGAGAAGCAATGCTTTCTGCAAGCGACAGCCAAGATACAGGCAACGGCTCTCATTTGAATTTCATCAACATCTTGTTGGCTAGTCTTGAATGTCTAAAAAAGTATCGGTTTTCCCTGTCTCTGAAATGGACACGCTCAATTTAATACGGAGAGATGTGAAAATGTATGGTTATGTAGTTTGGTTAAGATTAAAATGGTACGGAAAAGCTAAGCGTATCCGCTATTTATGGCGCCGAACGGTTGTATTTGGGTGCCAACCCAGTGCTGGAGCGCAGCAGAAGGAATTAGTAATTGCAGAGAATTAAGCATTACGCTGGATCGCATCCTGAAGGAGGAATGTGCATGCACTGTCTGCACTCACTTAAGCTTATTTACATCCTAGAGCAGGTCCTTGACGACAAAGCAAAGAAACCGTTGTTTCAGAAGAGACAGCGCGGCTATGAAGTTCAGCAGGGAAGCAATAAATATTCCACATCCTGGACCCTACAAGGATGATCGTTTAACCAGTTACAACCCATGCTCAAAGAAAATATGGTAAAACAAACAAATTATTCCAGAATTCTGTCTTCTAGCTTTCGGTCTTGCCAAACTCATCACCAGCGTCGCACTTCTTAGGGAATAAACAAACATCAAGTAAAATCAGATCTTGCCAAAACAAATGCAAATCCTCGTAGTACATCTCTCCAGTCATCTTAATGACATCTCCGCCACGGAAACACAAACAGCTACAGGCTCATGAATATCTATCCCCAAATGTGGCAACAAATGCTTTGGTGGAAACATCTATGTGAAATGAAAAACACCACCGACGCGCCACCGCGAATTCTCATGAACAAGTGAAAAAGGACAGAAACACCCACGTAGTGGGAGAATATCTTCAACAAAAAACCCCGCTCTCATCTTGCATATGGGCTCTTTAATGGTGACTGATGAATTATTCCTATAGAGTAAGGCCAAGCACCGAATTCATGGTTCTGAGCAATCACTGACTCTGGAGAGACATCGCTCATCAGCCTTTATAACCTTCTTTCTGCTCTGCTGTTACACAAACTACCCTTCCTCTTACTGCTCCAAGGGGGCAGGCACCTTGCCACGGCCCTGCCGCTACGCCCGCCCTGACCCACGGGTGCTCGCCGCTTGTTTTCTGCCCAGGAGCTGAAATTATTGCCACAAAAAGGTCCATCTCGGGAACGGCATCCAGCCTCTTCCAGTTTGGATCACTACTTCTTGAAAACCAGTGAAGGTGTAAGTACAGGAGCTTCTGGCTTCTCCTTTTTTCTAGGAACGCTGTTTTTCAGTAGGACGATTTCAGTGCTCTGATTTGCAGCCCGGCCCCTCAAAAGCCGTGTGAAGATAATTGCTGGAGCAGCGACTACTGGCCCAGGAAAAGGAACGTTTCAAGCTGGTTTTGCTGTCAAAGACAGTTCATTGTAAAGCTGAACCCCGGGCATTTGACAAATATACCTGGGTATTTCAAACATATTACTGACCACCAAGAAGCAAGATTTCTCATATAAGTGACTTGTAGAAAAAAGCTGTTGCTGGTGCATCCCAAACCAACAGCCCACGCTCGGACACCTCTCGGACGCTGTTCTCACTCTGTGGCCTCTGGGGCATCATCTGGACCACGGCTTGTTCCCGTCAACGATGCAGCGACAGCTCAGATCTGGTGGCGGGTATTAGCTCAAGCAGTGTTCCCGTGCACCTCCCTACACCCAAGGTGGGGTCAGGCTTGAAGACACGATGCTCCTGCGTGCCGACTGCTGCTTTGGCACGACACGGTGACCCTGTCGATGGATCCCGTTGGAATTGCGCTGGCTGCGTCCCAGTGCTGGGCTCCCAGAAGCGGGTGCTGTGTGATGGCGCTTGCGGTTCTGCATCAACCAGCTGAGGTCTAACGGGATTATTGGTCTCAGCAGGTCAGACCCAAGCTAAGTCTGAGCAAAGCCATCGTTTCTGCAGCAGTTCCCCCCCATGTCCACATTTATTTGCTGGGGCACACGGTGATGCCTGACGGCTCTGTGCTCCGGTGCTGCTGCTAAGGGACCCCTCAGACCCTGGCCTTCCCGGGGAGTGCAGGAGCACCCCGCCAGATCTGCCGGAGTTATCCTGGAGGTGGCAGGATGGGCGCTGGACCTGCATTAGGGAGGTTGGCACAGGGCTGAGACTTCCTCCCCATTGCAAGACCTGGGTTCTTCTGGTGCCTGTGGCACCCCAGGGCCCGCTGCAGAAATAAGGGAGAACTGGTTGTATTTAACCATCTGTGATGGTGTGCTCCACCGCCAACCTGACCTTTATCTCCATAACCCTGCCCATGTGATAACCACCCATGGTGGCCATCATGGGTGCACCTGGTTGTGATGGCTGCACCCAGCTCACCATGGTTTTGGGGAGACGGATAACAACACAATAGCCAGGGGCTAACGAGCAATGCGCCCACCTCACCACAACACTTGTGCTGTGTTCAATATGCAAATATCATAGAATCACAGAATGCGTGGGGTTGGAAGGGACCTCCAAAGGCCATCTCGTCCAGCCCCCCTGCAGTCAGCAGGGACATCTTCAACTAGAGCAGGTTGCTCAGAGCCTCATCCAGCCTGGCCTTGGATGTCTCCAGGGATGGGGCTTCCACCCCCTCTCTGGGCAACCTGGGCCAGTGTCTCACCACCCTCAGTGTGAAGAACTTCTTCCTAACGTCTGATCTAACCCTGCCCTGCTCTAGTTTAAACCATCGCCCCTCGTCCTATCGCTACGTGCCCTTGCAAACAGCCCCTCCCCAGCTTTCTTGTAGGCCCCTTCGGTTACTGGAAGGCCGCTATAAGGTCTCCCCGGACTCTTATATGACTGTAGGTCAATCATCTTACACCCATAAATAGTTCAGAAAGCCAAGGGGGTCCTTTCTGAAACCTTGCCTCAACGGGAGGGTCTCCCTGACAGCTCTGTCTGACCCCGTCCTCCATGCAGTAAATAACCAAGTGTGTCTTGCCATCGAATCTTGTTAAAACACTGTCACATTTACTATCAAATTTTGTTAAAGCATGTTTTATATCAATAAATGTATTGCTGCCTCTCTCTACGAGTGAAGTGCATCATTCCATCCGTGATACTGTCCTGAAGAGACCTCCAGAACAGGCGCCACAGTATGTATTACATCCAGCCTTCACTCCCTTTCCTGCATGCAACCTCCCTCCAAAGCTCTGCCCCTCGCCCCCGCTCCCCCGCGCAGGGGGGCTCTGGGGATGGGATGGGGATGGGGTGGCATGGGATGGGGAAGGGGATGGAGATGGGATGGGATGGGATGGGGATGGCATGGGATGGGGATGGGATAGGATGGCATGGGGTGGGGATGGCATGGGATGGAGATGGGGATGGGATGGGATGGCATGGCATGGCATGGGGATGAGATGAGATGGCATGGCATGGGATGGGATGGAGATGGGATGGCATGGCGTGGGGATGGGAGGGGATGGCCCTACAATTTCTGCAACAGCCCAGGAGCCACAGGTGGGAACTGCAACCAGCGCGGTGTGTGACCCAGAGCCACGGCCATTCCACCCCAGGGAAAGGCATCTCAGCGCCGTCCCTTCCGTGGCAGCCAGCCGGCAGCACGGCCAGCGAGCGGCAGAGCTGCCACGTCCCGGGGTGCACGACGTGCCTTCCCAAAGCAAGGACGCTCCTCTCCTGCAGCCACTGCGTTTCAAGTTTATTAACATCGAAACGGGACATCAGAAGGAGGGGGAGAATACGCTGAACACAGAAAGAAGCTCTCGGGGCTCTGGGAGCCCCTCTGAGCACATGTGGCACACGACCAAGCCTCGAGTTTCCTTAGAACCGCCCACGATAAATCTACAGGAACTGCTGCCTGTGAGTGCTGTGCGCCCTGGTGAAAACGCTCTAACCCCGTTTCACTTCCAATCCTCTTTTCCCAAATAACGCACATTAAAACAAAAAAGTATGCAAATAAACAGAAATCTCTAGAAGACAAAAACTGAAAAATTTTCATGCTGGGCAGCCTCTTGACAGAGGATCTGTTTAGAAAATAAACCCAACCCCTTCCACTGGTTTTGAAGTGCATCCGAAGGAATAAGCGTATTTTTCCCCCAAGTCAAGAGCAAGTGTAGCCGCGATGCTTTTGCACAGAGCTTTGTTAAAAATGGTAGCGGCTTAAAAGTTGGAACTTGGCACACGTGTCTTTCTCAGCAACGGCAGGACTTGGAAGACGAGAAACTGAACAAACTCCTGCCTGTTTCTGGCCGTGCGATCCAAACCGTGATTAAGTAGAGAGGAATGCGATTCAGGGAAGGCATGAATGGAGCGGGACTCCGCAGAAACCCTTCTGCCTTATGGCTCTTACCTCTTTGTGGGACAGCGGGAGCAGCGGGAAAACCACACTTCTCCCCAACAGCTTTCCCAACTGCTATTTTGGAAAACATCTCTGGTTACTACAGTTCAGGATTAAAAACATCTAAGCACTCTCCACTGTTTTAGTCTGCCTTCTGCGTTGGACTGTACTTACTCCCTCGTGCCGTTCGTGTGCTCTCCAAAGCGGGACAGAACGACTGGATCCCCTCCGGCCTGACAGCAACAGCCCACCCAGTCCCCATCGAGCGTCAGGAGAGGCTCGTGCACCTCTTCATTGCTCCCCAACAGCAGCAGGTTTATGCCAAGCCACCAGACCCAACCATGACCGCGTTTATTCGGGAAGGCTCTGGCTGACTTCTGCAGCGTTTGGCCCCCACCATCCACCAGACAAAGCAATCGAAAGACAAGCAGCAACTCACTCTCCTCTGCTGCTCAGCCCAGCCACGCTCAATCTTCTCCGCTCTGCCCAGCGAGCTTGGCACAGCTGGCAACGGACGTGAGCCCGGAGAAACTCACTGATCATAGAAACAGAGAACCATAGAATCAAAGAACCATAGAACCACAGAACCACAGTTTTGGGCTGGAAGGCACCTTAAAGGCCACCCAGCACCACCCCCTGCCCTGGGCAGGGACACCTCCCACCAGCCCAGGTTGCTCCAAGCCCCGGCCAACCTGGCCTTGAACCCCTCCAGGGATGGGGCAGCCACAGCTTCTCTGGGCAACCTGGGCCAGGGGCTCACCCCCCTCACACCAAAGAACTTCTTCCCAATATCTCATCCAAATCTCCCCTCTTCCAGTGTAAAACCCTTCCCCCTCGTCCCATGGCTCCCCTCCCTGCTCCAGAGTCCCTCCCCAGCTTTCCTGGAGCCCCTTGAGGGACTGGCAGGGGCTGGAAGGTCTCCGTGGAGCCTTCTCTTCTCACCATGCTCTACTGGTGTGGGGAGAGGGATTTTCTTTCTCTTCAGACAGAAACCAGGTCTTTGCAGACATCAGCTCCACACCTCAGTCTACTTTTCACCCCGTTCATCCCATTGTGATAGGAAGCACCACCACATTATTCAGGGATTTGTCTCTTACCTGACACTCAACCACCACAGGACAGTGTGATCCATCAGAGCAAAGAGACTTCCAAGAAAGCAATCCTGATGCATTTCCATGGCTATTCCCTGCCAAGCCTTCCTCCTCACATCTGAAAAAGTCATCTGCTAGGGGCAATGCTGACAACTAAAGAGGAGGGGAAGGTCATCTTCACCTCCAATACCCCATGTCAGCACAGACCCAGCCTTCCTTTCCGAAATGTCTACTGACAGATCAACTCTGTAGGTATGGAGGTCCAGTTCCCTACACGACTTCAAATCTTTAACATCTAAATGCCTCTTTTGGGAGCCTTTCTAGGTTTGATATCCTCCAGGAGGCCCGTGAACATGGCTCTTAGTCAGGAGGCACCAACTCAAAGCTTATTCCAAAGCCGTGTCTGTCTATATTAGTGAATTGAACCGTACCCAGGAGTGTTTCTGGCACGGGAACAAGATAATTTACAGCATCTAAGTGTTAGAATGCTCCCTGGCACAGTTGTGACACATTTCAGCTAGCACATTCCCCGGCAGTTCCCAGGCACACCATTCCCAACCCTGCATGCAGCCACCAGGTCTTGGAGGCCAAGAAAATCCGCGAGCACGGAGGCGGGCATCTTCATGCCGGTTGTCCTCAGCGCCATGGGATTTTTCTGTGTGCATTTAGGAGCGCAGACGCAGCCTGCATGCTGCAATACTTGTCAGCTTAACCAGAGCAGGCATCTAAGGCTGCCAGCGTGGTGGGTAACCAGATTTGGTCCTTTCCTTAAATTGATCCTGAATAGGCAGTTTTGTCTTGTTCTACATCGTGCTCCTGGGACTGTCCACTCCCACCCTCCAGAAAGTGGTCTTCCACTTTTTTCGGAGAAGTTTTTCAGTTCTGAGTATAAATGAATGTCATTCGAGCCAGCTGGGTCATATTGGCTGTGCAGCTGGCAGACACAACCCGCCCCTGCCGAGAGGTTGCTGCTATCCACAGGGACCACAGGCACACCCTGCAGATGAACGAGGACTTGCAGTGTTGAGGCATTAGGCGGAATTCTTCATATTTTTGTTAAAATGCATCAGTATGTGATGGTGGGAGTCACCCAGATGTGATCCACTCCAGAGAGGCGTACAGGATGCAAAAATGGATGCAAAAACTGAACGGCACCCTCAGATTCAACACGATGAGACCTCTCCAGCTGCTATAGGGCTCTTCAAGGGCAGGAATGCTCCACTTGCAGGTTTCGACATCTCTTGGGAAGGGACGCAGGTGTCATCCTGGCTTGCTGTCGGGGCTCAGCTTCGCTACAGCCGTTGATCAAGAAAGTTCACCCCATCGAAGGTATGTGCGCTGCTGCCCTTGCACTTCTCAAGCTGCCTGAAAGGTACCATCCACGTACTCTGAATCACCTGAACGACGGGAGGAAATGGGGAACCCCTGGCTCCCTCTCCACGGGGTTAAGGAGCAACCCTCCCACAACTTCACGAGGATTGTCGGGCGAGAGCGTGTCCACTTCTCCTGACCGGTAACATAACCCCGAAATGCACGAGCCCAGTCTGCTCTGCTGTGTCCTATGGTTCCCACCATCTTCTCAAAGGAAAAGATTTCCACTCCGGCGTTTAAGCGCTCCCATGTGAGCTCCTCCGCTGGGAAGCCGTTTCTGTGCCTGTTTGGCATTAGAGAAGTTCTCTCGTGTTGGGAGTACGAGCGCTTGACGCTCCTCTGGATTTGTTGTATGAATTGTACTGCAGGCCAAAGACATCATACATGTGATGTACATCTTTGTGAATTCCCTTAACGTTCTTCTGACTATTGAACAGTACAGCTCCGATGGCTGTTCATTTGACTATAAAACAAAGAGGTTTTAATATTTAGCAGATTATTTAAGGCTCTCACCAGCTGTGACATGAAAACAGTCCTGTTGTAAATTAGGATCCAGGCTGGCAAAGATCTTTATTAGCTGGGACACAACAACCTTAGCAGTAGCAGAGAATAGCGTGGTGGACTACGAATACCGCCTGGCTTAATACTCCATTACTGGAATAATCTCTCTGCCCAAGGCACTGTCCCTCAAGGGCGCGACCAGGACTCGCCCCCGTTGATTCCAAGGAACAGTCCTGCAAGGGGAAAGACTGTACAGAAACTTTCAAAATCCTGCTAGGGGATCGACTCTGAACAGAAGTTACTGGAGTTCCCTGTAAGATGGCTCTCTCCTGACACGAACTCCTTACAGCTCGCCGTGATTTTCTGACCAAGACTGGCCAAGAGACACAGCAGCTTCTCGGCCCGCTGAGGACATTTTTGTGACTGGAGTTTGGTCTCTCAGATGCCACTGTGCTCACCTAGTCTTTTGCTGGAGATGGAAGTCCATTATCACACAGTTTTCTGCGGGCACTTGGTGGCAACCTCAGCAGCCAAGCAAGTTCTTCTTCGCCTCCCAGGAGCAGCAAAGATCTCCACCCAACGCTTACACACGCAACCACTCTGGCTGCAAATACACGCACCAACTGCCCCAGTTGGGGGCAAATACACGCACCAAGCACCCTTGCTGCACCAGGTGGAACGCTGGCTTGTGACCACCGTCAAGCCATTCAAAATGGCCACACTAACCTGGGCACCTTCAGCCCCTGGAATACAGCGTACGCTGTCTCACATGCAGAATGATCGAGACAGCTTTTTGTTAAGGAAGCCGTTTTTCTTGCCAAGCAACTTGCTTGAACATAGCCAAGAAAGCTGATCCTCTCTGACCCGTCTCTGGGAATCTTACTAGCAATATGGAGAAGGCTTTAGCAGTGAAGGGGAATCAGAAATTCCTAATGTGGATGCTGATGCCACCGTTCTTGATGTGCTGCCAGTCCCGGATCAGTGACAGTTACTCTGCCTGTTACTCACCTTAACCCTTCCTGTAAATTCATGTTGCCGCCACATAACCAATCCATCTCGTCAAGGGTTGAGATGATCATCACTTCAGATCGCTAAGGCACTTGGGCATTCTCTTCCACGGGACTCAGACAGTGTTCTACGTTTTCCCTCATACGTGGTCCTGCTGTTTCTGGACTAGTCTGTAGACCTTTGTGAGGTACTAACCAGACTAGGCTCTTCTCCTCTAACTTCTTTTTCCAAGACACATGCTTGTGGACACAAGGATGGGGCTGGCTGAGCACACGGTAGACCTTTCCTAGCTACTGTAGGGTTTTATACACACGTAGAGGGAAGATGAGAGTCTAGAGCTACCAAAACTGGTAGAGGTTCTAAAGGACAGAATATTTTTAAGTTCTTCAGTTGGTTGTGTTTCTGCGGCCCACACTCCCACAGACACTCAGCCCTTTATTCACGTATTTCTGTTATTGGAGCACATGGATGACCATGAAGTCCTGAAGGCATTGGGAAGCCAGTATATGGTCCGACGAGTTCTTCTGGACTTCAAGCTGGAGGTATGCCATTACCTCCTTTCCAGAACAGTGCAGATACCAATACGGAGTGATGTGTAGGGTTGTTATCAGCAACGTGAAGGCTCAAGGACAGCTCAAGGACAGTTACTAGCGGTGCGCCTCAAGGTTTCATACTGGAGCCCGTACTGTTTAACTTCTTCAGTAACGGCCTAGACGACAGGGCAGCATGCACCCTCAATGAATTTGCAGACAACACTGCAAGCGCCGGAGAAATGGGCAGAGAGGGACCTCATCAAGTTCAACACAGGCTGCAAAGTCCTCTTCCTGGGAAGGAATAACCGTCTGACTGGCTGGAAAGCAGCTTGGCAGAAAAAGACGTTGGGATCCTGCAGAGAAGTTGAACATGAGCCAGCAATGTACCCTTCCAGCAAAGAAAGTCAACGGCATCCTGGGCTGTGTTAGGAAGAGTGCTGGCAGCAGGTCAAGGGAGACAATCCAGTGACAGGACCAGAGGCAATGGAATGGAAATATAGGAAATTCCCTTTAAAAATACAGAAAAACCTTTCTTATGGTGAGGGTACTAAAGCACTAGAACCAGTCGCCCAGAGAGGTTTTGGATGGAGATACTCACACCCTGATGGGACAAGGTCCTGAGAAGCTCTGAGCATGGGGGGCTGGACTAGATGACCTCCAGAGATGCCTTTCCTCCTCAGCTATTTTGTGATTTCTGTGTGTTTCTCAGCCAAGTGGAGCATTGTATCCTGGGATTTCCAGCTTTTTCAGGCTGCACCTTTATAGTTAAGAGGGGAGTGTTTCAAGCTACTTCAGCCCATGCAGATGTAAGGATGCGGTTTCCATTCCTACAGCTCAGCAACGTGTCCTTTGGTTGGTCAAAACCTGCCTTCTTGAGTTGCAAATCCTTTTTGGCTCATTCATCATAGATTCCAACAGAATGGGACTGGACAGAATGTCAATGTGTTGACATTATTTTAGCAGTCAGTTTTGGCTCTCTTATCCTCCTACCCACACAGTGTTCCAGGGAAAGAAGGGAAGTAAAATTGGGCCAATTTTTCCTTTGATCTCATATTTACCCTTTTTCTTTATCCACAATCAATATGAACATCATGGTGCAGGAAAAACAAGCTAAAATAATGCTGCGTTTCCACACAGATGATTATTCCTAGCAACGATGCTGGGTAAGAGAATGACACAGGATACAGCATTCCACCTGCACATCAGAAGTTGGAGGACAGGGATGGTGGTGTCTTGGTTGTTTTCCTTCCTCCAGGAAATTCCTTGAAGATCGCTGCCACATGCTGCAATCTGGTCCCTTCACTAAGCCGAGGGATTTCTGCAAGGTGCCTTTGCAAACCCAGGGATAAATCCTCACTGGCAGCATCACCCAGGGATGAACTGGGCTCCAACAGAAGACGCACACTTACCACCATCATCTTCTTAAACTGATATCAGAACCCTAACAAAAGGCCATCCAGGAGTCACCAAACGCCCATTTCAGCACATGCACCGCTGAAGCATTTTCAGCAGCAGAAGTTACCCAGAAACGTGTATTTCCTTACAAAAAATAAGTCACCAGGATTTCCAATCCATGTATCAACGATCCAATTCGAGTATCTGACAAACAACATGTAAAAAAACCCCAACAATGAGAAACACAGGATTCACCTCCATTAAAGCTTTGTGCGTACAGAAAACCATGTTCCAAAATACCGAAAATTTGTTCTGCTGGAGGGAAGACATTGAACATCTGGCTATTTCCGAGAAAAGCAAAAGGGCTCCCTCTGGAGTGGATTCCGAAATCAACACAGGATTCGGGTTTTAATAGGCGGGCAGAGCAGATGAAAATCAGTAACAAAGCAAATGCATTCTTGTCTCTTGTTAGTTTACTCATCCTGTTTACAACGAGCATACTGGGACTAATTCAAGGAGACTATATCATGACTGAATGATATGGATCCGTGCCCAGAATATTAAGTCATTAATTAGTTTTCATGCATGGACTTGTACGTGGCAAGGAGGCAAAGTAAAGGATTCCTGAAGAGACAAGAAAGCTTTCTTAGCATGTAAAATACTCCAAAGAATCTCCAACAAAATATATTATGAAGCCAGCTGAGAATCCACATTTTCAAGCCCGGATGATCATGCACAATTCTATAAAAACCTAATGAATGCAGCCACCAGTTGTGTACCCACAGCAATAAACTTAATTAGAAAGGGAGAGAGAAATAGCTTTAAGGACATACACAAAAACATGCTCTACTGGAAACCGATGAGGGCTGCTTTCAAATTTACAAGTGCGAAAGACCCCACATTCCCAGCGTTTATTTGCATACAAGCCAATTAACAGAAAATTGCATTTTCATGCAGAAAGAAAAGATCACCTACAAACTGAAGTCAACTTACTGCCTGCTTTTGCTCTTCTTCCTGTAAGCGTTGCCAAAAGAAAAAGGTGAAGAGAGAAACAGGAGAGATCAGTTATCGTATGAAAAGGAAACACGCACACACAGAAAACACGCAACAGACCCAGTGGAAGAACAGAACATGGCAAATTGTAGAAACATCTGCAGACATGGAAGGAAACAAGGGCGTTAGACACAACGGCCGTGGTGGGAACGCAGAGGTGCCACCTGTTCCATTCGCAAAAGACGACTCTTGTCTACAACGGCCTTTGGCGTTGGCCAAAGTTGCATACACGGGACGGACACCACAGCGCGGACATCTTGGACACAGGACGGGATATCCAACGGATATCTCTTCTTCTAGGCAGAACCTTTACTGGCTTTACTCCTCCTACTCCAGACTCTCCACCTGTCCCCAAGGCACCTTTCCACCGTCCTCTAAACTCTGGAAATACCACCTGGAGGGTGCAACCGCTGCACGGCATTCGCTTCCCTGGGAGCACGAGTCTGCCATCACAGAGACCCAAACTGTCATTGCCTGAGAGGCAAAACGCCACCTCTTTGGTCCGAGAGTGCCCGTTGCCACCGGGCCTGCAGGGACCTCTGCAGATGGGATTCCAAAGGGCAAATTAACGAGCGGCCAGTAACCAGATCCGGAGTGGGAGGGGAGAACCGGGGAGGCAGGAGCACCAAAGACGCGGAGTAAGGACAAATCTGACCAGAAAAAACATCCCTTGTTGCAATGCCGCGTTTGTCAGTATGGATTGCTACTAATTTGAAAGACCAAAAAAAGTGAAACACGGATGAATTTATCCTCTCTTGAAGCAGAGAAATGTACACTGCGATCCTGTCTGGGCAGTGGGGTCACGTTCTGACTTCAGCTATAGGAGCACTCCTGGGAATGAGCGAAGTAGCACGTAGTCGAGGGTTTCTTTCCTAATTCCAAAGTTTTCATAGATTTTGCCTTTGTATATATCAAAAGCACTATGAGTCCTACGGGCCGTTCTGCCTGCGGGCTGGGTGGCGTGGAGGAGCACGGCAGCTGTGCTGCAGGGAGCAACACCGAGCGTTAGCAGAAAGGCTGGCAGCAGGTTTTTGATGACTCATCTACGCAGCAACAACAGTTAATTACAGCTTTGTCAGGGTAACAGTGTGTGTCCCCTCCAACGCTGGCTTGGCACCGACCGCCAGTGCAGAGGGCAGCAGGACCACCGGTAAGCACGTCTCCCCAGAAATTCAGGTCACGGAGATAAAACTCACGGAACGAAAGCTCCTTCTTGCCTTGAAATCCACGAACCCATTTATCCACCTTCCCTCACTGATATCCCGCAGGATTAACCAGAACCTCTCCCTTAATTTAGAGCAGCTCCTTCACACTGACCCCGTAGTAGATGTGCTCCTAACCGTGCGCTGAGGGCGCTGCAGAGATACCTGGGAACGACCGCCCAGAATTCCACACTTCTGAGCACGCACTTTTGGGATTTTTCTCCCAAGACTTGGGGTTCTTTCAGGTGCGGATTTCGGGACTGAGGTAGCAGATGGAGGGAATGGCTCCACTCAGCCGCGGCTCAGCATCAGCAGCGGAGGCCAGCGCTGCCCTCCCCGCACTCCCAGATGTTTCCAGTCGTTCCTCCTACCGGCACTGGGACTCGCAGGACTAGATGGTGAGCCAGGTCAGGAAAAAGATCTTAAATGGTCTCCACTCTACAAAAAAAGTTGTTAGTTTGAAAAATGAGGCTTTAGCATTAACTACAGATGTGAAAAAATAACCCTCAGGAGGCGTGGAGCTTTGCTAGAAGGACTGAGCGGTTATTAGATAAATCATCAAATCAGCTAGCGAGGAAATTACCGTTGAGGAAATGGAAAAAGTGAAATGGGATACGTCTGCTGAATATCCGTGTGGCTGGAAGCAAAAGCCCTGCAGGAAGGCAGACAATCATCGCTGCCGACTACTTATTAGAAGAGAGCTAATGGCACGTGGTGTGTTACAGAAGACTTTCGGGAAAAACGGGAAAGCTGAGCCAACGGCCCGGATGGGGAAAAGATGATAGAAAATATTGGAAGAAAGTCCCTGACGACAGTACCAACAGGTTGTGGCCACTGACCAGCCCAGAGGGACAGGCAGCTTCTCGCGTGCAAGGGGCTTCATCTGCTTAACTATGGACTAGCTAGAGCGGCCAGGAGACAGGAGGGGAGCGGCCAGTGGGAGCCCTACGGTGGCCACTGCGGCAGCTCTGCAGGCTCAGAGGCTACGCTATTAAACACATCCGTGCTTACCCTGATCAAAGTGGCCTCATCCAAACTGCCTCCCAGGAACAGGTCCAGGCACCTGTCTGGGTGGTGGCTGGAGATGGTTTGGGACAGCGCTGGTAGCTCTGCTCCACGGGCACGTCGGTGACCGTGCCAACAGCAGAGCTCGTAGGCGAGTGCTGGTCCAAAGAACGCGGTCTGGCACTAATGAGCTCACCCTGACAGATACAGCTGGGGTCTCACATGGGACGACCCAGCAGAAGACACCAATGACAGCACTTGGTGAAGAGCTGAACGGCCAGAACTTCTCCCTGGGGGCAGACCACCGACAAATCCCTGTAATGGAAACCTCCTGCAAGGAGCATCAACACGCGTCACCATAAGATGTGGAAGGACACTCGATGCAAAAACCAACCTTAACTCCAAATTGCAACGGCCTGGGTAGGTCACTGTGCGGGCTAATGACCATCAGAGCAGGATGGTAACCATGGGGCTTTGATCACCTCCGAGCCAAGAGCCCCTCTCTGCTCTGAGGCCAACGACGACAGCATGGCTCGCCATGGGGAGATGGGATGAACCTCCCGAGAACAGCTATGTCCTTCCGAATGTAGGCTTTCCTCTCCCTCCTCTCTTTACAGAGGGAGCCGAGGTACCAAACTCCCAGACAACCCAAGTTAGGTAAGCTGAATCCGGCTCTAAATGGTGAAATGAAGGCAGCATTAAAAATGTAAAAAATACCGCATAAGAAAATGGAAAAAACCATAAAAGCTTAACAGCTGATGTAAATTATAAATGAAAATTTTTGAAGTGCACCAAATGACGAGACAAGCTAAAACTTTGCGGGAAAAATTTGTGTCTGGCAGGGCTAAAACCACCAAAAAGGAGACTTTGAAATGAACACAAATATCAGAAACAAAACAAAGCCTTTGCGGTGGTGTGTACGGCTTCTTGACCGTCATGGTAAAAGTCTTAATAGGGGAAGAGGAATTAGCGTTTCTGTTCCGCGTTTGACTAATAGTACTTTCCCCTCGTAGTTTCTACCAGCAAACAGTGAAGTCCTTTCCACTAATAATGAGAAAAGGTGTTAAAAAGTATCTACGAGAAATGATATTTTTAGATCAGCAGGCCTGGGTAGCTTGCAGCTGGGATTCTTAAAATAATTACAGGAGGAGTTATCTGGTCCGGTGACGGCAATTTTTAATAGATCTTGGAATACTCAGGACTGGAACACGCTGTGTCGCGCTGATATTCAGAAAGGGCAGTAAGATGACTTAAATAAGCATAAACATCCTACCCTGTCATTAATTTACTCGAAATAACAGAAACGCTGATCCAAGACTCAACTAATAAGTAATAGACGCAGCGTTACAACTTCATGGAAAAGGGGTCTTGCCAAATAAATGGGATTTTGCTCGCTGAACGCACTACAAGTTTGGCTTCTAAAGGAACACCACACAGGTAATGTATTTTCGTATCTGCAGTTCCTTCAGAGGCCAAACGTGTAACACACTGTCATTAACCAGTTAGCACGATGCGAAATAAATAAAGCCCTTTACGCGCAGTAAGATGTGGGTCACTGACAGCTTTCAAAGAGCACTCACTGGGGCAGAAAGGCAGAAAAAGGAAAATAGTGCTAAGAGTGATGAAACTCCCGTAACTCTCGGCATAGCCTTGCCAAGAGTCGGGGAAGAGTTCGATATACAGTTTGCTTTTTCCTAATTTAAAAAATTATATTAAAAATCCGGAGAAGGCAAAGAAAGCAACCATAAAAATTACTGAAGTACAGCACTGCGAGAAGCTCAGAAAAGCTCTACCTGTTTAACTGATTTAAAAAACAAGCTTGAGAAGTGCCTCCGCTGAGATGAGTAAGTATCTGCGTAGGAAAAAAACGGGGCGCTAAAGTACTCCTTAATTTAATGGAGGGAGAACCACATGTACCAAAGCCAATGGCTGTAAACCGAAGCTAAATACATTAAAACTGAAAATGAGGCATAAATTTTTAACTGTGCAAGCAAATTTGCATTGGCAGGGAATTTTCCATTTTTGATTTCTTCGGCTCAGGAACAGATGTCTCTGGAAGATGCTTTAACCGAAGAGGAGCCGCCAGGCCCCATAGAAAGCAAAGAAGGGGAAATGCAAAGAACCGTGATGTGCCACACGTGGAACCAAAGCGCCGCAGTAGTCCCGGGTCGTGGGCAGGTCGGGTTGGACGGAGCTCAGGCAGAACAGGGCCGAGGTAACCCCCGCGCAGGCGGCTTAGAGCCTCCAAGGATGGAGAAGGCACAACCTCTCTGGGCGCCCGCCCCACTGCTGGAGCATCCTCATGGGGAAGAGGTTCCTCCTTGTATCCAGTCCTAGCGGCCCTTGTAGTTTGTAAACAATTTTGGGAACCGGGGGAATTAAAAGATGCCAGAGTCATAAATGAGAAGCCTAGTAAGAGCCAGCTCCTAACCCCACCTTCTGCATAACGCAGCCTAGAAGATGTCGGTACAGCTTCTGACAAGCTCGTTATTGAACTGCATGATTCAGCCCAGTGAATGGCTCCTAAAAACATTAGTTTATCGCATGTGAGTCACTTATGGCTCGCTTCCCTGCTCCGCAACCCTCGCTCCTCCCTCCCGTGTCTCCCCAGTTGCAGCATCTGCCGCTCGTGCTCCCTTCCCGGCGCAGCTCCCTCCGCGCTCTCCTCACGGGGGTGTTACTGACGCCGACGTCTTCTGCTGCTCCACGCAACGGTCCACGTGTCCGACCGGCCGGGCGGGAGGGACCACACACCATTTGGGAGATGAGACTGCGATGGCCGAGCAGGCAGATGGGTGGACAAAGCTCCGCGAGTCGCTCAGGTTCAGAGCGGGGCATCCGAGAAAGGTAGTCCACCTGGCCTTCGAGGCTTTCCAGGTGGAAGAGCAGAAAGCCAAGCCAGCCAACAGAACAGCCCTTCACCCTAACGAGACGACGGCATTTGCATCAGGTCATGTTTGGGAGAATTCATCAGGTCTTTGTTCGGGAGAATCCATCTGTGAAGGCTTACGAGCGCTTTGGAAAGAACAGGGGCTCCAGAAAGTCCCACCAGAGCTTGTCACCAGCTTAGAGCAGATGTGCAAACTGATGTCGTTCCTCAAACGTGCAAGAAAAATGCTCAGACCATGGTCACCTCAACCACAAAGGACCAAACTGTTTCTGATGCAATGACTTTTTATACTTTCCTAAATCTGTAGTTCAGTTTTGGATGCCCCTTTTCAGAGATACCACGCTTCAACTTACAAAGATCTGGGGTCTGAAGAAATCCAGGTGAATTTAGCAAGGGATTGGCTTCAAATTTTTAGCAGACAGACGTTAACAGGCTGAACAGGGAAAAAAAAATGACAGTGTGCAGAACCACTGACTTAAAAAAAAAAATACTTCCCAAGCACCGTGCTCATCTGCACAGGGGAACTAAACCAAACAGGCACCTCCGGAGCGTGTGTGACCACAGGCGCTCCTGATCCGGAATGCAAGGCGAACGTGAGGAGCGACTGCACTTTAGATTCACAGACGACGTGAATTCATTATCACCTTCGAGTGCAGACAGTTTCCGTGGAACTCCCAAGTCGTGCCCGTAGCTCACCCACACGCCCGGCGCTGCTCCTGCCCGTGCCACTGCGGCGGTCCCTCTCCCACGCCTCCCGCTGCCTGCAGCATCTTTGTTGCACCCTGTCTTAGACCAAAAGCTCTTTGGGTCAGGCCAGTGTTTCGCCACTCACTTTCTAGAGAGGCTCTTGTCCAATTTAGAGAATGGAAAGGATACAGGCGCAACAGGCTTTCAGAGCACAGTCATCCGCTGTGAGCTCAACTCCAGCAGGACGCTACAACAGACAGTAACGGACCCTCACCAGAAACCCAAACAACATCGACTCTAGATGAGAGCCACCACCATCACACGCTAAAGCCAAAACACCCCCCAGAGGCCGCGGGGACAGTGTCGTGTCCCCTGGTGAAAGGCAGCACCACGGCTCTGGGGATTCATGGTCTGTACCGCGGGGACTAGAGCTCCCAGTTTATGTGTGTGAACCAGTTTATTCTCCAGTTCGAGCTGGAAAAACTGCGTTATTACCCGGAACCGCATGCGGTTGATGATTACCAAATCTAACACTTCTTTAAAGCCTTCCAAATCTTACGGCTCTTGATATTATTTAACCAAAGCAGCAGCACGTGAACCTGAAAATCCTGAAAACCTGAAACCTGAAAGCCGTTACCCATCTGCACCAACGCGCGGAGCCAGCATGGAAATGGCTTTTTGCAAATTCTTTCTGTTCCTCATGACGTATTTACAAGGGTACGGCAGCGAAGCGGGAACCTCAGGGCAGCAGCAGTGAATTCCCGACCCGGGAAGAGCAGGACGCGCGGCGTTTCCGACGGGACAAGCCCTACCTTGAGCAGCTTCATCAGCCCTTCCAGCTGCACCATCAGCTCCCTCCTGCTTTCCTGCAGCGCAGACATCCTCTGCTCCAACTCATCCTTCCTCTGCCTGTGCCGGACACACGAAAGAAAGAGTCAGAAAATAAACTTGGGGCATTTCAAAACCGCTTCAGGAGATTCACCCACGTAACTGCCTCTTTGGTGTTCACCGCTCCCCCCTGCTTCCAGCTTCAAAAAAAATACAGAGCAAAGCACAGTACAATGCCCATGAAAGCTAAATATAGCAATCAGGCTTTCCACCTAAAATCCAGAAATCTGCACTCGGTAGTAGGAAGCCCTTGTCAAGAGCACCGCATTTTGAGCAAAAAAGCCTGCTTTTTTTTCTTCCTTTTCAGAACTCCCTTAGTGCCAGAGCCAGGCACCCCGCAGAGCTTTCAGAGAAGCAAGAACGAGCTATGGGAGGAAAATAAAAAAGAGGAGAAAGGGCCGCAGGTGTCTGGAAAGGACCCGCCATCACCTGTGTGGATGGAGCCTCGGCACAGCCATTTCTGCCCAGCCGGGTGACGTACAACACCCGACGTGTTCCCCGCGCCAGAACCCAGGTGACAGGAACAGGCGCCGACGAGGTGCCTTCCCTCTCCTCGGCGCCGGACAACCACCCTATTTCTACAGAGGCCTACCTGTCGGATATTTAAGATACGACTGATTGGTTTTGTTTGATATTTAAAAAAATAAAGAAGTGACTAATATAAAGAGAAATTCAAAGATGAATGTCAACACGTCAGACGTCTGGCGTCTTATGTGATCTAAGAAATGCCGGCGCCCACAAATCACAATCCGAGGTAATGATAAACAACCACCAGAACAAGAACAGACTGGGAAGGCTGATTTATGCATCTACAGTTATTTTTGTGGACATCATAATGTCTTAATCCAAGGTTAAAGGCACCACATACTATAGACCGAATTTTTAAATGCCTTAGATTCTACCTGTGTTCTCACGTGATATATTATGGATAAATCGTTCTGGGAATTTTAATAACCGACTAGTTTTAGAAACACCAACTGGACGTCAGAATCTGGAACAGAAACCGGCCATTTACTTTGAATAAATCCGATGGGTCTGGCTTGCTTTTGTGATGGTGACGGTGAATATGGCACAGCACGAGCGCACACACCCTGGCCAGAAAACGGCCAAGACGACGTAATGGGAGGAACGTGTTTCTACACTGGTTCTTAAAACAACAGACGACTACGAAGTATTAACTATCCTGGGTATTTCTTTCAACATCTTTTTTGCATTTTGAAGAATATGGTTATTAAATGCCAAAACATATCACAAAAATACAGCAATCAAGAGATGATTACACCTGCCTGGTCACCTAGAACGTGCTAAACCCCCCAGAGACACAGCTTTATCTGTCTATACACTCCTTTTGCTCTCTCGAGGTCAGTTCAAAGCCTGTAGCTTTTTGTTCTATAGAATCACAGACTGGTTTGGGTGGGAAGGGACCTTAAAGGCCACCCAGCACCACCCCCTGCCCTGGGCAGGGACACCTCCCACCAGCCCAGGTTGCTCCAAGCCCCGGCCAACCTGGCCTTGAACCCCTCCAGGGATGGGGCAGCCACAGCTTCTCTGGGCAACCTGGGCCAGGGGCTCGTGGTTAACAACTACAAATGATGTAAAAATCAAGATATTAAATAAGTATAGCTCTGCACATGTGGCTGTTCATCAAGAACCAACAGCAATGCGTGTGTCTCATTTTGGTTGACGTTATTCAATTTCTGTTTCAATGACCTCCAGTGAAGAAGGAGGAGATACTGTCTGTCAGTGACAAAGGCTGTTAAATATTCTTTGAAGAAAAAGCCAGGACAGCCCATAGGGACAAACGGAGAGATGCGGCCTGAGGCACACACTGGGGGGTAACGGGTCCTCGGCACTTGCAGGAGCATCCCACAAACCTGCAGCCAAATGCCACCCAGCACATTGGTGTCACGGGGCGGGGACACAGTGGTTTCCATGGATTATCTTTCTCATGCTTTCACAGCCTAAATTCTGCACAGCACCTGAGATCATTTGGTAATGTGTGCTTCCATATAGAATCACAGAATTGGCTGGGTTGGAAGGACCTTTCAGATCATCGAGTCCAACCATCAACCCAACCCTGCCAAGGCCACCACTACCCCACGTCCCTCAGCACCATGTCTGCCCGGCTTTTCAATCCCTCCAGGGATGGCGACTCCACCACTGCCCTGGGCAGCCTCTTCCAATGCTTCACAACCCTTTCCAGGAGGAAATTGTTCCCAATATCCATCCTAAACCTCCCCTGGCACAACTTGAGGCCGTTTCCTCTTGTCCCATGGCCTGTTCCTTGGGAGAAGAGCCTGACCCCCCCTGGCTACCCCCTCCTTTCAGGGAGCTGTAGAGAGCCAGAAGGTCTCCCCTCAGCCCCCTCTTCTCCAGGCTGAACCCCCCCAGCTCCCTCAGCAGCTCCTCACAAGACTCAGGGCACGTCTCCTCGTTAGCCATGGCGTTCACATCACAGATAACCTGCTAATTGGGAGCTTCCACCGTGACGCTAGGCAGTCAAGGAAATGAATGTGGGTTTGAGTTTATTAACGAGTGATGTTTGGCGGTAAGAAAGCTATGGCGAGTTGTACCTACAGCAGCAGCGAGACGAGCCACCGCGGGCGGTTGCTGAGGCCTGTGCACAGAAGGGATGCGGGGGCCTCAGAGGGAACTTCACCGCAAGCTAAAGGCAGAGCCCGGGATTTGGAAAACCTGTTTTTAGGGCTCTGCAGGAGCACTGCAGGGAGAAGTTTCCCAGCCCCTGCTATACAGAAGGCCAGGCGGGACAATCGTGATGACCTGACAGGCTTTACATCCTTCATCCAATCTTTTTTTTCTTCCGCCACTCTTCTATCTGCCAGTGGTGTTTACATAGCTGAAGACCAGAAGTGGCTACAATGATCGTTCAGCTTTTTTGTCTCTAGCAAAATACCGGCCGTCTAATTCCTGATGGTTAGCTCTGTTTTCTTCCCAATAACCTGCATTTTTGGAAAAACGCCTTCAGGAAAGACATCTAGAGACTGAAAACTCCATCACTGCTCTTGAGGTTGTCGCCTCCCGTTAAAACGCGTGTGTTTTATTTATGGTCTGAACGCGGCTGGTTTCCAGCTTAAGCTCTTGGTTCTTCTCTCTTTCTCTGCTGGGTCAAACACGTCCAGCTGCCCCATGAGCTCTTTTTTCTCCACCTCTTCCAGAACCTTCTGCATCCTCTCCAGCTTTTCAAACATTTAAAAAAAAATATACATAGCTAAAAAAGCGTAAAGCTAGAAAATCTATGAGCTATTATCATTAGGTAATGGAACGAAAACCATCAGTGAGATACCCAAAGGTACCATAGTGAAGCAGACGCAGTATGAAAAAGTAATGACAGAGCAGCAATGAAGATTTTGGGACAGGGGGCTGGCTCACACCTTGCAGGCGCTGCCTGCGGTCGCTGTCGCTCCGGCACTTTATGGAAAACCTTTGGACACCCCGGGCAGCAGACGCAGCGGTGCCGTTGCGGAAGGGGGCAGGGGAAGGCTGCCCCAGGGCTGACACCCAACGCCGTCTGCGCGGAGCTGCTGCCGCCCGGAGCTCAGGGTTTAGAACCCACTTCGGATCACAGACGGCGTTTCTGAAGGCTGAGCTCCGAACTAACGGGTAACAAAGATGGAATAAAATACAGCCAGAGAACGCCCTTGTGACTACCCAAACTGCGGAACGCTTTATGCTCTAAAAACTGACGATTTTTCCCTGTCACTTCAAAACGCAAACTTCATCATAGAGGCTCTGAAGGTTGTTCTCCAACTCTGGATGGACGCCTGACTGTCTGTAGGTATGAACTTTCGGAGCTTCACCGACGAATCAAACAGCTGACATTCATCGTCAGCTCCACTCCTCTGCACAGCAAAGGGTAAGCAGTTAACGCCACTTCGGCTCGTTTTTCCTATACGCTTCTTCTTTACAGTTTTCTAAACTATACAAACAGGATTCATTTTAAGAGATATTTTTATTTACTTCTAAAACCACTTAAAAAAAAAAAAGGCAAATTGCAATATGCAGTAAGTCTTCAGAATTCGGCAGTTTAAAATAACACTTTGCATCCCCCAAGACGTGCTGCGATTGCCCTTTCCGCGCCACACATGGGCTGAAGGCCCCGGGCACCGAACGCGCACCAACTTTGGGGATTTCTTTTACCGTAGCAGCCGGAGCTCGGCCAGCAAAGTCGGGTTCTGCTGGGCTTTCTCGGGGGTGGGTTGAGAGGCTTGTTCGTGTTCCAGCCTGAGACGCTGAATTTCTTGCAGTATCTCTCTGTAGGGACGACAGAGGGCAGATTAAAGAGGAAGAAGGTCAGTCCCGGCACTGCTCTTAAATACTGTTCTAGCCCTTCAAGCGCTCTTTTGGCCTAAGTGCAGCAATTTTGTTGGCGTAGGACTGGCACGGACCCAAACCCAATCCTGTGAATTGCTGTCATACACACGGAAAACTTATTACTTAATGAGAAGTATGAAATCACTCGTGTGCCATACGCTGGCAATGCCTCTCCAAAACCTCCCGTGCAGGGTGGGCTCAGAGGCTGCTCTAAGAGGGGAAAAGCTCCATTTTCAGCACTATGGGCATGGCACGTGCTGCCGGAGGGGCTCGGAGGCAGCACCGCCGGCGTTCCCAGCCGTGCCAGCACCGTTATCCTCCCGCCGCCCTGTGCCGGCCTGCCGGAGGTCGGCAGGAGGAGGGAGAAGAGCAGCTCATAGACCTAGAGACAAACGCACGAGGGGAAGGGCATCAGCCAGCTTTGTGTAGCCAGAGGTGAGGGAACGCAGCACCCATGGCCAAGGACTCACTTATTAAAATGGAAATAAAATCCTCCTGGGAGCGAAGATTATAATCTCTAATTCTACCCGCTCCTGCTCTTTTTTAAAACTGCTGAGCAGCTCCCCTTGCACGGTCCCGTACCCGTGCTGATAGAGATCTCCCTTATCTGTGATCTCGAGGAATGATTTCAAGCGCCCGCAAGGTCTCTCGGCAGCGCAGCGAGGGTGCGGGGACGGAGCTGCTCTCCAGGAACTGGTTCTCCTCCAAGCCGACCCGAAGCAGGGTCGCACCCGCTGCGCTGAGGATGCCTTGGCCGGGGCCATGCAGGCAGCGAGCTCAGACACGCTGCCCAGGTGTGGCTGGACCCCAGCGCGGCTACCAGGAGAGCACATCACCGGGCTACAGGGGGGCTCTGTGGGCAACTCTGAGCCTACCGGTGCCGTACGGCACATGGGGTTGGCAGCTGCTCAATGGCTGGGTCTTTGGAGCTGCACCATCGCAGACAGAGAAACATGAGCTTGAGATGTGGCTGCTGAGGAAGGGGTAAGTGCCAATGCAACACTGCGATAAAAACAGCGATCTGCTTAACAGTCCCTCTGCAGCAAGAAGATCCATAGAATCACGGAATGGTTTGGGTGGGAAGGGACCTTCAAAGGCCATCGAGTCCCACCCCCTGCCCTGGGCAGGGACACCTCCCACCAGCCCAGCTTGCTCCAAGCCCCGGCCAACCTGGCCTTGAACCCCTCCAGGGATGGGGCAGCCACAGCTTCTCTGGGCAACCTGGGCCAGGGGCTCACCCCCCTCACACCAAAGAATTTCTTCCCAATAGCTCATCCCAATCTCCCCTCTTCCAGTGTAAAACCCTTCCCCCTCGTCCCACGGCTCCCCTCCCTGCTCCAGAGTCCCTCCCCAGCTTTCCTGGAGCCCCTTGAGGGACTGGCAGGGGCTGGAAGGTCTCCGCGGAGCCTTCTCTTCTCCAGGCTGAACCCCCCCAGCTCTCTCAGCCTGTCCTCCCAGCAGAGGGGCTCCAGCCCTCCCAGCATCTCCGGGGCCTCCTCTGGCCCCGCTCCAACAGCTCCGTGTCTCTCCTGTGCCGAGGCCCCAGCGCTGGAGGCAGCACTGCAGGGGGGTCTCCCCCGAGCGCAGCAGAGGGGCAGAATCCCCCCCTCGCCCTGCTGCCCACGCTGCTGGGGATGCAGCCCAGGCTGCGGGGGGGTTCTGGGCTGCCAGCGCACGGTGCCGGCTCGTGGCCAGAAGGAGGAAACCATCTCTCCTACAGCCCATCTCCTATTTCTTCCAGCCCTCCCAGCTTCCTCAGACGTTTTTGTTTTCCAGCAAAAGGAAAAATAACCCTCATCCTTTTCAAGCTGAATTTACCCACCCCGGCTTTTCAACCTGCTCGCTCCACTACCTCGCAGCTGATTTATTTTCCTGCTGCGAGAAGTTTGCTGGGGCTGCAGACAGCAACACCCGGCAGCGATGCAGCTCCTGGGGCTCGGCGCCAGTTCAGATGATGGTAAGAAGATCAGTGAAGAAGATCCTCCCCGGGGAACAGGGGCACCGCAGCTGCATCCGCACCCAGCTAACCGGGTAACGAGGCAGCTACACCTCTCAACAAAAGATCTAGGGAAACAATCTGCTTAATAGAACACCAAAGGTTAAAAACAACAAAGCACAAGGACTAAAGTTTTTTCTCTCCTCAAACGTTGTTCCTAAAACAATACTGATCAAAGCTCGCTTTTTACCTGTTTTTGTTTTCCAGCTCCGCTATCAGCTGTCTTTGTTGTTTATTGGCATCAAAGCTGAAACCCAGGTCTGTCGGTGGGCGAGGCTGGTGGGTGAGGAACAGAGAAAAATTAGACAAAATATTCATTACCTGTTACCGCGTACGATACGGTTTGGATCCGGCCCCGTATCTCCTGGATGCCGTGGGGCGATACCCACAGCCCCGGCTGCAGAGCTGTGAAAAGGGCTGTGCCGAGACGGGCGACGGGGGCACACGGAGACGCCGTTCTGCTCCCTGATCTCAGGGTGGGCGGCTGCTGCAAGGCTGACCCGGCTCACCGTCCTCACTAGCCCTCTGCAGAATTTTATTTGCCCCCTTTTTTTTTTTTTTTTTTTATTTTTTTTAAAAGACCTTCAGAAAAAACCACAGCGTACCTGTCTGTTCCTAACGCACCGACAGGCTTCCCTGGGAACAGACGCAGCTACACCTTTATCATAAAGTCTTTTAGCGAAGCCTTGACCCTCCCGTACACCAGCCGGTGAAGAAAAGTTAGAATAACGTATAGCTTATGAACAGGATTGTTCACAGATACCAGATTTAAGCATGGTCACTGCCTCTGGGAAACCTAATTCTTCTGAACCCCTCAAAAGCATCGCTTGGAGGGAGACTGCTGAATTTTTTCAGTGTTTTCCCGGCGAGTCCTGAGCTCTGCGGTGCCTGTGTTTGGCACACCTTTCACCAGCAGCCACCACCACTACTGAGAAAAGGACCAGGCAATTAAACAAGAATTTGCAGCCTCTGGGAGAACCTGCCGGCAGCTGGGCTGGATGCTGGAGAAGCCAATTATACGGACCAAAAAGAGAGAGCGAGAAGAATTACAGGGTCTTCTACTGGCTCAGTGCATTTTCCCAGTGGAATCCTGAGACACTGTTTAGGAGATGGAGTACAACCCAAAGCTATCCTTCTGGCCATCAGACACTCAAGTTCTCCACTCGGAGCTGAGGATTTTATTGCGGAGAGGTCTCCCTGGCTAAGAAATGCCTGAGGAACAAGACGGTACGTAGGGTCTGCTTCTGACACCAGGCCACCACAGAATCACCGAGTGGCTGAGGCTGGAAGGGCCCTCTGGAGGACATCTGCTCCAGCAGGGCCACCCAGAGCCAGGTGCCCAGGACCTCATCCAAACAACTTGTGAATATCTCCAAGGATGGAGACTCCACAACCTCCCTGGGCACCTGTGCCAGCGCTCGGGCACCCTCACACTGAGAAATGTCTCCTGATGTTCAGAGGGAACCTCCTGTGGTCCAGTTTGTGCCCACTGCCTCTGCTGCTGGCACTGGGCACCACTGGAAGAGCCTGGCTCCGTCCCCTGTGCACCATCCCTGTAGGTGCTTGTAGACGTTGGTGAGATCCTCCTGAACCTGCTCTGCTCCAGCTGAGCTCTCTCAGCCTTGCCTCACGTGTGAGATGCTCCAGTCCCCGGATCCGATTTCCTTATTCTGGGGGTCTCTGGGTCCTGTGCAGAGGGGGTGAGCTCACACTGTTGGCGCAGATGATTAAGGCCACGGTGCCTCTGCCTCCCGCCGTGTCCTTGGGAAATGGGGTGTGAGCACCCCCAGGATGGTGCTCGTGGAGGAGATGCCACAAACACGGCAGCCCTAGGAGAGCAGAGCCATCCCACCCGACGCTGGCCGTGCTGTGGGACCAGACGGGGTCCCGACTCTTGGCTCGTCATGTTGTGGCAGATCAGAGCTAGGACTCCTTGTTTCGTTCACAAGCGCCGGTGTTTCTCCGGGAGTGCAGACTGGGCAGGACTCTGGCTCCAGGGGAGACTCTGAGGGGCTGATGTGGCAGAACAGCCCAAACGCGGGCCAAGGGAGCCTGGCAGAGTCCCCTCACTGCTGGCGCCTGAAGGATGAGCGCAGATACCAACGTACCGCCCAGCCGGCGCATCTCTGGGGCTTTGTCAACAGCGCTGAACTTCGGCGCTCTGCTTCTGCCTTCTGTTTTCATCTGATCTCAAGATTGCACAGATTTTTACCGCAACATTTTCAGAAGGACCTCAGACTGGGATCCTGGTTTGAGCAGAGACTTTCACAACCATTTTTGGAAACCATCTGGGTAGAAAAACAGAAGCTGGAGAGAAGAGCTTGGTGTCCACCAGCACTCCTGGAGACAGGCTGGAGAGTGACAGCTCCAGGACGATGGGGACAGACACTGCTAGGGTTTCAGTTTTGTTTCACTGTGGGTATCTAGAGCCAACATGGACTGGAATTAGGCCTGAAGTGCAGACAGCACTTCTCTTCTCTGGGCAAAACCCACGTGGTGGGAGGGTTTGCACGTGGCAAATGAGCCTTGCTTGAATGACACACCTACAAGCTGGTCTTCCGTGTCCTCCCAGGTGACCCAACAGCCACTGCAGGAGTCTCCTAATGATGTGGAAATGGCCTGTGTGAAAACGGGTTGGCAAGGCAGGTCCCAGGCAAGAAGAAACAAAAAAGCTTGGGAGTTAAAATGAACAGTGTGAAAAATAAAAATAAAGCAACCCAGAAACTGAAGTGCAGAAACACTGTTTGTTGCAGCAGGGTCAGAAAAACCCCCTCTTCGCCCAGGCAGTGGGGAGGAGCTGACGGCGCAGGGTGGGCTCTGCTCTCACACCGAGGAACGGGGCTGGTGTGGGCGAGGAGCTGGGATGGACCTGCTGATACAGCCGGCGCAAAACCCCAGCTCACATCTCATCTCACCTCATCGAATCACCGAATGATAGAATGTGTTGGGTTGGAAGGGACCTCCAAAGGCCATCTCATCCAACCCCCCTGCAGTGAGCAGAGCCATCCACAACTAGCTCAGGTTGCTCAGAGCCTCATCCAGCCTGGCCTTGGATGTCTCCAGGGATGGGGCCTCCACCCCCTCTCTGGGCAACCTGGGCCAGTGTCTCACCACCCTCAGTGTGAAGAACTTCTTCCTAACGTCTGATCTAACCCTGCCCTGCTCTAGTTTAAACCATCGCCCCTCGTCCTATCGCTACGTGCCCTTGCAAACAGCCCCTCCCCATCCTTTCTGTAGGCCCCCTTCAGGGACCGGAAGGGGCTCTAAGGTCTCCCCGGAGCCTTCTCTTCTCCAGGCTGAACAACCCCAACTCTCTCAGCCTGTCTTCACAGGAGAGGTGCTCCAGCCCTTTGATTATCTTTGTGCCCTCCTCTGGCCCTGCTCCAACAGGTCCATGTCCTTCTTGTGCCGAGGGCTCCAGAGCTGGACACAGTGCTCCAGGTGGGGTCTCACCAGAGCAGAGCAGAGGGGCAGAATCCCCTCTCTGGATCTGCTGGCCACGATTCTTTTGATGCAGCCCAGGATGCGACTGGCCTTCTGGGCTGCAAGTGCACACTGTTGTCGCATGTCCAGCTTTTCATCCACCAGTACCCCCAAGTCCTTTTCCGCAGGGCTGCTGTCTGTCACATCATGCCCCAGCCTGTATTGATAACGAGGACTGTCCCGACCCAAGTGTAGGATCTCATCTCATCTCATCTCATCTCATCTCATCTCATCTCATCTCATCTCATCTCATCTCATCTCATCTCATCTCATCTCGACGTTTGGGGTAGATGCAGCACTGCCACCACTCTTTCCATCTTGGGGTGACCCGGACAGTTTCAGTGTAGATAACACTGACAGAACCTACTGGTCCCCCAGAACAGTGCGTCACAAAGCTGAGGTCCCATGGTCTCTCCCTGCATCCTGGTACAACCAACTACAAGGACAAGTGCAGGTGACGGGTTTCACCCGCAGCCTCAGGAGCTTCCTGAGGCTCTGGGGCTCCATGTGAAGCTCATGAACCTTTGTTCTGCTACAAAGTAGGACTGTGCCTATAAAAACACAACCTTGTCCTTAATCCTTTTCTTCCGAAATCCTGTCCAAAGCCTGAATCACCCTCATGACCCAAAGTACTTGAGTCCTCGAGGAGCAAAGATGACACTGCAGAGAACTTAGAGGAGGCACATCCCTCATGCTGCTCGCCTTGAAGCATCACTAGCAAGAGGTCTTTTGGAAACTGTACAGTGGCTATTTTGTACGACAATTCAATGTTCTCTTATTTGTTCTACTGCTTCCGAGAACCCATTTAATTTTTTATGGTAACTCAGAATCAGAGTTATCGGGGTTGGAAAGGACCTTTTGAGATGGTCTAATCCAAAACCCCTGCTCAAAGCAATGTCAGCTACAGTGGGCTGCTCAGGACATTGTCTAGCTGAGTTTTGAATAGCTCCAAGGATGAAGACTCCACAACCTGCTGGGATGACCTGTCCCAGTGCTTGAGCCCTTACACCGTAAGAAAGCTTCTTCTTCTGTTTCAATGGAAGTGAGCTAGTGCCCATTGCCTCTTGTCCTTTCATAGGACGCCACTGACGAGAGTCTGGCTCCATCATCTTACTTCCCACCATCATATATACAAAAAGACCCCCAAAAATCTTCTCAAGGCTAAACAAGCCCAGAAAAAAAAAATTCAGGCTGCTGATTCTCCACCAACATGTAAACCTTGCAGGTTCTTAAACTTAAAAGGCACCCGATGCTCCCCCTGAGAGACTGCGACGGGGATGCCTGTCCTGGTGAGGCAAAAAGCACCAGGCAGAGGCACTGGAATTTGATCGCCCGTATTGTTAGATATTCAGTACGGCCCCTGCCTTATTTTTAGCCCAGACTAACAAGCGCTCTCGAGCAATTCTCAGCGCGGTTTGGGATTTACCCAAACTATCTGCAGCAGGTGCTTTGTACGCAGCTGCACTCTTCCGGAGCGCTCAAGATTATAGATGTGGGTGCCAGGAGTTTTTGATGACTGCTACACACAAAGCCTACGTGTCTCCCGTACGCTCAGTTATTGAGATACAGCACTTATCTCTCACCTGATCTACACCGCGATGTGGACTCAGGAGAGGTGTCTAAACTCTTGCATGTCCCAAAGCGTGTCAGAAAGTCACGTCAGACAGCACCGAGCCTGCCGGAAATACCCCAGGGGTACGTGTCTAATTGCTACCGCTTGTCCAGAAAATACCTGACACCAGTTCTGGATATATCTGACCTTGAACGGGTGAGAAGAGACAGCTCCTGTGCCCCACTGCCCCCAGAGAGGCATCGGGGGAGGCAGCGGCTCCCTCCGTCCTGCCAGCGGGGCGAGACGCAGTGCTGGTCGGGAGGCAGCGCTGGGATGCTGGTCTGTGCTCTCTGGGTCAGGTTTTATTAAAAAACATCTAACGACGGTCTGATATGAAAAAACATCAACCGTCCAGGACATGGGATTTACAGCCTCGGGGTAAAAACCCAGATTAGAATAGAGAAAACGGACCGAAGACAGCCCAGACAGATGCTTCGAGCAGCTGGGGCACGAGGAAATTCACCAGAGCACTGAGATCTTGGTACGTCAATAAACCTGAGGCAACCTCAGAGCCTTCGTGGTCATCTCTGGGAGCACTAAGTTTCATAAGGGGACACTCCACATGCTAGAAGAGGCCATCCACACCGCTGACGTTCCAAGCAATGTAAGGAGGAATTAACAGCTACAGACCAGTCGGCTTAACCTCTGTTCGTGGGGAAAAAACCACAGAATAAAGCCACTTGTAAAGACTTTGAAGACAGGCTAATAGTCTACATGGAGTTTTTAAGATCAAATCACGCCAAAGCAAACCACTTTCCTTCCACAGTAAAAAACCAAATCCTGTGTATAGGAGAGAAACTATTAACACAATACACTTTCACCTCAGCAATGCTTTTGACATCCCCTTGTGGGGTTTTACAGCTTTTCTCTTCGATTTAGTACCATTCAGTATTTTCATTAATATCATGGAAGACGGACTAAAGCGTTGGCTTCTTACATCTGCAGAGCGCACAGTGGTGAGCTCCCACTGCTTTACAGGACAAAATAAAATAGAAAATAAAAAATATGCTAAAATATAAAGTTATTTGATGAATTGGAGAAATGGTTTGGAAAAAAATAGGTTATTTTTTTCTCTATTTACTCTTTTTTTTTTTACATTTTACAGATTTTACACATCTCTATTTACTTTCGAGATGTGAACTGCATCGACACCCAAGGGACGAGACAGCATTTCTGCACAAAGCGGGTTTGCTGCTGAGTCGAGCCCCCAAGCCGGGCGCGAGGCCACGACCCCAGGGCGCTGCAGAGCCCGGGGCGCGTTGGCTGGAGCAGGGTACGTGCTGCAGCGCCTGACTCACCCCTGCTCTCCCACCCCGGTGAATCGCAAAAAAGCTAAAACGCTAAGGGTCAACTGGAGAAAGAGGGTGAAGAAGAACGATCAGGGGTTTGTACATCACGACAATGAGGAAAGACCAAGAGAACGAAGGGGATAAAAGAATGAGAGGAGATAACACAAGAAACTTCAAATATACAATGCTTGTCGCTAAGAGGAAAGTAATACATTACTCTCCGTAACCCCTGAGACAGGAGAATGAGTGGTGGGCTCAAACCAAGCGAGGAAGAATTATGTCGGGATTCAGGGAGAACTTCTTACCGGTAGATTAATTTACATATTGGAACAAATTGCCTCGACGGTCTCCAGCTGGAGTGGGCTCCATCCACTGAGGTTTTTAAAAATAATTTGGATAAGCATCTGCCCCAGCGCGGCTCGGGCAGAGCTGAGCTGACCCGCACGGGACAACGCCTGTAGGCAGGTCCCAGCTGGACCATCGTTATCCAGAACCAGGGAAGCCACTAAACCCTCAGGGCAATCCGGCTTGGACAATGCTGCGTGTAGGGCGTTCACATTGATACCGACCTATTAATTGCAAAGAGATAAGGTGCATGATCCAAAAGCGATGGCCAGCTTTAATTTTCATACTGCAGAGAGCAATGTTGGTTGTTCGGCCATTTCCAGCCTGTGGGGATTCCTCACGGGTCACTGTTCCCTTTCAAAGAACGTGAGAGAAAACCCTCCTTTAATCGAGAAGCAAAGCTCGGTAGCGTTCTTCTCTCTGTTTACACCTAGTTTGGAAACACGTCATCTTCTGGTTCCATAGCTGAAACCAAGCATTGTTTCCTGCACTACGGCAAATAGCAATGTCTCAGAATGTTTTTCCCCATCATCATCATCATTATCACCATCATCGTCGTCATCACCATCAAAAAACTCCTCTTCCTCCTCCTCCTCCTCCTCCTCTCTAAAAAAAAAAGTAACCTTTCCTCTAAATACCCCAGAACATCCCGTAACTCATATTTCTATCAAATCTAAAGTATCAGAGATCTTCACTATTTTCAGGCTTGTGAACTAAATACAGTTATTTGAATCAACAACTTCCCACCTCTTCTGTTCTGATTCAAGTCATTTTTTCCTCTATCCTTTAAAGCCTGAAAAATCTGACTTTCTGCTCCCCTCGCGTCTCAAGCTCTTTGATTAGATTTTCTCTATCATTCTTCCTTTTTTCCCTTTTATCATTCTCGTTACTGCGCTTCATTCACGTTGCTTTATAAACCTCTAAAGACCTGTGAGAAAACCCACATTATTTCATAGAAACTAGTGAAGTCACTGACCGTCACATTCTGAGTAACAAAGAACTAAGATTAGGCAAGAACTCAGATTTTTTTCTTTTTGAGTTCTCTCATTGATGGGAAGAAATCTTGCTGTTTATGTTGCATTTTCGGGTGGTTTTTCCCATAGCTCAAGCGTTGCATTTATTTCCCACTGTTTTTTTTTTTCTCCAACTACAAGAGCCTGGTAGTCTTACGCAGCACGACTGTGCAGCATTTGTACAAAATCTGCCATTCTACCCACAAAACCACACCTGAGCCCCACGCATCCAGTGTGCCGGGCACCTGTATTCACTTCCTCTCACAAGTGGGAAGTCATTTAAGTAACCAAAAATTTCTTATCAGTTACGTTTCCCGCAGGATCAGTAGCCTTAATCTCTCCGTGATCGATCGTTGATCAATAATCCCCCAAGTTCCTTTACAACCTGCCCCTGAGATGTACCTATTTCCTCTGTGACAGACAAGCACCTTGCTGCAGCCTCTACAAAAATACGACGTCGTAATGGAAGAGTTTACAATGGACACTTGGGTTTGGAAATGTTTGTCACTACCTTTCTCAAGCCTAGATGACTGCAGGCTGTTTTATGGAGCAGACGGTTTTAACGAGCCCTGGATCATCCTTTGCAGCCGTCTCAGGATGCCCTCTTCTGAAGTCATCAGATTTCATGGGCGAGGGGAAGTATCACCCGGGGTAAAAGGATTCTGAAGAATGACTGAGAAGCTGGTGGACACGGTGTGCGACCTGTTATTGATCTAAGGGTTTTAAATTAAATTCATACGAGTTGTGGCTGCCCCATCCCTGGAGGGGTTCAAGGCCAGGTTGGACGGGGCTCGGAGCGACCTGGGCTGGTGGGAGGTGTCCCTGCCCAGGGCAGGGGGTGGCACTGGGTGGGCTTTAAGGTCCCTTCCCACCCAAACCACTCTGTGATTTGATGACTCTATCGCATTACCTCTTGTGGAAGTGAATATTTCAAATGCATCTTCTAAATACGGCTATTAGAAGATAAAGCATGAGGAATCATTCAAATGTGTAACTACCACGCTGGGCTTCTGGTTGGACATTGGTAGGACAGCCCATGCTTCTTCAGGGAATGAACTCCTGTGGAACACAAGGAAGGAAATCTAACTGTAGTCGCCGCTCTCATTTCTGCCCAGCATTTTATTAACACCAAATTCTTACGGCCATCGCCTTTGGAAGAGTTTTAGGTACATGGTATAGGATTGCGATGGCGAATGCTATTGTCCTCGTAAATCCAGGGAGGCAGACCTCATTAGAGCATCTGCATGCTGCTATTTACCTCGACGAGAGGTACCTGTCCTCTCTGTGAAGTTAGACGTGGTTCTTAAAACCTCTGCGCTTAACAGAGAAAAACACAACCCAAACCAGTCATTTACGCATCAGCACTCTTACCTTTGCACTCCGTCTTACTGGACAGGTATGAATGACTTGTGTCTCCCAAGATTTATTACTGTAATTCCTTTCTTTAAAAAGCCCAGCAGCTCCAGGTCCCTTCCTGCTCAGCAGCACTGAGCACCGGGGACACGGCCCCCTTCTACGCAACTCTCGCAAAGGCTTTTTACTACAGGGAGCAAAGACCTGGTGGGAGCCAACAGCATAAGATGTGAGGCCTTCAAAATTACTACCAAAAAATCCCCAACAACCCCCATTTGCACAAATGCATGAGAAAATCAACAGAGTTTGTATTATTTTGTCCTCCGTAGCTTTCCTTCTCAGTGAGGAGTAAATATCTCAGGAAGAGAATAGCCCGAACTATTACGGCATAGAGACAATGTGGAGAACTCTTCTTGGTCCTACTGGGTGCAGCTCCCAGTTTTCTGACAATAACGCAGTATGACCAAGCCCCAAAACATTACCGATCCCTGCGGAAACAACCCATAGAGTTTATCCAGGGTAAAAGGATTCTGAAGCATGGTGGAGTGGGAAAAGAAAAAACACTTTTCGGTACACTGAATTGTAACAGGGGTCGCCAAACAGCAGCAAGACCAAAGCCAAAGTTTTTCAAGCTGAGGACTAATATTTTAAAAGTTAAAATGTTGTTAAAAAAAGTTTAAAAGCTAAGAAAACTCTCCAACAGGGCTGAAGATGCAATTGCCACTGCCTTCTGCTTTCCTGGTGCTCCCCAGAAATGCTGAAGTCTCAACAGTTCTGAGAAGGTCATCCAAATGGCAAGCCCCATCCTTTCTCAGTAAGAAAATTCATAAGATGATGATCATAAAATCTACGTAAAATCCTTAATATCACATTGGATCAGGAAGACCTGCTAGCACTGCAATTTAGTTTTCCTATGGATGGACCATTAAACTTGAGAGAAAGTGCCACGATGGGACTTCAAGTCAGACTGGTGTTTGTACCAGGGAGCATTCACCTACGGCATACTTTTTTCTTTCAGTGATAGGAGAGGATTTAACTACAGTTTAATCAAGCCCCAAAAATGCCAGTTTTCAAGCAGTTGTGCTCCTCCATCACCCTGATTTGGTAGAAACTGTCAAAGAGCAGTAAAGCTTGAGTCTCACGGGCATCAGATTCCAGGATCCTCGGTGGAAGGACCTCACGGTGTCATGGGAAGTCTGAACCAGTGCTTCACCTGCCCATCCCTATGGTATCACAGTCGTCTTTATGATCAACAGACAAAAAAGAAGAGGAAACAAATAACAAAAAGACGTTCATGTAACTGGCACATCCAGGAGAAGAAGAAATGATCCAAGAACCAAGGTGCAGGTTTGCACTGCAAACTTGTATACAGGAAATCTGGTTTACTCTTCTTTATTTAAAAAAATAGTTATTAAATAATGCCTAATGCCTAAAAGAAAAGTTACATGAAGGGGGTAATATGTAGGTTGTAGGTACAGTAGCTTTAATTAGATGAGATGATGATAGGTTTTAGCAGTGCTTAACGTTAAGGGAAGAAGAGCAACCACACACTGTTTTCAAAAAAGAGCAACGTGGGCAAGAACCTAATTATTGTAACTCATCCACATAACTCAACCTAATTATCCACTCATCCATAATTGAGTATTATCTCATATTTATTAGGTGCTCGTGCTTTTCCTAGCAGCAAGGCTGTGCAGGTCAGCAGAGTCCTGCGCGGTCCCCGAGGACCTCAGCTCCTGCCCAGCCCCACCTGCTGCCCGCCACGGTGGGTCGCCCTCCATCAGAAGTCATCGGGAAGCAACACGAACGTCTGGGGCTCACAGACCAGATACCGACCTGCGCTTGTACAAACCAACCCGCCAAGGAATAATTCAGGGGGGTCTGGGAGTGTGCTACCAGCAGAAAATGGGGAAAAAAAGAGCTGCGGTGGAGCAGGTGGGAGAGGAGGGGAAGGAGGTGTTGGCTTGGAGAAAGGGAGCTGTTGTGTAGGACGTTGGTACCAGAGGGCCGATGGCTGGTTTATACACATGGCTGTATACACGTATATTCACCTAAAATACACGTAATCACCCTTTCTCTTAAAAGCGTGCAGTCCCTCATGTGCAGGATTACCTGTGCTCAAGCAGTAGGGCAGCACTGAGGGGGACCCGCTACGTGCGTGGAGGGATTTTGTAGGGGAAAGTGGGCAATGGCTGGGGACAGCGGAGATCAATTTCAGCCCCACTTGTATCAAAAAGATGGCGCTTGCTAGGAAATGCCGGATGTTTTTCTTACCTCAGACTGATAATCTGAACAGATCAGCAGGGGGAGACAAACAGATGAAGCTGTGATCCTGGAAGTTGTGATTCACACGAAGTTTGGCTTGCCTTCCATTAATTTCTTCACTTTACTCATCCAGTCACCTTTTCCCTCTTTTGCTCTCTCGCTAACCGGGCTAGTGGAGCCAGCCAACGGCTACTTCAACGCGCAGCACTCCGCTGTGCCCGAACTGGCAGGCCAAGCATTGCCCTGAGCGATGTACGTTCAACAGAAGGGATTTTGTCTTCTGAAGATTGGCTCGAAGAAAACAAGAGTAGCCCAGTCAGAGCTGGGGTCTCGCAGTGCGTAATTGCGCCGGTTGCATCCATCAGCCTCGCTCCACGGAGCAGCTCGCAGGGATCGAGTGACAAACGAGCTGTTCTCCTTTCTTCTCCTCCCTCCCCATTTCTTTTTCTTCTTTAAGAAGAAACAGACTTGGATTTCAAGAATTAACTCTGAGATCTGCCTCAAATTATTTTGTCCCAGTAAGACTTCCAGCGAAGGCACTTCCCCTAAAAATGTTAACGGAATGTATTTGCATTCATATGGCGAGTGACATTTATTACAGCACCAAGCCTGCAGAAGGCAGTTCTAACATTTTATCTAATTTGAGAAAAAGCAGAAACCGAGGGGCTGAGTCAGATCCTCTGCCACAGAATCCCATGTACAATTTCCAGCAGCGGCCACTGCCAACTACTTCAAAGGAAACAGTAAGAAACTTTGCATCAGGCTGGTTTGGTACGAACATTCTGCGTCTGGGATCCTCTTCATTTCTAGCAGTTAGAGCATGTTAAAACATGAAGCGTATTACACCTGAGAAGCAGGGCTGGAGAGGATATCAGGAAATAATTTTGTCCACATCAGCCTTTCTCAAGTATTCCCAGCAGATATTGGTTTATCTTGGTTTTAAAACCTTCATTGACAAATATTCCCTTCCTCCTTTACTGTCGTTTGTTCCCATCCTCCACTTTCATTACGGTCCAGATTAATAGAAAAGGGAAGGAACCTCTGGAGGTTTCTAGTCCGTGCGCTGCTCCAGGCAGGGCCAATGCACGGCAGGTTGCCCAAGAATGTGTCTAGTTGCGCTCTGGACATCTCCAAGGAGGATGATCCCAGTTCCTCTCTGGACAACCTCTTGCGCAACAATATTTGACCATTAGAATGGTGAAAAAAAGTTTTCTTAATATATAGTTGGAATTTCCCTTCTTGCAACTTCTGTTTGTTGCTTCTGGGCCTTTCACTGTGCACCTCTGTGGTGGGTTGACCTTGGCTGGCCAACAGGCCCCCATATGCCTGGCTCACCAGGCAGCTGCGGCCAGCAGTGAGATCCCCCGTTGCTTTCTCCTCTCCATCCCGACCATACCCAGCTCTCAGCCTCTCCTCGTCTGTCACGTACTACAGCCACCAGCTATCCCGCTGGTCTCCCCTGGGCTTGCTCCAACGTGACCACGTCTTTCTTGCCTCAAACCAGACACAGTGCTGCTGATGTGGCCCCACCAGCTCTGAAGAGAGTGGGGAAAGTCACTCCCCTCGGTCAGTGACCCTCGCTCTCCTGGCTGCACCCTCGCCTGGGGTGGGTTGCCTTGCTCCAAGGGCACACGCTCCTGACTCCGGCTGTCCACCAGGATGCCCAGGTCCTCTTCTGCAAAGCTCCTTCTAGCCCGTGGGCACCCAGCCTGCACTGGTGCGTGGTGTTACCCTGTCCCAGACGCAGGACTGGCATCGGGCTGTGTTGAACTTCTTTATAGTTCTTCTGGCGGGAGGTGTCCCTGCCCATGGCAGGGGGTGGAATCAGATGGTCTCTAATGTCCCTTCCAACTCAAACCATTCTGTGATTCTGTGACAGTTGTCAGCTCGTTTCTCCAGCCCGTCAAGGACTCTCAGGTTAATGCTGCGCAGCTGCAGTGACTTACTGACTTACCTGCTCCAAAAGTCCCTCTGTATTTATTTTGGACTGATCTGACTCCCCCAACTTACCTGCTCTGAAGACGACGTTACGTGACGCACCTTCAGCAGTAAAGACTGACACAAACAACTCGCTGGGCTTTGCTATGGTTTTTTCACTCCTGACGGCTCTGTTGTACATCTCGGCCATCCAAAAGTCTTATTGATTCCTTGGTTACGTTCCTGATTTGGATGGTATTGCAAATCTTTTAACTATGGACTTCAACGTCGTGAAGTTTGTGATGTGCTCTTCAAATTCTTTTCCCATTTCTGAATTTCCTGTTAACATTTAACCCGACATGTTTATAGGCTTTCCTTTTCTTTCCATCTGGGCAAGCTCTGCACTTCTTTAATGCCACCCTTTCCTTGGGACATCCTCCTTAGCTTTCTTACTGACCCGTGAAGAGAGCTTGTTTGTACGGTTCTGTTTTCTTTTTGAATTTTGACACACAGATTTCCTAAGCTTCTAATAGAGGATTTTTAACAGCCTCCAGGCAGCTTACAGACTTCCTGCTCTTTCGACTGATCCTTTCAGGATTTTTTCTAATTGTTTCATTTTTACATAGTTCCTCTTCTGGAAACTGAATACCCACATACAGGATTTGCTTGGCGTGCTCTCTCCTGCCGCCAAACCTCAGTGCATGACAGTCACTGCTGCGTGAGCACAGCTGGAACTCGTCCTTGTGCACCGTCCAGGACCAAATCCAGAAGGGCACCTCTTTGTGGATTCTATGACTAGCTGTTCAAGGAAGCATTATTTATTGCATTCTGAAGCCACTCTGCACCTCCCTCTGAAGGGGCACTGCTTTGGTCTCTGCGTGGGTACCTGGAATCTCCCACTGTCCCTTCCCTGTCCCAAATTCATGGCTCGTCTTACCTCACTTAACATTCATAGAATCATAGAATGATAGAACCATAGGGTTGGAAGGGACCTCTGGAGATCGTCCTGTCCAACCCCCGGCCAGAGCAGGGTCACCCAGAGCAGGTGGCACAGGAACGCGTCCAGGCGGGGTTGGAATGTCTCCAGAGACGGAGACTCCCCCACCTCTCTGGGCAGCCTGTGCCAGGGCTCTGCCACCCTCACAGCAAAGAAGTTCCTCCTCGTGTTGAGATGGAACTTCCCATGGTCAAGTTTGTGCCCATTACCCCTTGTCCTGTCCCCGGGCACCACTGAGAAGAGCCTGGCCCCATCCTCCTGACACCCACCCTTTCAGTATTTACAAGCGTTGATAAGGTCCCCCCTCAGCCGTCTTTTTTCCAGACTGAAGAGACCCAAATCCCTCAGCCTTTCCTCATCAGAGAGATGTTCCAGTCCCCTCAGCATCTTGGTAGCCCTTTGCTGTCCCCTCCCCAGCAGTTCCCTGTGCTTCTGGAACCAGGGAGCCCAGAACTGGCCCCAGTGCTCCAGCTGTGGCCTCCCCAGGGCAGAGCAGAGGGGGAGGATGACCTCCCTCCACCTGCTGGCCACACTCTTCTTGATGCCCCCAGGATGCCATTGGCCTTCTTGGCCACAAGGGCACATTGCTGGCTCATGGGCATCCTGTTGTCCCCCAGGACTCCCAGGTCTCTTTCCACAGAGCTGCTCTCCAGCAGGTCACCCCCAACCTGTCCTGGTGCAGGGGGTTATTCCTCCCCAGGTGCAGCACCCTACACGTGCCCTTGCTGAATTTCATAAGGTTCCTCTCTGCCCAAATCTCCAACCTGTCCAGGTCTCTCTGGATGGTGGCATGGCCTCCTGGTGTGTCAGCCACCCCCCCCAGCTTTGTGTCATCGGCAAACTCGCTGAGGGTGCACTCTGTCCCCTCGTCCATGTCATTGATGAATATATTGAAGAGGACTGGGCCCAGTACTGACCCCTGGGGAGCACCACTCGTCACTGACCTCCAACGAGACTCTGTGCCCCTAATCACCACCCTCTGAGCTCTGTCTTTCAACCAGTCTAGCCACCTTACTGTCCATTCATCAAGCCCACTCTTCCTAAGCTTCCCTGATCACTACCATCATCTAATCCTTGGGTCAGTATTTCTTTTCCATTATTAACAATTTAGAATTTCAACCCACAAGGACTCCGCAGTTGTTCTCCTTTTCTGGGGTGTTTTTAAGTGGCTACACCGTGTATTTCCTTTACCTACAATGCCACTGCCTTGCCCGCGCATCCTACCACATCCCTGCCACAAACTCACCGCCATGCACTCTGTGAGCATCTTTGTCCTACCGGATCTCCGAGATGTTCATTATATTGGGGTTGTGATTGGATATTCCTCATTTTAATTCCATATGGGAAGAAAAAAATGGTCCTTTTTTCCTTTGTTTTGTTTTGAATTCCCGAGCCTCTAATTTACTCCCATCTCTCTGTTTTAATATTATAAGAAGACTATTAAATAAAAAAGGACTGTGGCTGACAAATCTCAGCTGTTTGGTTTCCCATAGCCAGAGAATCCTCACCATTGAGCCACACAGCCACGGCACGCTGTCCCAGAGCTCCGTGGGACAACTGGCCACCATGGCCCCTGGTCACACAAAGCACTGGCGAGGGAAGGGGGACCTCCTCTTGGCAAGAAGGAATTAGAAGCTGCCATAAAGCAGAGCATTTGGAAAAGGGCCTTTAAACTCAGACTCCTTCAGAATATGGCAAACATACCCATTTCAGCATCGGTGGCAATGGAAACACACCATCACGCTTCCATCCTTTCCCTACCACGCTTCACCTGGCAGCACTTTGACATCTACCCTAAGATGTAACTTATTTGGAGGGAAAAAAAAGCAGTAATTTGTCAAAGGTCTTTGAAAAGTCTCCATAAACTCTAAATGCTGCTTTCTTTACATCCAAATAAGTGATTTTTTGGCCTCCTTCAGAAGCACAAGTACACACAAACAGGTTGAGGTGATTTACAGATTTTTACGTTATCAGGTTCTTTCAGAACCAACATTGCGACTCTCTAGTTTTCATGATACTTCTTCCTTACTACCAGAAAAAGTCAAGTCATAAGTAAAAATTCTTCCACCACCTTCCAGAGTGAAACGGATTCAGTGCTTGCTATCTCAACAGCTTTAATTTTATATGAAGATTACACAGAAATCCCCTCCTTTTCCATCTAAACCAGAAAGTTTGCACTGTATTGCTTTAACATTTCAAATGAACATAGTTCTAGTGAACCACGCGACGACAGAAATGCAATTTGACAGAGATAATGGGAACTGACAGTTAAAAATGTTTAAAAAGTGTAATTATTTTCTATTAACGTTTTACCAAAGGGAAATATCTGGTCACATCTGTATGACGAGGTCAGATCACTGGCCCAGCACACACTGAAGAAACTCACGAGGAGGCGTGAGCCCACCTCGCTGGAAAGGGCTTGGCAGGATTTATAGAGCAAATACGCAATGAAAAGGTGAGTGAGGACACTGGCGTTGAGATGCTTCTCCAGCCACGCTAACGTGTCATAGAACAGAATCATCGAGTCATAGAATGAGTTGGGTGGGAAGGGACCTTAAAGCCCCCCCAGTGCCACCCCCTGCCCTGGGCAGGGACACCTCCCACCAGCCCAGGTTGCTCCAAGCCCCGGCCAACCTGGCCTTGAACCCCTCCAGGGATGGGGCAGCCACAGCTTCTCTGGGCAACCTGTTCCAACATATTGGAGAGGCTGAGGGAGCTGGGCATGTTGAGCTTGGAGAAGAGGAGGCTGAGGGGAGACCTCATTGCCCTCTACAACTCCCTGAAAGGAGGGTGGAGAGAGGTGGGGGTTGGCCTCTTCTCCCAGGGGAATAATGACAGGACCAGAGGAAATGGGCTGAAGCTGCGGCAGGGGAGGTTTAGGTTAGATATCAGGAGGAATTCCTTTACTGAAAGAGTGGTCAGGCACTGGAACAGCCTGCCCAGGGAGGGGGTTGAGCCACCATCCCTAGAGGTGTTTAAGGAATGTCTGGATGTGGCACTTCAGGGCATGCTCCAGTGGCAGAGATTGTAGGGGGTTTTTTGTTTGTTTGTTTGGTTGGTTGGTTTTTGTGTGTATGGTTGGACTCGATGATCTCAAAGGTCCTTTCCAACCATGAAGATTCTATGATTCTATACGGTAGGACACAGACTCTGCCATGGTGGTGAGAAGCTCAGGAGAGGTCACTGCTGCTGCTGGAGGCTGTGGAAGGGGCTATATCCGACCAGGACAAGGGCTATATCCGAAATGGTACGTGGATAAGAACAGGTTGTGCAATAGCGACTGTGGGGAGCAGCAGTGAGGGGTTGTACCTGTGCTGTCGATAGACGGGGATCAGCCAGGTTTGTGAGTACGTGCTAAGCCAAGGTGCTTCTGAGCAGCACCCTCGGTGGAAAGGTCGTTACATGGCAGGCGTCACTGCAGGGAGATCCACTGCCGCTCGGCACCGTGGAAGATTGCTCCGGCAAACGCCACTCTCCTTCCGTACGGGAGAAACAGCAAAGACGGGCATCTCCCCACCCAGCCGGGCTGCAACCGTTCTATGGAACTGCAGTAAATTCTTAATTGCTACGATCTCCTATAGCTTTTCTGTTAAGGCAGTATTTATTTTTACCAGTTTAAAAATGGTTGGGTGCTTCCTTTAGTTTCTTTTATTGTAAGAGACTGCAAACATAACAGATACCTTCCTTCCCCTTTCTCAGGCTCCTTCCCTCTGAAATAAACATATTCCATAACGTTTGCTCCATGATTTGTTTTCCTCGGGTATCTACGTATTTATCTCTTCTCTAGACTAAGTAGGACTAATCTGCTTATTCTCTCGTCTCCTCTGACCTCATTTCTAATAATTTGCGTTGCCGTTTCCCTGCTCTTCCCCCGCCGCCCGAGACGGCAGCATTTCTGCTGCAAACGAGGAGAGCGTCCTGCTCTTTCGCATCAGAATAACCAAAAAAAAAAAAAAAAAGAAGACAATTTTGCGCAGCTGTTAGCGTTACACTACTAATCAGACTCCGAAAAAAACACCTTCCGTAGCCCAGGGTGGGTAAAGGGGGATGAATATTGACTTACGGCGTTTCCAGCTTCGGCGGCCAGCCGGGCGGCGTACCTGGCAATCAGCCTGTGCTCCTCGTCCAGCCGGCCGGGGCTGTCCAGGACACTGCCGGGAAAAGGCAGAACACCCCGTCAGTACCCGCCGCCTCCAGGCATCGCTCATACCGGGGGACGACAGAGAAAAGGGCGTATTATTGCAAAGAGACAGCGATGGGAGATGGAAGAGGCGCACTGGAAATAATCTAGAGCATCCCCTTTTTCATTCCACTTCCAAAGGGGGGGGTTTGCTCTCGAGACTCTCTGCCCGGTGGCATTTCCCCAGGATGCACTAACTCTGCTCTTAAATGATTAAAATAATTCGTTTTCCACAATTCACAAGTAAGTATTATTAGGAGCAAATTTAATTTGTTTCTGAGGAGCTCTTCTGCAAATGTTTTTGGTTCCCTCAAGGTAAATTCAGGAGGGGCGAGTGTGCTGAAGAGCTCTGTCCCCGGGAGATGGAGGACGGCCAGTGTCCAAGTCAGGATGGCTTCCAGGGGGAAGAGCGGGGGGAACCATGCTGACCTGAGAAAAATGGGCTCCGTCCCTGAACGGCGGGGATGACAACGCAAAGAGGCAGGCTGTCACCCCCCAGCCCCAGGGGACATGGCGACGTGAGCCCCGGCCCCAGGGGCAGGGGGTGTCACAGCTCCAGCCACCGCACGGCCCCACGCCGACGGGCTGCGGCTGCCTGGGAAACGCTGCGGAAAGAGGCACCGCAACGTATTTCCAATAACCACCCGCAACAGCGACAGCAGCGTGAAGTGACAGGAGCGTTGAACAGCGAGGAAGGAAAAGCAGAGCCAGCAGCGGTGAGAGACGCCCCGGGTTGGGAAGGGAAAGGCGGCCCTGGGTCCTCTGCCCTCTGAACACCAGCATCGTCCCCCCTGCGCTGGCTCAGCACGGACACGGTTGGTCTACTCCGGTAACCCAGCCAGCGCCCAGAGCGCCGAAGCACTTCCTAGCGTTCACAAATCATCACGTTTTTAACTGTAAACACACAGAGGGACAAACGAAAACTTTCAAGTTGCATTAACCGAAACCGGCTGACGTTAAGGTCGGTGACCAGCTCGGTTTCGGTGGCAGTGGCCTTGCCACAGAGATTAACCGGGGAATCCAAATGAAAGAGCAGCTCTTTAAGTCAACACCCAACCGAAGCGCTCAGTGGCTGCTTGTTGTCTTACGGCCGCACAACCATTTCCCACCACGGTCTCCCTTTGAAAGGGAAGCCACTGAATTAGCGACAGAAACCAAACCATTATTAACCGAGAACAGCCCGGGGTAACGTGGAAATGAGCAACGTGTTTCGTGTCGCAACGCAGCCTTTCTAACGCTGGCCGTGATGGTTCACGTGGGGTTCACAAATACCACGGTGGCTGCCACAAATGCCGCAGGGCCGGCCCGGCACGCGCTCACGGGGACATCGGGGATGAGGATCCCGCCCCAGACCGCAGCAGGGAGAGACACACACCTACTGCCCAGCAACGGACGCTTTTAGTCCACGTTACCGCTGCACGAGACAATTTACATTTCTTTAAGCTTAATTTCACAGATTTATGTTTACCTTCTTTAAGGAACCAAATCTATATTGCATACGTCATGTTTATTTTTAAATGTAGATTTAATTTCTTTTTTGTAACGCCGAATTTAACAACTTGGTCTCTTTTGAGACTCTGAAAGTCTGCCAGATGATGTGTTTGAGACGGCGTAGAAACACTGGACTGAATTTAATAGACGTACGACTACAATTCACACAGATGGGGCTGCAATGAGTATAAACTGCACTACTATGGCTCCGTGTGTGGCCGCTGGGTAATTACCTGAAGATGCTCAGCTCAACAGTGCAAAGGAAGGAGCTGCGAAAGGTGAGCAAAACCAGTAGGAAAACAGATTTAAGAGAAGAAAAAGCAGAGTCTTTCCACCAGGCTGGACGAACTTCTCACGCGCCTTCACGCTAATTCATTTCCTTAGTGTTGTTTTTGAAGGAGAACAACCTTTCCCATCCCACTTTTCAAATTTGATATTGTTTTTGTTTAGCTTTCCTCTGCAATTTCGTCTGTTCAAGCATTTTCCTGCTTCCACAGGAACGCAGACCATTCCATCCCTTCTACCCTTCCCATCACCTGCTCTCTCCTAATACCTCTCCCAGCCCCTGGAACCATCATCTCGTTGTATCTAAGTGAATTAGGAAATAGGCACTGACAATTTCTTACTGCCTTGAAGAACACCTCTAATTAAAAAAAAAAATAAAATCCTTTTGCCTTTGCTTTTAGAAACATTTTACATACGGAGAGGAAGTGGAATTCAAGCACATCTCCTGGCCCTCCCGCGTATTCTTTAATATAAACCAGTTTGAACAAATGAACCACTACTGCAACCTACAGCTCTGCCGGGCTAACAGAGAGGGCATCGAACACGACCTACGAAACACCACACAATCCCTCACATCGCTTCACGAAGGAAAACTCACTTCCTTGTAGCTTGAATTTCCGTGGAGACATTGCACAGATCCCTACCCTGAATCCCCTCTCTGGACGGGAGCCCGGCGGAGCTCCCCGTCCTCCCCCTCTGGCCCTTCCCCAGCCCAAACGAGTCCCATCGGTGGCTGGTGCTGCCGGGGGGGAAAGGTCGCGGCGCGGCAGGGGGCACACGAACTGGAGGACAGCAGCTCAAGCGGGACAGGAATGGCAGCAAAGGGGAAGAATAAGCCTGGCTTCAGCCCAGAGCTCAGGAGGGAGCAGGGAACGGGAGTGCGAGGTCAGAGATTTTCACAGCAGCAGGATTTTGGAAAGGTAATAGTACAGATTTCCCTGTCTTAAAAACACCGGGGCAGGGTGTTTGGTGCATGTTTGGTGATGGAGGATGTGGAGAAGGCAGAGTTACTGAATGCCTTCTTTGCTTCGGTCTTTTCTGCTCGGCCCAGCCCTCAGGAGTCCCAGGCATTGAATAAAGTAACAGGGAAAGAAGACGACTTCCCTTGGGTTGAGGAGGAGCGAGTGAGGGACCAATTAGATCATCTAGATATTCACAAGTCCATGGGCCCTGATGGGATGCACCCGAGAGTGCTGAGGGAGCTGGCGGAAGTCATTGCTGGGCCGCTCTCCATCATCTTTGAAAAGTCCTGGAGAACAGGCGAGGTGCCTGCGGACTGGAGGAAAGCCAATGTCACTCCAGTCTTCAAGAAAGGCAAGAAGGAGGAGCCGGGGAACTACAGGCCGGTCAGCCTCACCTCCATCCCTGGAAAGATGATGGAACAGCTCGTTCTGGGTGTCATCTCAAGGCGCGTGGAGGAAAGGAAAGCTATCAGAAGTACTCAGCATGGATTCACCAGGGGGAAATCATGTCTGACTAACCTGATAGCCTTCTACGATGGCATGACTAGATGGATAGATGAGGGGAGGGCGGTAGATGTGGTCTACCTTGACTTAAGCAAGGCGTTTGACACGGTCTCCCACAGCATCCTCATAGGGAAGCTTAGGAAGTGTGGGTTAGATGAATGGACAGTGGGGTGGATAGAAAACTGGTTGAAAGATAGAGCTCAGAGGGTTGTGATTAGGGGCACAGAGTCTAGTTGGAGACCAGTGACGAGTGGTGTTCCCCAGGGGTCAGTACTGGGTCCAGTCCTGTTCAACATATTCATCAATGACCTGGATGAGGGGATAGAGTGCACCCTCAGCAAGTTTGCTGATGACACCAAGCTGGGTGGGGTGGCTGACACACCGGAAGGCTGTGCCGCCATACAGAGAGACCTGGACAGGTTGGAGATCTGGGCAGAGAGGAACCTTATGAAGTTCAACAAGGGCAAGTGTAGGGTGCTGCACCTGGGGAGGAACAACCCCATGCACCAGTACAGGTTGGGTGCTGACCTGCTGGAGAGCAGCTCTGTGGAAAGAGACCTGGGAGTCCTGGTGGACAACAGGATGACCATGAGTCAGCAATGTGCCCTTGTGGCCAAGAAGGCCAATGGCATCCTGGGGTGCATCAAGAGGAGCGTGGCCAGCAGGTCAAGGGAGGTCATCCTCCCCCTCTACTCTGCCTTGGTGAGACCGCACCTGGAGTACTGTGTCCAGTTCTGGGCTCCCCGGTTCAAGAGGGACAGGGAACTGCTGGAAAGGGTGCAGCGGAGGGCTACGAGGATGATTAGGGGACTGGAACACCTCTCTTATGAGGAAAGGCTGAGGGATTTGGGTCTCTTCAGTCTGGAAAAAAGACGTCTGAGGGGTGACCTTATCAACGCTTATAAATACTTAAAGGGTGGGTGTCAGGACGATGGGGCGAGGCTCTTTTCAGTGGTGCCCGGGGACAGGACAAGAGGCAATGGGCACAAACTGGAACATAGGAAGTTCCACCTAAACATGAGGAGGAACTTCTTTACCCTGAGGGTGGCAGAGCACTGGAACAGGCTGCCCAGAGAGGTGGTGGAGTCTCCATCTCTGGAGACATTCAAAACCCACCTGGACGTGTTCCTGTGTAACCTGCTGTAGGTGACCCTGCTCTGGCAGGGGGGTTGGAGTAGATGATCTCCAGAGGTCCCTTCCAACCCTATGATTCTATGATTCTATGATTCTATGATTCTGACCAAACACGTTTAGCCACTGACACCATCTACATGGACTTCTGCAAGGCATTCGACACTGTCCTGCACGACATCCCGGTCTCTAAATTGGAGACATGGATTTGACGGATGGACCACTTGGTGGATAAGGAATTAGCTGGATGGCCACACTCAAAAAGTCGTGGTCAATGGCTCGATGTCCAAGTGGAGATCAGTGATGACTGGGGTTCCTCAGGGGTCAGTTCTGGGACTTCTGCTGTTTAACATCTTTGTTGGCGACATGGACAACGGGATCGAGGGCACCCTCCGCAGATTTCCAGACAACACCATGCGGAGTGGGGCAGTGACACGCCTGAGGGATGGGATGCCATCCAGAGGGACCTGGACAGGCTGGAGAAGTGGGTCCCTGTGAACCTCATGGGGTCCAACTAGGCCCAGTGCAGGGTCCTGCCCCCGGGTCGGGGCAACCCCTGGTGCCAGCCCAGGCTGGGGATGGAGGGATGGAGAGCAGCCCTGAGAGAAGGGCTTGGGGGTGCCAGGGGGGAGAAACCGGCCATGAGCCGGCACCGTGCGCTGGCAGCCCAGAAAGCCAACCAAGTTGGGGGGTTCAGCTTGGAGAAGAGAAGGCTCCGCGGAGACCTTCCAGCCCCTGCCAGTCCCTCAAGGGGCTCCAGGAAAGCTGGGGAGGGACTCTGGAGCAGGGAGGGGAGCCATGGGATGAGGGGGAAGGGTTTTACACTGGAAGAGGGGAGATTGAGATGAGATATTGGGAAGAAATTGTTTGGTGTGAGGGGGGTGAGCCCCTGGCCCAGGTTGCCCAGAGAAGCTGTGGCTGCCCCATCCCTGGAGGGGTTCAAGGCCAGGTTGGCTGGGGCTTGGAGCAACCTGGGCTGGTGGGAGGTGTCCCTGCCCAGGGCAGGGGGTGGCACTGGATGATCTTTAAAGTCGCTTCCAGCTCTAACCATTCTGGGATTCTATCATTCTATGACAACATTGTGCTACTTATTCATCACCGATTAGTCAATCCACGAGCTCTCCCACTTCTTCCTGTGGAGATGCAGGTGACAGCTGACACATGGATAAGGCAGATGGAAAGGTCTGACGAGGGGAGGCTTTGACACGCACAAGGAGAGCCCGGCTCTGTCGCGGGGGCCCTGGGACAAGGAGACGGACTCAAAGTGACTGGAGCCACAGAAGACGAGCACCCCAAGGGGGGACAGGCAGGGTGAGGTGATGCTGATTTTTGGGTGTCAGTGGCAATGTTTGAGACAATGGGACAAACACAAACAGAGAGTATTGCTTCTGCAGTCACAGCCTCTGCCCTGCCCTGCCACACTGGAAGTAGTGTTGGGGAAGGTGATGATCTGGCCAAGGACATGAACCGGCTTCGGACTGGCCTGACAAGACCATCCCTGATTTTCTGCGTGAAGGCAAGAGTTAACAGAAAGCCGAGAGCAGGAGCAGCACAGGAGGGACAAGACGAAGGAAAAGGGGAAAAATCAGTGCCCTGCACATCTGCTGGCCCGAGGCGCTCACACCATGCCCAGGGAAATGGGGCAAATGCGGCCTGAGAAGAGAAAGACACCAGTGCCCTGTTGCTGAATACTAACGTGAAAGTGAGCTTGGACATCCACAGGACTGGCGAGGGATGGGTGATAACGAACGGATGTAAGGGAAGATGATACAACACGGGGGGAGGTTTGAGATCTTAGGCTCCTTCCAAAGCTGCTTGGGAATTCACGGTGCAGAGAAGGGCAGAGGGCAGCCAAAGAAAGCACGGCTTATTTCAGCGCTGACCTGAAGGGCCACACGTCCCAGCTGTCAAGAGTAAGGATCCTGGGGACAGGACATCTTTAAGAAATTTTTTTCCTTTTGTTCTCCTTTAAAATCAGGAGTGCTACAGATAATTGCAGTTTCAGAGCCAGGAATTTAAAGGAACCCATATGAAAGCAGCCAAGCAGGTAACCACCCACCCATCCACCCAGAGCAACCCACCAAAAGTAAACCACATAACTCCCATGGGCAGCTGTCTCCCGCAGGAAACGCAGAATACGGAATACATCAAACTAATGGCACCCCAGGTAGGGGGACTTAATTTTTCCAGTGAAAAGTGGAGCTGAAATGGAGGCTTCACGGGGACCGGGGAAAAGCAGGCTTGCGGAATGACGGGGGGTGTGAGTTATGAACGCTGAGCTTCAGAAACATGTAACAACCAACCATCCGAGTAATAAGCACAACTCATCCACTCCATGAGCCTTCCAACTGCTCACGGTATAACATGCTGCGCTCCGCAGCCGTCTTTGCCTGTAGCGCATCCTTTAGGGCGAGGATTTTCTCTTATTTCTTTGAAAAGCACTTAACCAATTTGGCCTGCTACCACAATAATGCAGTAGGTAATAAAAGAAAAACATATTATTGTAAGATAAATGAAGTCCACTGAGCTCTGCTTGCTATATGCCTTATGTAGCTCGGATGGACTTTTTGGTTGGAGGACATCAGTGAATTAAATAATTTATAATATAATGAAAAATCTCAGGGATCCAGCTAGCCACGGCTTAAAGGCTCTCAAAGTCGGGCTGAAAGACATGAAAAGATGCTGGGCAATAAAGAGCCAAGGTGAGTATACACAAAATCAGTGACTGGCAGTGGAAAAAAGTTGAAATTTGAAGTGGGGCTCTTTTTAAAGAGTCAGCACAATTAATCACTGGGACAGATCGTCAGTGAAACGAGCGGCTTCTCCATCGTGATGTTCTCTGGAAGCTACACCTTTAGAGAAACAAGGTATTAGGTTCAGCACAGGATGAACAGGGGCAATGGGCTTGAACTGAAAGAGGGGAGATTTAGGTGAGATATTGGGAAGAAATTCTTTGGTGTGAGGGGGGTGAGCCCCTGGCCCAGGTTGCCCAGAGAAGCTGTGGCTGCCCCATCCCTGGAGGGGTTCAAGGCCAGGTTGGCCGGGGCTTGGAGCAACCTGGGCTGGTGGGAGGTGTCCCTGCCCAGGGCACGGGGTGGCACTGGGTGGGCTTCAAGGTCCCTTCCCACCCAAACCATTCCATGATCTATGATGCTATGAATAGGACAGGACAGGACAGACTAGACCACTGCAGTTGGAAGGAACCTACAACAATCATCTAGTCCGACTGCCTGATCGCTTCAGGGCTGACCAAAAGTAAAGCATCAAGGGCATCGTCCAAATGCCTCTTAAATGTCCAAATTCCCAGACACGGGTATGATCCGACAGAGAAGATGTTTTGATGGTCTCTTCTGGTCCTGAAGGCTCTGCTGCCCTGGCAGGAGAGGGGCCGTGAGGAGCACGAGGCGCAGCCGGGCCAGAACAGCAGCGGGAGCAGACGCAAGCAGGAGAGCAGAGGAGAGAACGGCAGGGACGGCTCCGACAGAAATGCTGTCCGTAAGTGAGATTTACTGCTATCTCCGCCAGCCAGAGACAGAGAGGGTCTGTGGGGCTGGCTGCAGCACACTGAGCATCTCCCCGGCCTGCCGAAAGCAGAGCCATTTACTGTCATACAAGATTTCTGGGGGGGCGAGGGGTGAGGATCTGGAGAAGTGACAGTGGGGACATTTCATCAGTCTCTCGTGCTGACTTGGAAGACGCTCCCATGCACAGTGAAACTAGGATTTAAATTATTCCCTTCGCATTTGGCTCCTAGGAGTACGCCGTTACTCTGGTAACAGCACCGAGTGACTTTTTTAAAATTTAAAGACCTAAAAGACTGAGAACCTCTCCACCAACTAGTTGTAACATGGCAGCTATGAGCTACACGCAGTATTTCAACCTGTCATATACTCTTCAAACTGCACGCCTTTGTATCTCCAAATCCTATGATTACAGTAATTGAGCGAAGGTGAGAGCCTGAAATTCCTCGTTTTTTATTGTCTTGTGGACAATATTATGGGCTTTCAGCTCGTAGCAGGTGACAGCAGACAACAGTGATTCACTACCAAGGAAAAAACCTGACTTTCCCCAGAGCTGCAGACAGCCAGAAGGCGCTTCATCAACACTGCAGTGGAATACAAATTTCTACATGACAGAGGGATGAAACAGGACTCTCAAGATCTTACCCAGAGGATGACACCACGGATAGAGCAAGGCCTTTACGTATAGCCTCCAGACCACTAAAACTCCTTCTCCTTCCCAGCACAGCCCTGGCTCTGTAAAGGCATAATTTAATTGGGTCCAAACGGGGAGTACGGAAAACCTCCCAGCTACGTCCTGTGACGAAATGGGAGAGCTGCGTTTTGGGGCTTTAGGGTAAAATTTCTCCACACAGACACAGACATGAAATATAAATGCGCACAAATACTGAAGCTGAGATAAAAAGAAATTAGTTCTTCAAAGCATTAACGTTTTTGGGAAAGACGCAGGCAGAAAGAGTCATATGAAGCAGGTCGCGTTGATGGGATCGGGAGAGTTTGCTTGTTTAGCCCAGGTTACAAAGACGGTGACAGGAGGGGACATGTGTCTGTGGCCGCGTTTGGGGTGGAGAGGTGGAAGCACGAAGGAGAAGGAAGAACAGTTAGAGTTACAGGACAACGTTGGCACAAGAACTAAGGGGCACGAGCTGGCTGGGAAAAAAATTAAGGTGGAAATTAGTTTCCTACTGGTGAAAGAGGAGAATGGTCACGGAGAGAAAAATCATCATCTGACCGGTTTGGGACGACGTTAATCAGTTCACGTGAGGGATTCTGTAACGCGGTGACTGCAACAGGGTGGGAATGGACACAAATCCGTCCCTTCCCAGCTGGTGCGTGCGTGCGTGTGTACGGATTTGTGTGTTTTCAGAGGATTTTGGAGAATAGCGATCCATTTCCCTCTGTTTGCCAGCGGAGGCCAAATACCTTTGCCTGGAACATCCCTCCCTGGGGGAAGCAGCGTTCCGGTCCCCGTCCCCGCTCCGGCAAGGCTCTCCTAACACTAACCGTGCGCCGCTCTGCAGCCAGCTCACGTAGGCTGCTATCAGTGCGTGCTCGTCTGCTAATCGGCCGGCAGCATCCCGGGCGCACTGCGACCTACCAGCGATGGAGGCAAAAGAGAGCAAACAAAACATGACATAAATACAAAGCAAATAATTAATGGATGTTAACCAAACAAACAGTTAAAAATTAAAACAAACAGATGAGTAATCAAAAAATGTAAATATGCTCCTGCAAGCCCCACGAAAAGCACACCTTCTGCAGTTAAAGATTAAAACACAGATTGGAGGAACATTTGGGTGCCTAAATACGTGACGACGGCAGCTGTGGAGGGTCCCTGAGCCCGCCGTCACGCCGGGAGAGCGGGACCGACCCCAGCCTCACGGGCTGTGACTGCGGCAGCGACGTTTCCAGCAGGATCCACGTCTTCAGGGAGCCGCCGGGAACAGGCTGCGGGGCACAACCGGGACTGGAGCCTCCGACCTGAGCAGAACTTAGCCTTCTGCACCCAAACAGCTCCAAACCCACCCCAAACCGCGCCGGGTTGCAGTTTTATCGCTGTGTCTAAAATCAGAACTGAAAGCATCCGGTCTCTTTCTCTCATAATAATAAATGAAAATACCAAGAAAGTGATAAAAACCTAAAACGTTCATGGTCGGTATCAGCAGAACTACCCTCTAACTGCGGTTCATTAAAATACGATGTACTTCTTTGTTTTGGGGACTCATAAAAATAAAGCCACTCTCGTTTTGCGTGTTCCTATGACTAGAGACTGACTGCAAGAAGTATTTGTCAGCAGTAATCCCACACAAATACCTATTTGTCTATATGGACCAATTAAAACCTGCTGGTTTCTACCAGGCTTGTTGATGGCAGCATCTCAAAAACCGTGAGAGAATACGGGGAAATGGTTCTTTCTTTTTGTTTGTCCCAGGCACCGCACACAAAGGCAGCAACGTCTTCTCCTCCAGCCCAAAGGAGCGAGACAGGGCTCTGCCGTGCCGGGGTGCCCCCACGGCCCGGGGAGGTTTTGTTTTGCCTGCAGGTTGTGACTCTGCCTGCAGGACTCCGGCCCACCACCTGCAACGGCGCTCGGGAGGAGACGGCACCGCTCAGCCGGGAGGTGAGAGGTCCCCTGCAGATACCACATCAGTCTGCTACCTAAAAAATGACTCTCGAACACGTATCGCTATTATTTCAGCATAATACGCATTTCCTGCAAGTGTACGAGTGCAAGAGAAATTCCATTTTTCATTTCTATGTCAGCTATTCACGCCGCTCTTTCAATTTACAAACTGCAGTTAATTCCATCTCCACACATGTCCAGGAAGTATTTGTCTCAGAAGCTCTTATAAACACGGCATTTATTGCTTTCAGCATCAATATACTGATACTATGAAAACAGAATTCATGTTTTTTAGACATACAAACTCTTTTCTTTGCTGTTATGTGCAGCAACATGTCAGAGAACTCTGCCAGAAGCAGAATAAGACCTTACAAAAAAGAAGTAAAATGGAATTACCCACGTCAACCCCTCCAGGCAACGAGCAACCTTTGTAATAATGGGTTTGTAATAGGAACGAGACTTAACATTAACCACCGCACGGAAGAATTCTTAAGCAATCTACACTTTGTGAAGCCCGACTACCGGCAAGTGCTGAAAAGCTTCACTTTAGCTACGCTTTATAGCAGGCACATTGCTGCAACCACAACAATTAAGATTCCAAGACCTTTTCCATTATAATTCATTACACAGGCTCTTTTGAAAAGGAAAAAGCCCGGCAGAAATGACCACATTTTTAACTCAAAATGGGAATAGCGTTAAGAACGATGAGCATTCCTGGTTTGGGAAGAAAAAGAAGAGTTAGATTAAACTAACGTGCGTCTGAACACCATTCCTAGCACGTATGGGATTTCCCTTCACACTTGTGGGCCTGCCTGGTGGTCCTCCAGCCCCCGCTGGGACATCGCTTGGCAGCCTCCAACCCCTGGAAAACCAGGGAAGGCAGAATTAAGGTGCCTGTCCCAGGATGGCACCAAGGGAGCAGGAACCCTGCGAGTGTTCTGGGTGTCGGACCCTGCCGGGAGCAGCTGTAAGGAACCATGGCAGGAGCAAAGACGCAGCCAGGTCAGGAGAGCTGGAGGACGAGAGGGACGGGGGGATGCTCACTGCTACTGTCCACCACCAGCAGGAGTGGATGGGTCCTGGGGGGGATTCATAGAATCATAGAATGGTTCGAGTTAGAAGGAACCTCCTCAAAGCCCACCCAGTGGCACCCCCTGCCCTGGGCAGGGACACCTCCCACCAGCCCAGGTTGCTCCAAGCCCCGGCCAACCTGGCCTTGAACCCCTCCAGGGATGGGGCAGCCACAGCTTCTCTGGGCAACCTGGGCCAGGGGCTCACCCCCCTCACACCAAACAATTTCTTCCCAATAGCTCATCTCAATCTCCCCTCTTCCAGTGTCAAACCCTTCCCCCTCGTCCCACGGCTCCCCTCCCTGCTCCAGAGTCCCTCCCCAGCTTTCCTGGAGCCCCCTGAGGGACTGGCAGGGGCTGGAAGGTCTCCGCGGAGCCTTCTCTTCTCCAGGCTGAACCCCCCCAGCTCTCTCAGCCTGGAGCGTCCATTCATCGCTCTCTTCGGCAGCGCACAGGTAGTTTCTCGTCGAGGAGGTATCTACGCGTAGTGAGCAGGAGAAAGCGCAGGGCTTGGTGGGATTCTGTGGCTTGCACCGGGGTGCTGTGAGGATCTTGTAGGTACACGTGTTGCTTTCAGAGAGCAAAAGAAGTACTAAAATAAAAAAGCTGGTGTAGGTAACCCTGATCTGCAAAACTCACGCAAACACAAGCTTCACAGTTCAAAAAAAAAAGCATTAAACTCGTATCCACTGTCCGAGTCCTGGCTGCTGCTCCGTTTGCCAACGGCATTCTGTGTTTGTCCCAAAACCAGAGCCGGTGGGGCAGCGCTGGGTCGTGGTTCAAAGACAGCAGGATTTGAGTTCTGCTGACATCTGCCTTTAACTCCTTTCCAAAGAGCTTGTCTTTTGCTGAATTCAGCGCCTCTGGGAAAGCCTGAGTTAACCAGGACAAGCTTAATTCTTCGTGAACTTTGTCAGTGTGACACCTGCGCAGCGTGCATAGAGCCACCAGCGCTCGCCCAGAGCAGACTCTGGTCCACCTTCTCCTCAAAGGGGGATCAAATGGACGAGATAGAAGATGTTTTCCTAAACTGTTCTTGGAGAGGGTACTCGAGAGTGCAGAACCTGGGCTGAAACAGATCTGCAGAACGTAACACGCCTCTAGAGCTACAGTTTCCACCACCCATCCAAAACCTCCGTTGCTGAGAGCTGAACCTGGTGCTTCTCCTGCCCGCTCCCCAGGCCACACCACGTCCTCTCACCAGCCCGTACCCACGGGGACCGCTGCAAGGGCTCTGCCAAAGCACAGCACTCTCCTCTGGCAGGTCAACACCACCAGCTGCTTCTGGACCTGCAATGTGTCCACAGCCACCTTAGCGTCTGTGTCCCAAAGCCAAGACAGCACATCAGGTGGAAGCCACCACTATCGAATGACTGTCTGAGATAAGGCATTCCTGTTACTACAAACCCCAGTCACGTTGTCACCTCCTTTTTGGGAGAATATTGTTGATTTTCATTCAAGCTCCTCATACACTACAAATTCCCCACTTTTCTGCTTCTTATTCTCTGAGGGTGGTGAGCCCCTGGCCCAGGTTGCCCAGAGAAGCTGTGGCTGCCCCATCCCTGGAGGGGTTCAAGGCCAGGTTGGCCGGGGCTTGGAGCAACCTGGGCTGGTGGGAGGTGTCCCTGCCCAGGGCAGGGGGTGCCACTGGGTGGCCTTTAAGGAGGTCCCTTCCAACCCAAACCATTCTGTGTTTCCATGATTATTCATGCATTTTATTTTATTTTCTGTTGCTCAAAGCTGTCTATATTAATTTCACCTTATTGATCTACAGGACCACTCTGAATTAGAGACTTGCCCTCTGGAGAATATCCAGTAGAATCATAGGATTGCCTGGGTTGGAAGGGACCTTTCAGACCATTGAGACCAACCAACAACCCAACCCTGCCAAGGCCACCACTACCCCATAGCCCTCAGCACCACGTCTGCCCGGCTTTTCAATCCCTCCAGGGATGGCGACTCCACCACTGCCCTGGGCAGCCTCTTCCAATGCTTCACAACCCTTTCCAGGAGGAAATTGTTCCCAATATCCATCCTAAACCTCCCCTGGTGCAACTTGAGGCCGTTTCCTCTTGTGCCATGGCCTGTTCCTTGGGAGAAGAGCCCGACCCCCCCTGGCCACCCCCTCCTTTCAGGGAGCTGTAGAGAGCCAGAAGGTCTCCCCTCAGCCCCCTCTTCTCCAGGCTGAGCACCCCCAGCTCCCTCAGCCGCTCCTCACCAGACTTGTGCTCCAGACCCCTCACCAGCTCCGTTGCCCTTCTCTGGGCACGCTCCAGCCCCTCAAGGTCTTTCTTGGCGTGAGGGGCCCAAACCTGGACACAGCCCTCGAGGTGGGCCCTCCCCAGTGCCCAGTCCAGGGGGACGGTCACTGCCCCACTCCCGCTGGCCACACTGTTCCTCCCTTGCACAGTGCCGGTGTGACATTTACGTACGCCCGTTCCCTGTTTCATTGTGCAAACTGCCAAGACAGAAACCGAGTAATGCTGAACTGGGAACAAACCCCGTGGGATCCCACCTGACACGTGCTCCCTCTTTGGGAGGAAAATATTGATATTTTCTTTCTCTGACTGCCATTTTTCAACTGGTGTTGCACCCACACGACAGCAGTTTCAACCAGTCCGCGTTTACCTACTTTATTTACGAAAATACCATATGGGATGGTGTCAAAAGCTCTATGAGTCAATACATGTTAAATTAGTGCTTCCCCCTCGTTCACGAGGCCACCCACCCAGGCAGAACCACCCAATTTCCATTCTTTGACATGATTTGTTCTCGACATAGATGTGCCAGCTATTTTTATTCCCTGCCCCTCTACGTGGGCACGGACCGATTGTTTTATAACGCGTTGAGGAATCTAAGGTACCCCTTCCACTTCCACACACCTATTTCAACAAAAATGCTTCATATAGCCTCGGCTCTTGACACCACACCACCACCCTCTCTCTTTTCTCCCTTTTTTTTTCATAATTTAAAAGATAAGCAGCTCGGTTCCTTGTCTGTACAGACGGCGGCCCGCAGCCATCTGACGAGTGGCCGGCTGGTGGGGACAGGAACGCTTCGGGGCGCCTCTGCTCCAGATGCAGCCACAGCTGTATTTGCGTCTTTCTGAAAATGCCTTTAAAACCTGAAGTCTGGGAAAGTTCATTGCCGAAAAAAACGCCTTCAGAACTTAACTTTCCAGAACCTTGAGTCATATCGACATCTTCCAAGAGAATTTTTAGACATCTCCCAGAATCAGGCCTGGCCCTTAACGTGGCCTGAGTTCGGAGAGCCGTCAGGCACGCTGCTGAGGGCTTGTTTTGTTCTGCTTTAAAAAAAAAAAAAAGAATATATCTCTGGTAGAGAGACTCAGAATTATACTATAACCAGAGAATCTTTCAGTTTTCAGAAGACGGTATCAAGGTTTCCCAGTCTGAGGTAAAACGGAACCACGACACAAGGACAAAGCGCCACCTCCTCCCCCCAGGTCAGCCACATGCTGTAACTGAATTCTTCAAAGCAGCATTAAAATGTAATTTTACAGTATGTTTCTGACCCTCTTCATATAACAACGGCCATCACGCGCAGAACCAGGTTCCACCACGCAAAGCGATAGTCAAAAGAGAGCAAGAACTAACATTAACCACGCTCTTTCTGAAGCAACATGAAGCGGGAAAAGAGAAACGAGGTCCAAGGAATGCGCAGGGAGCTGGAGGATGCTCCGGGTCCTGCTGCTGAGGGGGACGGCTGAGGGTCTGGGTGCTCGGTCACGGCTGGGGCTCGAACACGTCACTGCCCGACACCGAGAACGGGCTCCGAAAGCTTCCTTGGCTCCTGCCCCAGATTTTACACACTAAGACTTGGCTCTGCAGCTTTATAAGCAACCCAATAAATTATTAAGGTATTGAAATGGTGCTTTTGGTGTCTTAAATTCATTTCTGTTCCAAAAATCTACCAGGAAAGCCAAGTAAAATAGACATTTGATTTTAAATGCTGTAATTTACAGCAAGAAATCCCTGTGCATTTCTATTATGCTGGCTCACAACTTTGTAAATCTTTACAAAATTGCACACGGCTGCTCTGGCGACTGAGACGGCAAAGAGCTTTTCAAAGTGGCCAGGACATAATCTAGAGGGATCTCTTGTTTTCTGTCGCATTACTTTCCCCCACGATTGATTTACATAGATGTTAAGGTCAAAAAGGATAATCGCTGCCATCCTCCGCATAACACGGCCTGTGAAATTTAGCACAGTAATTTCTGAATCAAGGCCGTGCTTCCGACTGACCCGCCGCGCTCCGTTCAGACTGGGATGGGGTCTGGCTTGGAGACGTGGAGTCGTGGGGAAGCCACCACTTCCCTTGAACGCTCGAAACAACCTCTTAATTTCCGCAGACCCCCACCTCCAGCTCTCATGTGCAGGACGGGGCGTACATCCAGGCTGGAAACCACCCCGTATAATTACGGAGAGAGACGTAACGCAGCCCAGCAGCAGCAGCATGCCGCGTGGTCATCGCTAAAGCAGAGAGCACAGGGAAAAACCATGATCTTGTAACACTCGAATTTAAAGAGACACTGGAACAGGGAGGAACGAAGAGCCAGCAAAGTGGCTGCAGAAGGACAGCAGCGAAAAAACCTGTTTGATTATGTATGCTGCTGTTAAGTTATTTTTAAAAAAATCAAAATCTTCATCAGGCAACTTATACCAAACATGTGGAAGAACATCTGGAAGTGTAAAAACAGACGACTTGAACAAGAGGTGGGGGAGGACATCCTTCCCTCTGCTCGGCGCTGGGCTCCCCAGTCCTGGAGGGACACGGAGGGATTGGAGAGAGCCCAGCGAGGGGCCGCCAGGGTGCGGGGGGACTGGAGCGTCTCTGCCATGGGGGGAGGCTGAGGACCAGAGGCCACGGGCACAAACCAACAAATTCCACCTGAATACAAAACCCCCACTTTTTGCCTCCGAGGGTGGTCCAACACTCGCCCCGGTTGCCCCGCGAGGCTGCAGAGGCCGCGGCTGTGGCGCTATTCCAAGCCCGACTGGACGCCTGGTTGACCCCACCTGAGCAGGGGCTGGACCAGGCGGCCTCAAGAGGCCCCTTCCAACCTCAACCAGTCGGCGGTTTCTCTGACTCGGTGATATTAACATGTGAACTGGGCTGACAAATCTCGGAGCAGGCAAAAATCAGGTAGCTTAGGAAAAAAAAAAAAAAAAAAAAGGCAAAATGGAGTGAAAAAGAACTGAAGAAGAAACGAAGTGTTTGAAAGTGATGAGAAAAGTGAGAGAGAGCAAATCCGAGTTCTCACGAGCACGGCGCTCCGGATCTGCTCTGCCTGCAGCGTGACTCCATGATCCGAAAGGTCCCTTCCAAGCCAGACGATTGATTGTGAGCAGGGACAACCCTGCTCCCCGTCCCCGACCCTGTCCCTCCTGGCACGGCGTTTGCATCCCCGCTGCTCTGCAGTGGGTAGATCGCAATAAAGCTATTGGAAAACCCTTCCTGAACCGGAGGGAGGAGGAACAGGAATGAATGAGAAGTATCACTTCAGCGGCAGCACACGAGATAAACTGGAGCAGCGCTACTGGGGAAAGGAAAAAACGACCGGAAAGGTGAAAGTAGCTGGTGTGAGAAGTGGTGTAAAGGCAGACCAAAGCTTTCACAGCAGAAGTAGGTCAGAAGATACCATCAAAGCAGCATCGGGATGAAGCACCTGCAGGTCCTGCGTCTCCCGTTCCCGCCCAGCATTCCCACCAGACACGTGCTCTCTCGGGACGAGTCCGCAGAGCGGGGCCTGCCATCCCTCCGAGGTGTCCGCATGCCAACGGCAAGAGAGAAACACCTCTCACATCAGGGCTCCAAACCCAACATTCCTTCTATATCTTATTCAGGTATTTTCCTCTTGATCTTGAACCTTCAAGCCACGGAAGAGCAGTGTTCAAACGTCCCAGCTGTTCCCCTGGCTGGAATTTTTCCCCCCACCACACTCTCCACGCATCTTCCTCATAACCCACATCCCACAGACTCACAATCGCACGCGCAGGATTTGAAACCACAGGTTAAAAATAAAAACTTTAGGCATCTAGATATCTGTTTAAATAATGAGTACTGAAACCCAGAGTTTTTGTTTGACATCGTTAGGCCGATTCACGATGCCGACCCTCGTCCTCACCGCTCCTTCCTCCTTGCCGTCCCTTTCATCTTGTTGTCAAGTATTGTCACACCTTCCCTGAGCGAGGTTACACGTGAGCTGGGATCTCCCTTGTCTCCAGACAAAGAGATACTTTTGTCCCTTTTCTAGAAAGAAAGTCCATTTTGGTATTATGTAGATACATATACGGTATTATGGCGCAAACGTGCCTGAGCAGACAGTGCCAGCTGCCCCAGGCCACCCAGGCTCCTGCTCCCAAACCCTCATCCCCAAAACCTCTTTGTGGCTGAACCTGTGGCTAAAATGGACCCAGGATCTCTAGAGGTCACCCAGGTCTAAGCAGCAGAATATAAGAAAACGAATGTACTCCACCTGTGCCAAAGAAAAATGGCAGTGCAGGCAGTAATGGTAGTTTCAGTCACTTTGAGGTGGAATTGGTGACTGGACGGCTCGAAGGAAATGTCAGAGAGATGAATGTGGCCACGGGAACAAAGGAGAAAAAAGGCACATTGGAAATTTGTCAGAAGATAAATTAAGCCAGCCGAGCAAATCAAAGTCACTCTGGGTTACAGAACTTAAAAAGCCAAGGGACAGCAGCAGTGACATGGCTAAGAGACACACCAGTGCAGAGCTGGTGGCAGAGGAAAGTTTCTGGAGCTCGGATCCAAAAGGTGGGAACCCCCCAGTCGTGCAAACACAAAGCCGGAGAGGGACAGGGCGCGGGGGCCATCAGCGGCACCGGACACAAAGGCTGAACAAGGACAAACAAAACCAAAGGCAGGAGGAGTGTGAGGGACTAAGAGGAGCAGATAATCGGTGACATTAGGAGCAGAAGACTGAACCCCCCCCCCCCCCAAGCGAGAGTTAATGGGAATAAAACCTCTCAGACAGGAAAAAAGAAAGGTTCTGAATATTGCCCAGGCAGGTGACATCGCATCCCTTTCCACTTCAGCTCTTAAGTTGCAAATAGTTTTCTTTTTAAGCTGTAAGAACACGTTTCACCTGACCAAATGCAATGTCTGCAGTCTCCAGGCTCCTTAGAAATCAGAAAAAACCTAATGCAATGTTTTGCCGTATTAGAGGTAGCAGATACCACCGAGCAGCTGAGAGGACTGCTGCTCTGACACATCCATAGACCCCTAATGGCAGCAGGGATGTGTACAAGCCTTTTCGGAAAGCACAGAGAATGATCCATCCATCTTTTCGCACAGTATAAAATACAAGGCATTCAAATTCTGACATGGGTCTGCAGTGTAAGAGATGCAGCGTAACCTACGGACTGACCGCGGCTGCTGAGAAAGCAGATGACGCAAAGGGTATTTAAAGAGGGAAATACACGTCATGAACCTAATGGAGGACAGCTCGTCTTTGGGAACAGAATTACTGAAAGAAGAAAAGCACATATTGACCACAACAGGAGGGGAAAAAAGTCTATTCCTCCAGTAATTTAAAATAAATTAGCTAACACAAATAACATTTAATGGGCTTGGCCTGGCCTTACAGAAGAGACATAATCATCGCCATTGATTCAGAAAGGCTCGTTGGCTGTAAAGATCAGAGAAGTACTGTGTTTTCTTGTATCACAGGTAACAAACACAGGCAAGGCTGCACTAAAATTTCCCCCTCTGTAAATGTCTCCGTAAACGTACGGAACATCTGTCTCCCACATCCAATAATACGCTATCAAACACAAACCCACCACTGAATCAGTCAGCTTTTTTCATTTGGAAACTTACGTTTTGCGAGATGAAAAATAACAAAACTGTAATGTTACATACGTAAATGGGAAAAAAAAATCCAGAGCTGAGCGTGGCCGTAGCTCCACTTCTGCTCCCAGAACTCCCTGCTCACACGAAGAAACCTCCTCCGACCTCATTCTGTCTGCAGCGTTTCAGAGACGACGGAACGCGCCCTGCCTCGTGCGAAATACAGTTCTTGAAGTGGTGGGTCCTGGAGAGTTCATTGCCCCTCTGGATATTTTCCAGTGAAAGCAGAGGACGAGGAGGCTGGAAACGCCAGAGGTTCCTTGGAGAGATGTGCCTGGACTGAAGAGGAGCACTGGCGAGGGCTCCTTTGGTTGGTTTGTTTTTCACTTTTTAGTTCACAGAAAAAGTGAGGTCAGGCATTAAAATCCTGCTCTTTCAGCTCAGTCTTATTCCCAACAAAACAGTTGTCAAAGGGAGGTTATTTTCATGTTTTTAACAGCAGGAAATCCCAAAAAGAGGTTTCCATCCTGCTCTGCTGCTGAATGGTGTCCTGGGAGAGCAAGAAGCTCCGCAGAGCAGCTGGCCCCGACCTGTCCTTTGGCACCTCTTGTGCCATGAATGGATGCAACCACCACGGGAATCATCGACTCACAGAGTGGTTTGGTTTGGAAGGACCTTAAAGCCCACCCAGTGCCACCCCCTGCCCTGGGCAGGGACACCTCCCACCAGCCCAGCTTGCTCCAAGCCCCGGCCAACCTGGCCTTGAACCCCTCCAGGGATGGGGCAGCCACAGCTTCTCTGGGCAACCTGGGCCAGGGGCTCACCCCCCTCACACCAAACAATTTCTTCCCAATATCTCATCTCAATCTCCCCTCTTCCAGTGTAAAACCCTTCCCCCTCGTCCCATGGCTCCCCTCCCTGCTCCAGAGTCCCTCCCCAGCTTTCCTGGAGCCCCTTGAGGGACTGGCAGGGGCTGGAAGGTCTCCGCGGAGCCTTCTCTTCTCCAGGCTGAACCCCCCCAGCTCTCTCAGCCTGTCCTCCCAGCAGAGGGGCTCCAGCCCTCCCAGCATCTCCGGGGCCTCCTCTGGCCCCGCTCCAACAGCTCCGTGTCTCTCCTGTGCCGAGGCCCCAGCGCTGGAGGCAGCACTGCAGGGGGGTCTTGCCCGAGCGCAGCAGAGGGGCAGAATCCCCCCCTCGCCCTGCTGGCCAAAGCCCTTCTTCTCCAGGGAGACCCTGGGCTGAGAACAGTCATCTCTGCCACCAGGAGCCAAACCACTGCCTCGACTCCTCCAGGCCAGAGCCATCACGTACACACTAGAGAAGTCTCTCATTCTCCCACCACACGAGCTACCGATTTCAGCCCCTCTCCCAGGGGTGAGAACGTACTTTCCGGACGCAGAGGTCGGTGTGGAGGAGCGGGGGCAGACAGCCGAGCTCCGCATGAGCTCTGCCCACAGGGACGGCCGGGGATGGAGCAGAAACGCCGAGTGCCTCCCGGAGAGACCCACACCCTCATGTCGACACATCTGCGACCGACAGATTAGCACTGGCATGCAGCCGGTTTTCACAAATAATTTAGCGCAATCCACTATTGTGACTAAATTCCTTCTCTTATTAAAAGCATTACTAGGATGCGCATGAAAAAGGCTTTTCAAACTCTATACACTAATCAGTACAGACTTCCACTGAGGTTCCGCGTTAGCTCCGTCTGCCCAGAACAGCTGTATCTGTATCTGCAGGAAACCCGGGAACAGCAGCTTCCTAACAGTATGTGGATGCAATTACAAAATTCCAGAAGCGGCTCTCTTTTTCCAACAGAATCATGCTTGCTATTCCTTCCAGCTTCGCCTTCAAATAAATTGATCCATATTCGCTCTGTCTTTTGGGGAAAGAGAGCAAAGCAAAACAAAATGCCTTACTCTTGGACTAGGGTACCGGTGGAAGCTGGAATATAGCAGTGTGAAGGAAGAAAGTTTGATGAAGGTATAAACAAATGTAAAACGCTCTTCAGAATGGAAAGGATTTAGGCAGGATACTACCTTTTGCTCATATTATTGCACCGCTATCACAGAAATCAAATACATTCCTAGCAAATGCTATCGTGCCTTACTGATGTCCTTTTCCTTCTTTTTCAGCACGGAGGACACCCAAAGACGGGTGAGCCCCGGCCTTTCTGTTTGCAGGGCGAGTTGTGTGTCTGCAGGCAGCAAACACGCACCTCCCAACGTTTTCATCCATCGCTTATTCCAGGGATATAAAATATAAAACAGAGTCAATCTCAGGAACAAATGCGGCTTTCAAAAAGAAGGCAAGCCCCTGGAACGGGGCCGGTTCGAGCAGGCTCAGCACCCTAAAATGCGGATGGGAGCCCCGCTCGGCTGGCACGGCGCAGCCCCAGCCACCTGCTCTCGCCACCTCACGCTGCCGAGAGGCGCGAGAGGCCCCGGCGAGGGGAAGGAGGCCCTTCGTCTCAGTCAGTGACGATCTTTTACATCCCGGGTTAACCTACAGCAACAGCAACTGTAATAAATCTTGGGGAAAACACTGTAATGAGACATATGTGAACTGACAAAACAGAAATATAAGAAATTTCCAAAGGGGGAAAACCCCGTTTCTCCTCCTTGCCTCACCCTGTTATTAACTACCGACACCTGTACATTTTCCAGGTTTAAAGAGACGGAGGACACAAAGACAACAGACACGTGCTTCTACGCCCCTGACAAACTAGATGATGGATGAACCACTAACGCTCCAGCGTATCCGTGGCTCAGGCCGTGCACTGGAAGACCCCAAATACTTGGAACTATTACCCCGTACAGGGGTGGGCGCCTACTGGGACGGACACACGGCCTCTGTCAAGCTCAGGCAAGAGCCAAGGATTTCACCTTTTGTGCTTGACCCTAAATCCCCAGATTTTGTAACCAGCCGGTTTGACTGGCCGTAGGCAGAGGTTCTGCACAAGTTAGTGGACCTCGAAACGCCCTTCCACGCAAGGCGAAAAGCCCCTGCTACTGCATGTATGTCCATGTGTAAGTGTTTGTAACCTAGCAGTCAAATCCCATCTCTACCTCCCTTAACAAACTAAACAGATAATGCTCCTTCAGCATCACTTTTCCAGCTTTTAGATATTTCTAGAGCTCTCTTTTAATTAATTTTCCAGCATTTCCATATGCTTTTTGAAATGCTTATACTTGTCCTGAGCCAAAGTTTTAGCAGTATCAAGATGGGGCCAGACTCTTCTCAGTGGTGCCTGGGGACAGGACAAGGGGCAACGGGCACAAAGTGGAACACGGGAAGTTCCACCTCAACATGAGGAGGAACTTCTTTGCTGTGAGGGTGGCAGAGCCCTGGCACAGGCTGCCCAGAGAGGTGGGGGAGTCTCCGTCTCTGGAGACATTCCAACCCCGCCTGGACGCGTTCCTGTGCCACCTGCTCTGGGTGACCCTGCTGTGGCCGGGGGTTGGACGGGATGATCTCCAGAGGGCCCTGCCAACCCCCGCCAGTCTGGGATTCTGTGAAGTAAAACCTGGTGGCATGTGTGGACACGGCCTGATTAAGATACTCTCCACAACTTTCAAAGCACTTTCCAGCGTTGCTCCCTCAGCAGTGCCAGCAGGCAAGCCCTGCAGGGACGGAGACAGTCTGGATCGTACAAATACTATAATCCAAAATGGCTTTCACTGATCACTCCTTGTAGAACCTCAGCTGAACAAACAGGGAAGGCCCGATGAAGCCTGTATCGCTCATTACTGTGTGATTAAACCCAAACCAACCCTGATGAGGCTTGGGCGGGTGTACATCGTCACCACAACTAGGTATTTCGCAAAGCACAAAGGCGCTAAGCGGGGTGCGAATGACAACACCTTTCCAGAGATGGGTTTGGGCCCCACTGTGAGCCCCAGGAGTATCCCCAGGCCCTCGCTGGGTGGTTGTGGAGCAGTAAGTGTTCTGCACGCTGAGAGCCCCAGGAGCTGGAAGGATGGGGGCAAATGTTCGTACCCAAGCCTGGGGCAGCCTGTCTGTTCCCCCCAGGGCCAGGAGAAGATAAATACCCCGTTCCATCTTTGGAATAAGCAAATATAGAGAGAAGCAGCCTCTTCCCGTGAACTCTTGCAGAATCTGCTCGATGAAGTGACCTTTCATAATGGGATTCCAAAAGTGGGATCCTTGAAGAGGGACGAGCCAGGCCCTTGGTAGGAGGTGGGTACTAATATGGGTACGGTCACCACACATGATGACATCTACCATGGATCTGCTGCCTGTGAGTTTTCATGATGCCTGACAAAAGATGACACTTGAAAGTAAGATGATTTTGGCTTTCTAAAGATATGTTCTGGACTGGTCTAGCGTCATTCCATGCCTCTGCGAGTGTCTCACCTCTCATGAAGAGCAAACTGTGGACAAAGGACGACAACAAGGATCATTTCTCATGGAAAAACTGGCAGCTCATGGCCTGGATGAGCATACGATCTGCCGGATCAAACACTTGCTGGATGGACGGTCCCAAAGAGTGGTGGTCAATGGAGTTAAATCCAGCTGGTGGCCGGTCACAAGTGGTGTCCCTCAGGGCTCGGTGTTGGGACCATTTCTGTTTAACATCTTTATTGATGACCTTGATAAGGACATAGAGTGTATCATCAGCAAGTTTGCAGATGACACAAAGCTAAGTGGGAGTGTTGATCTGCGTGAGGATAGGGAAGCTACACAGAGAGACTTGGATAGATTGGATCAACAGGCCAATGCTAATGGAATGAGCTTCAACAAGGCCAAGTGCCGGGTCCTGCACTTGGGCCACAACAACCCCATGCATCGCTCCAGGCTCGGGGCAGTGTGGCCGGAGAGCTGCCTGGTGGAAAAGGCCCTGGGGGTTCTAATTGACAAGCGGCTGAACATGAGCCAGCAGCGTGCCCAGGTGGCCAAGAGGGCCAGTGGCATCCTGGCTTGTATTAGAAATAGTGTGACCAGCAGAAGGAGGGAGGTGATTGTCCCTCTGTACTCAGCACTGGTGAGGCCACACTTTGAGTAGTGTGTCCAGTTCTGGGCACCTCAACACAAGAGAGATCTTGAGGTGCTGGAGCGAGGGCAGAGGAGGGCAACGAAGCTGGTGAAGGGCCTGGAGAATAAATCTGATGAGGAGCGATTGAAGGAGCTGGGACTGTTCAGTTTGAGGAAGAGGAGGCTGAGGGGAGACCTCATCACTCTCTACAACTACTTGAAAGGCCGTTGTAGAGAGGTTGGTGCTGGTCTCTTCTCCCAGGTAATTAGCGATAGAACAAGAGGGAATGGGTTCAAGCTGCAGCAGGGGAGGTTTAGGCTGGACATTAGGAACAAATTCTTCCCAGAAAGAGTGGTCAGACACCGGAATAGGCTGCCCAGGGAGGTGGTGGAGTCACCATCCCTGGATGTGTTTAAGGGTCGTTTAGATGTGGTGTTGGGGGATATGGTGTAGGGGAGAACTCTGTAGAGTGGGGTTGATGGTTGGGCTCGATGATCCCAAGGGTCTTTTCCAACCTAAATAATTCTATGATTCTATGATTTTGCAGAATGAAGTCATTTCTTTGGTGTTTATTCCAAATTTATTCCAACTCCTTTGCTCAGTCTTCGCTGGGGATGGTATCTGCAAAGTGTATGTGTGATAGAGGTCGTCATTCTTAATTACCTCAGTGCAATAAATACAAAAATGTGCCTTTGATTCACCGAGGGGATGACATATTTATCAGACTACAGCAAAGTTCTGGGCTTTTAAAAGGGAAATCACCTCTAGTTGCCTGCATGTTTTTGAAAATACGAGCTGCTCGCAATCAACTGGTATGGTGTTGGGTAATAACCGTGACCAAGGATCGTCCCCCATGGCTGAAGCAGTCTATCTTGACATTTTTCTTACCGTCCAGTCTTTTTTGCTGATCTCACTCAGCTCCTTTCTACAGACGTGTGAGGCCTGAGTTAGCAAATGACAACTGATTCTCACGAGGAACTTTTTAAGCAAGTCTTGGTAGTTGACAATTTCAGGGTGTGTAGAGGCAGATGACATGCTGTATGTCCAAACAGGTCTGATTTCTCAAAGTCCTTATTTCTGAATTACCTCTAGTCTACCTGATCCTGTCTTGGATGACTGGCAGCAACAGAGACCTTGCTCCTTTATAAATACGAAAATGCTCCAAGCCAAATGGTGCTGCTGATTCTGAAGCCCGGTTGCTGATTCTATCAGGTGCCCATTAGTCAAAATACTAATCTTGGTAGCACTGTTGAAAAGCTATTTATGTTTCCCTTGATCACCGCAGTTTCTACATCCAGTATTTCTGGGATTCTTGTGACCAAATCCAGATGTCCGTGTACCCTTGTGCCCATCAGAGAAGAGAAAGATTCCTTTAGTCGTGTGCCTTTGGGACAGTCTCTGCTCACAAGAGGTATGTGGATCCCTGCTACTTGCACAAGCAAAAGAATATGGGACTGGGACACCAAAGTAGGCTGGGATTTGACTATTAAGTGCAGTTCTGGTCGTCCCAGATAAAAAAGAAATGTTGAAAGAAGAAGAGGTACTGAAAAGAACAAGGAGTGTGATCCGAGTCACCTTCTGGGCAAGGCAGAAAGAAGTAGACGAGGACTTTTTGGCTAGAAGCAGGAGGGATATACACAATATCATGTAGCATGAAGAAGGTTAACAACAGGTGAATTTTACAGCAAAAAAGGAAGAGTTTTCTTAAACAGGTCATAATGGAAATGCAGAACTCCCGTGTGGATGGATTCAGGAAGCGGTGGTCTCTGTATATGCTGCAAGCCAGGAAGCGATGAGTGCTGCCAGAGGGGAGCAAGTGCGAAAACCAAGAGCAAAATTTGACTTACAGACTTGACTTCATGACTTGCTGCTTATATTCTTACCTAAACATCTGCTACTTGGCATCACAGGTGACAGAACACAGCATCAGCGTGCAATTCTTGTACCCTTAAAACCCCTGACAATGCAGAGATCTCGTCACAATCTAATTAGTGTTCACCTTAACCACTACTTTACCCACTAATACCTACTCACCATAAGCTGTTGATTTTCTTTCCCTTATTTATCCCATACGAAAATGCCGTTCTATTATTCCTTATCTCAACAGTGTATTGTAAGGTCATCGTGGCCAAGAAAAGAAGTGGAAGGGTCAGGCTGCAATACCCAGCCCTCTTCTTATTTCGGATTAGTGCCTGATGCGGTATTTCCCCAGCATTTCCCGTGGCAGCCCCTTTCTCAGTAAGGGAACGGGTAGGGCCCTCTGCCCACACAGTAGGAGAAGTATGGCTGGCAGATGATGATGTGAAAGATGTTATCCTGAATGTGTTTCTAGATGGTGACATGGAAAGAAAAAGGAAAAAAAGTGAAACAAGGAAACAAGAGAAAAGAAAACAAGAAAAAAGAAAAGGAAAAAGGAAAAAAGAAAAAAGGAAAAAAGAAAAAAGAAAAAAGGGAAAAAAGAAAAAAGAAAAAAAAGAAAAAAGATAAAGAAAAAAGAAAAGAAGAAAAAATTAAAAAAAGAAAAAAGAAAAAAAGAAAAAAAAGAAAAAAAAGAGACGTGCTTCCTTAGGTAAAATGTATTTTCGGATCAACTCTGGCAATTCTCGGCAATAAAGCCAATACAGGTAACTTCTCACTTGCTCTTTCACTAATAAAGTATTTGTCCCTGTGTGCTTGAACTAGACCAGCAAGTGAAGAGCGTATCCGTGGGGAGTGCTTCACCGCCTCCATCAGAGCCCATCCTCCAGAATGTTCCGTGCTTAAGCCTCAATTTTGCAGGAGTCTGTCTCCCGGCAAAGCAAGGAACGCACAGACACTCGCTGTGGATCATCTTCCCTCACGTTTCACTCTCCTCTTCTTCCAGCTCAGACACGATCTTTATAGATAACAGCAGACACAACCCGAGAAAGGCAGAGATCTCTGCGTGGAAAGCAGCAGAGGAGCGAATGGTTCCGGGGGCGACATCACTCCGTGAGACGAAAAGGCACCTATCGCCCCCAGTGAGCGGCACAGAAACTAATCATGAAATAGTACTGAGGAGAGAGGCGGGACGCTGCTGAGCCAGGACGCGACAGGACGGCGTCAGAAGCTCCTCCTGCCAGGCAGGTGAGACGGTCCTGATCAATGTGGAATCAGAGACCGTTTAAACGTGAATTATCCAGTTTGGATTAAGGAAATGGGAAAAGGTGGTTAAACAAAGAAGTGGAAACTAAGGAACTGGGTGATTGGTACCCACATTAACTGCTGCTCCCGAGCCGGAACTGATGGAGGGTTACGCCGCTCCGTTCTGTGCCACCTTCCACGCGAGAGGATGAGGCGGCTGCAGGAGAACCCGGCAGACATTGCTACCCGGGGAAGGTTTCAAGCTTGTGTGCGCAGACGTGTGCCTAACGCAGGAGCTGCTCTGACAGCAACTGGAGGAGGATCGCCGTCTGCACTACAGCGAACAAACCTGGACCCCAAGCGGAGGCTAAAAGCAGAGACAGGGTAGGGACCTTGGGCACGTAGCGACAGGACGAGGAGCAATGGTTTAAACTAGAGCAGGGCGGGGTTAGATCAGACGTTAGGAAGAAGTTCTTTCCACTGAGGGTGGTGAGACACTGGCCCAGGTTGCCCAGAGAGGGGGTGGAGGCCCCATCCCTGGAGACATCCAAGGCCAGGCTGGATGAGGCTCTGAGCAACCTGAGCTAGTTGAAGATGTCCCTGCTGACTGCAGGGGGGCTGGATGAGATGGCCTTTGGAGGTCCCTTCCAACCCCACACATCCTATGATTCTATGACCTTGCCCACAAGGTTGCCCGAAACCCAGTAAATGAGAAGATGCTACGGGTCATGCTGCTCAAGGACTGCCTACGTGAACACTCTGTCAAGCACCGGCTTTGGGAACTGGCTGCTCTCTCAGCCTCTTGGCTTCTCATTCAGCAAAAGGCGTTTTCCAGAGAGGCACAGGGCAGCCCAGGTTGGAAGGGACCTCACGAGATAATCCTGGTCCAGCCTTTCGTGGGAAGGGGAGCCCAGAGGAGATGATCTAACACCTCCTCCAATCGCATCTCAAAAACCTCCAGTGATGGGGACTCCACCACATCCCGCACCTGAAGTCATTGTGTGTCCTGCACCTTGTGCAGTGTTTGTGGACGCTACACAGAATGATTTACAGACAGATTTTGAAATCATTTTAACATGGCCAGTTCAGACCTGCATACACAGCTGACCGCGTCACGGAAAGCAGAAGGAAAGTACACGGATCTCTGCTTAGTTCCGTTTGAAGGATTGCTGCTGAAAATGAGGGATCTGCCTTGTCTCTCCGGTACCACCTTGTCACCAACACAGTGACAGCTGGGTTTCTCATTCCCCGCAGGGAACATTTATTCATTGACAGCTTTGGACGAGAGAAGTCTGCAGTCAATCACCTTCCTATTCTCCCTAGCGGATCTTGACAAGAAAGAAGAGCGCAAATACAGGATTCAGCCAGTTTTTGGCATGTTTACACACGTACATCCACACAATAATTTACGCACATATAACTAAGCACATGCCAACCCTAATTCAACCCAAACCGAACTGCCTCGAGTAGACTTGGGCAACTCGTAAGACCTTTGGCAGCTCAGCCGTGCTTGGCGTGGAGAAGGAGAACCAGCGCTAACAACGGCAACGCAGCAGACGCGTCACGTGAGATGTCTCCAGCGGAACAGAACGACCTTTTGTAAGCAGAGGAGCCTGCGATACAACAAAACCAGCCTTTCTCGGAGCAGCTTTGGAAGTAAGGCTCTATTTAAAAAGAAACCCCCAAATCTCTTCAGCGCTCTTTCGATATTTCTTCAGTCGCACTCGTGTAATAACATCTATTCCAATGAAAGAAAATCACCCTTCAGAGAGAACAAAAGGCGGCACTGCGAACAATTCCTGACATTATGAATGCTGCACACACATTTTGAAGTGGCGGTGTCATTTGAAATACATTAGAAGAGTCCTAGTGATACAAAATCCGTGCTCCGTATTTTTTTACCTCTCACAGAAACGAACGACCGTTACGGCAAGGCACGCGTACCTTTTTGTCGGTGTGGGTGCTCCAGAGGACATGTGGGTCACCATGGCGTCATTCATGTTAGTCAGAGGCCGAGGAGGGCTGAAACAGAAATATTTATTCCAGTTAGTGATTTAAAAAAAACAAAACAAAAAGGGAACAAAACCAATGGCAGGGAAAAGGCCATCGCTGTGCTCTGTGACAGCTCCAGGTCAAGCAGCAGCAGCAGAAACTGCTTTGCCCAAAGATACTTGAAGAGCTTGGTCTGCTCCAGCCTGATTGCTTTTCACAATTAATGCGTTACACTAAAATGAAGATAAAACTAACATTTGTCATTACATAGGTGACCTTCGGCATGGTCTGGCAGTTCAAGCAGATGTAGGAACCATTAAATTAAGGGAGTTATTTGAAATGTTTAAAGAAATTAAGCAAAGATTTATTATAACAAGGAATCATTTATACACCAGCCACACACACCACCTGTTTGGTTTTTATTTTAGTAAGTTAGTTGGAAAAAACAAATGGATGGAGCCTCGTGTTGCTTACTGCCCTATAAAACACAGCCGGGGGCTGACGCTCCCGTGATTTGCAGGTTCCCGGTGCCCCCGTGGCCGTGCAGGGAGTGGGAGGAGAAGAGGAGCCCAGCGGGACGTCCCCGGACATTTCTGCTGCTCAGCTCACGCCGCGGGAAAGAGGAGCTGCAGCTTCCATCACAGAATCAGTATTTGTGACGTTTACCCCCCACCGACACCCACGCACGCCCACCAGGAGACCTGCGGAGCCGCGCAGAGCCGAACGCTCCATTTGCACCTTGGCCAACCCAGGGCTTGCGCCGACCCTGACGGGGCAAAACGCCACGCTTCCCACATGCTTTCTTGGAACAGGAATTAAATTCTGCCCGGGCTTGTATTTCCCACCATTTTAGCATTCACTTTCAGTACGATCTGCTACAGATAATCCCAGACTGGCGGGGGTTGGAAGGGACCTCCAGAGCTCATCCAGCCCAACCCCCTGCCGGGGCAGCCTAGAGCAGGCTGGACAGGAACACGTCCAGGCGGGGTTTGAACATATCCAGAGAAATAATACTGAAATTAATCCTGGCCAAGTTCCGTTTTCTGCAGGCCAAGGTGCAGAAGGTGTTTGACCCAACAGCGTTGGCAGCGTTCGCCTTCCCCGACGTTCCCAGCGCGGCCGCCACGAGCCTGCTCCTAGTGCCAACGCTAGGAATAGCACTAAGACTCATTAGCGTAACTCATTCCGTGAATTTCAGAGCCCAGTAATCCGGAGAGTCAACCAACCATTAAAAAAAAAAAAATCACCTGGTTGTCAAACACATAACATCCCAAAGAATATATTCCCTGTAGGGCTTAGCGGGCTCCTCCTCCACGTACAAAAGCACTTCAGTTCTCAGTCCCCGCTGAGGACAGATTCGCCCAGAAATGATTATGCTGCACGGCTAATGTCAGTGTTGCTCCAAGCACAACGTTATACCAAGAAATGATTTGGCCATCAGATATTTACTGAACACGCTCCTTTGGAAAACGAGCTTCTCACTGTACAAAGAAGCGGAAATGGGACGATACCTGGCTGGAACGCCGCCGACGTGCCACACCGCGGTGGACGGGAGCCATTCACTTTGCTAGTGAGCACGCAAACACGTCCTATGGCAATGAGCAGTTAATGAATAGTGCTTTCCCTCTGCCCCTTCAGCTCCCTACTTACTTCCTCTTGACCAAACGTGAGGAATGCTCTGCCCACGCCTACACTGCAAGAACTCGATTTTTTCCCCAAAGATTCCGGTACCAGCGTTGGGTTGTGCAGCCACGCACGCCGTAAATCTAGGGAGGGGAGCAGCTGCACCCGAAGCAGCTTTTGCATCCCAAACCGCGCTTTTCAGCACCTCCTTCCACAGTTTCTGTGTGCATTAGCTGGGGTTTTGCCTTCGGGAGGGACAAAGGGTTTCCACCCCCCGCCCAGTATTCCCAGTAATGGGAGGGTGGGTGGATTTAGGCCCGCGGTGCAGCATTTCAGAGTGGGGACGGGGGCAGGGGGGTGAGCAGCGCCCGGGGCAGAGGAGAACACGCACCCACCGCCCGCGGGACGCGTTTGCACAGAATTCCTTTTCCTTCAAGTACCAAATCGTACAGGAGGGCGCATGCTGGAGAGGGGACAGCAAAGGGCTGCCAAGATGCTGAGGGGACTGGAACATCTCTCTGATGAGGAAAGGCTGAGGGATTTGGGTCTCTTCAGGCTGGAAAAAAGACGGCTGAGGGGGGACCTTATCAACACTTGTAAATACTGAAAGGGGGGGTGTCAGGAGGATGGGGCCAGGCTCTTCTCAGTGGTGCCCGGGGACAGGACAAGGGGCAACGGGCACAAACTTGACCATGGGAAGTTCCACCTCAACACGAGGAGGAACTTCTTTGCTGTGAGGGTGGCAGAGCCCTGGCACAGGCTGCCCAGAGAGGTGGGGGAGTCTCCGTCTCTGGAGACATTCCAGCCCCGCCTGGACGCGTTCCTGTGCCACCTGCTCTGGGTGACCCTGCTCTGGCCGGGGGTGGGACGGGATGATCTCCAGAGGGCCCTGCCAACCCTATGGTTCTGGGATTCTGTGATTTCCATTGTCCCACAGAAGCTCACCTACATGGGTCTACTGTTTTGAGCGCAGGGTAACTCTTCATTACAATATTGTTTTTACACGACCCTTCTAATAAGAAAGTGGATGCCATTCACCATTTGCAATCTGGTTTTAGTATCATTATGAGACATTTCCACAAGTGCATTCCAGTTCTGTAAATACCAGTCCTCCATTTTCCAGCTAAATCCTTGCTAACGGGGATAAAAGCAAAGAAAAAAATTAAATACAAACACCTGGTTAAAAGATTTCTAATAGCACAATCCTGTCTTCTCTATTACATACAACAAAGCCATTCCCAGCACAGAGAATTTCTTGACGCCATTTATACATTTTTAGGGAAAGTCTTTTCAAAAAACTGTAACTCCGTCAAGATGGCACTATGTGTATATTTTCCTGTATAACCGTGACAGCAAAATGGTATTGCTCATGCAAGCAGGAGGATGCTGGAAGCAGGGCCACAATCCCCCCGCAGCAACAAGAGCGGCTTTTAGGAACCTGGGACTTTCAGCGCAGGTCACCCTTATCGCACCGGAACTGCCAGTTTGAGCGGAACAGAACCGAATTCCCCTTCCGAGGTGCTCGTGGTTGTCAGCATCTGCCACAGCCCATCAACGTAACAAAGACAGACAAATACGCTTGAATCAGCGACTGAGGAGAGATTTTTCTGCCTCAATAATATCACCCAAAACCATGACTATCTGGGCACTTGAGGCAGGAGGAACCCCCAGAACACCAGGGGCAGAGACACCCAGAAGATGCACTGAGAGCACCTTCTGCCCTCAGTTGTAGCCGAGATATAAAAACAACGTCCGTGTACATCAAGAACAGCTTACAACTTCCTTTCAAAACTTCTTCTGTCCTGTTAGGTTTAATTTTTCAGGTTTAACTCATCTGGCATTCCAGGTGTATTCAATCAGCCTGGGGTACTCTTGGGAACAAAAGCAGCCAAAAATAAGCGAAATCTTTTGGATACCCAAGAGCTGGGACAAAGGTGGCACCACAGAACCTGAGAAATCAAACTCCTTAAATTCTCTCTTTTTCTCTGCCGCTTACAAGAAGCGACCCGGCCAGGCGGGCAGACTGGCACGCATCGAGACAGCGCAGTCTTTACGCCATCCCACACGCGAGGTCCAAGGCGCAGAACGCGTAAACTTTCAGTAGCTTGAAAAACATGACGGTGTCCCTTGCAAAACTAAAATTCGCACTGAAGCAGGTGCTGCCTCCTTCAGTCACAACGTCTGGAATTCTACCCCTCGCCCGGTAACCAGAAATAACTGAGGAAATACAGACATTGAGGAAAGACACTGAGGGGCCGGAGCGTGTCCAGAGAAGGGCAACGGAGCTGGTGAGGGGTCTGGAGCACAAGTCTGGTGAGGAGCGGCTGAGGGAGCTGGGGGGGTTCAGCCTGGAGAAGAGGGGGCTGAGGGGAGACCTTCTGGCTCTCTACAGCTCCCTGAAAGGAGGGGGTAGCCAGGGGGGGTCGGGCTCTTCTCCCAGGGAACAGGCCATGGCACAAGAGGAAACGGCCTCAAGTTGTGCCAGGGGAGGTTTAGGATGGATATTGGGAACAATTTCCTCCTGGAAAGGGTTGTGAAGCATTGGAAGAGGCTGCCCAGGGCAGTGGTGGAGTCGCCATCCCTGGAGGGATTGAAAAGCCGGGCAGACGCGGTGCTGAGGGACATGGGGTAGTGGTGGCCTTGGCAGTGCTGGGTTGATGGTTGGACTCGGTGATCTGAAAGGTCCCTTCCAACCTGGGCGATTCTATGGTTCTGTGATTCTATGAAATACCAGCAGTACGGGCTCAAAGCCAGGACAAGGACCCATCGTGACAGTGGTGCTGGGAGAAGCATCTAATGATGGGGCTCCTTTGGGCAGGGCCGCACAGAAGGGAAGTCCCAGCTTTGGGTACTCGTGTTATCGCGGTCTCCTTGGGTTTCGTCTGTTCAGCCTCCCAGCGGGGACCGCACGCTTTCACGCACCGAAGCATCACGCAGCTGCGGCAGATGCTCTCAGAACACAAACAGCAGGGATTTGGGGAGGGCTTGAGAACAGGGATCCCCAGAGTCCTCCGCATTCAGCAGAAATTTGGGAAGGGAGGAACGCAGACCGGACAGAACAACGCAGGTATGCCATCACTTAGGAGCCATTTCAAACAATTTACTCGCCCACATAATTTTATTATTTTTTTTTACACAAATGTCCTAAATTTAATTCTGAAGCTAAAACACCTTAAATCATCTTTACAGATGGTATCACAAGTTTGAGCCTTCCAGCCCTGGCACTTGTTCATCCTCCTTCATTTTTTCCAAACGTATTTACGTACGAGTATTACCTCTGTCCCTTCTGCCGTGACCGGCTCCCTCTCTCACTGTCCAGTTTTGGCTACTACTGGAGACAAGATATTGGACTAAACGGCTTTTTGGTCTAACCCAGGAGGGATGATATTTTGTTCTTAGATCACAAGATCACCTTAGACCATCTTTTGTTCACCTTCCTCAACGTGTCAACAAGCTTTTATGGGTAATTGCCATAATTCTAATAAAATCAGCGAAGATCCTCACTTCTCCCTAGCACTAGCATTTACTCTCATTAACCACCGTCTCCTGCCTGCAGTAAACCCCATGAGATCCAGCTGTAAGCGAAGCTGCTGCCACATCTATTCTCGGTGATCTTGTCTAAATACGAGACTAATCTTGTCTAAAAATGAGAAACAAGAAATAGATTAGTCACCGCTATTTTGTGTCAACACTTTTCCTAAGCAGGAAAATCAACCCTTACGCATGCTGAAGGGAAGCACAATTAAGCCTAGGTCTAATTACTTGCTTGCCTTCCTTCAGACTTGGTTGGTGAAGGTCCAGAACAAAACCAGGACGATTCTGAGATCTCAGAAGTCAAAAATCTCAATAAATAAAAGGAACTAAGTCTTGAGGCTTTTTGCTGCGCTGGACAATCACGCTGCAAAGGGACCTCTACAAAAAAGCAACGGTAAACAAAATTTACCAAACTGCCTTCCGCTCCGAACGGCTCTCCCATCTGAGATTGCTGATGTGCGGCAAAGCACGTTATTTATGTGCTTCCATCAGGGCACAGAGACTCGGAAAATGCAGAGCTCAGGCAAAGCGATCCGTGCTTGGGGGTTAAGGGCTGTCACGGCAGCCAAGAGAAAAAAAGAGGGGAAAAAAAAAAAGAAAGCAAGCATGCTCCGTCAGATCCGGAATCGACGGGTCTCAAGCCGAAGACTGACACTTGAAATCCCAAAATCTGAAAAATGTCGCTGCCTCTCAGGAAGGACAGTGGAGGAGGGTCTGAGGGGTCCCGGGCCGGGGCAGGATTCCAAGCAGCCGGAGTTAAAAGTGTCCGTGTCAAAAGCAGAACTGACGACATTTCCCCCCTCTGTGCCGTGGTTCGGGTGTAGGAGCCGGGGTGGGTATCACACGGAGCGAAAAAAGACAGAATTATTCAGGTGCGCTGATTAGCACTGTAATAAATGTCACTGTTTAATTCTCATATAATAATGCCTGGAATTAAGCTACTTTTTAATTAGGGAGGGAATTAATGGGGACAACAGCATGACAACCATCACTCTTTTTTGTCATTTTTTCTAGAATTGTGGCTATTTTATTCACATAGCTACAAACTGAACAGCTACATATTTGCTAACTCTAAAGCTGAGTTTTGTTCTGTCACCTGAGAATTTCTAAACCAGCAAGATTTTGTAACGGATGTCATCAGTCCTTTTGTCGCTGCTTAGGAACCCCACCGACAGCCCGGGTCGTGTCTCTTTGTGCAAAGAGAATTGCGGAGAACTACAGCTACGACTGGACCGACACAGGAGGGTGGGCAGGAACCAGAGCTTATATTCGATATATTAGACGTATGAAACTGAAAAATCGTACTGCATTACACCACACGATGCTACACAGTGGTTGACCATAGTCTCTGATGACGATTATTAGCATTACTACTTTTATTATTATTGTTGTTGTTAATAATAATAATAATTATTATTATTTACAGGCATGCTGATGGAATTTTAAGGAGAGATTTAAAGGAAAACAGATAGCTTTATGGAGGTTCGTAGGCGAAGGCTAACAGAAAGCATTCCTAGGTGCCGGGCAGGCTGGCATCACAGGCGGCAGACACGGCAGCCCAGACCTTGACAGCATCAGCGAGACTGGCTGGAAGTTAAGCAGCGGGACAGTAACAAAGGAAGAGCAACCAAACCCACAGGGAACCCTAATTTCATAACCGAAAAACCCCACCACAAACGATAACTAACGGCTGGTGAAACACAGTTGCACAAACCTGTAAAAATGAGACCACCCCACGGCAATCCTTCCACTCCTCCCAGATAAGGGGTCAGCTGGAAAGAGCAATAAAGTGAGACTGATTCCTTCATTTGGGAACTTTATTATTTCCCCTATAGCAGTTTGGGGAGTACGAGTCGTTCGAATTCATTCGACTTGTTTGCTCCTAACACCACACGCACTATTAACGCTTTCTGCTTAGCGCTTCCCTCCAGGTGAGAAAGACATTGACTCGAAAGCGCAAACGGATTTAACGTAATTCTTGATTTCTACTGCACGGCATTTTCGTAGCAGCAAAGAAATGCCTGAGCAGCTCCCTGGAAGTCCGGTGGGAGACTCCCACGCACAACCATGGAAAAACTAATCTCTTTCTATTATAACGTATCATGAAGGATTCAAAGCAAGAGAAGCGTGACCTGCTTTTATCACATCCTGTTCCATAACCAGGACAGTACATTTTGATAACAGCACAATAATGTTCCCTGCTCTACCTCGGCTTTGGTTCTCAGGAGAGACCACAAAGACTCCTCCAAAGAACAGTAAGGACTGAAGTCACCATGGTAAGTCACCTACACCTTCGGGTAGCAGGGCCACCCAGTCATCCCAGAAAGACAAATGCTCTGTTGGTTTGAAGAGACAGAGGCAAGATTGTGCCCCCAAAAACACGTCCTTTCTTTCCTGTTCTGACAGCTGATTCAATGAGAGAGATTAGAATCACAGAACCATAGAGTGGTTCAGGCTGGAAGGGACCTTAAAGGCCACCCAGCGCCACCCCCTGCCCTGGGCAGGGACACCTCCCACCAGCCCAGGTTGCTCCAAGCCCCGGCCAACCTGGCCTTGAACCCCTCCAGGGATGGGGCAGCCACAGCTTCTCTGGGCAACCTGGGCCAGGGGCTCACCCCCCTCACACCAAACAATTTCTTCCCAATATCTCATCTCAATCTCCCCTCTTCCAGTGTAAAACCATTAATCCTTCATCCTATTGCTCCACCCCCTGATCAGGAGTCCCTCTCCATCCCTCCCGTAGGCCTCCTTCAGGTACTGGAAGGCCGTTATAAGGTCTCCCTGGAGCCTTGTCCTTGCCACTCCTTAGAAAGAAGGCAACCTGCTGGTAAGCCCAGTTAGACAACTCCATATGCACGTCCATATAGACATGTCCGTAGGAATGAGACAACTCTCATGCTCTCACGAGCCAACAACTGCATCCACACCTAAGACCACGTCGCTGAGGATGCGACACTCATTTATCATACCAACGCGAGCTCAGGCCAAATTCCAATAACCCTGGACCTACTGCTGTCACAACCTACATCCGGGGCGCGAGCCCGCTGCGGTGCATGACATCCAGGCTTGTGTGCACGTGAAATGATTATTTCTCCCAAGAATATCACCCGAACACTCAGCCCGCAGATGTGGACACAGCCCACTCTCCTGCCCCCGTCCCCCTCCCTTATTTTGCCAGCTTAGTGCTAACACTGATGGGAACGTACATCACACTTCTGCCAGCGTCACCAGCTCAAGGACTTGTCCTACAGTACGCTGTGGCCAAACATGCTCGCTTTCCTCGGGGTGCTCTGCAGCACCGCGCTTCGCTTGTTAACGCTCGCGGCTGAGGAAGTTCAGGACCAGCGCTCCGTCCTCCTACCTGCTTCCCACAGTGCCAAACCACCGCTGATCCACCACTGTTTCTTCTGATTAATGACGCCCTGCTGTTGCAGAAGGACCGAGAAAAGACTCAGCGATGTGACCAGCAGCATTTCAGCAGCAATTTCTGGTCACCGGCAGGCAGGGATGGCTCCTGAAGGGGAGTTCACGCGTTACAGCTGCAGTTAATTAGGGTTTGTGCAGGACCAGCAGTTCTCCACCAGGACGCCTAGAAAGGACTGTCTCGTGTGGCGGAACCCCATTGTGACGCCAGCCTGGAGGAGGCAATGGTGATTCTGGTACCTTCACAAGAAGACAGAGTATTTTACAGACATGGGTGAACAGATTATCTTGCCCCTCCGTTATCTGGATGCAAATACGGATGAGGCAGTACCACTTCTAAAGCAGGCTGATATTACCACCAGGAGCTGGCTGTCGTGTTGCCGCTACCTTGTGGCACATCTCTCCGGTGACTGCATCTCAGTTGATGCTGGGATAGTACTGATTTATGAGAAATGACAACCTTTTTACAGATGATACCTAGTACGCTTCACAAAACAGACAGCGTGGTTTTGATACTCAGACTTGCTGGTTTGTTTGCCAGAAGGAGCACGAGCACATTTCATTCGGAAAGGCTGCCGTTCCATCCTTACGCGTGCCCCACTAGGTTCATCCCCACCAGTAAAGGCATTATTACGCTTGACGCTGGGATGATACCTCATTTATTTTGCTGGGACAACACGGACATTATTCACACCAAGGATGACGAGCGGGTTGCCTGTGCTTCCTGATACTCTAGCAGGTCTTGTTTAAGATGAGGAGATACAGGATCTATTGCTACTGTTCTGTTTCTAAGCCTCCTTTCTGGCCAATTTTACTCTGTGATAATCCAAAAGCCAAAGGAGGACACGCTCCGCCAGCCTAGCGCATAAAGGAGATTGACTCTCTGTTTTGCCACTGACTGGGGACCCCACCAAGCAGTGGCAAAGGCAGACAGACATAGAGACAAACACTTGAAGTGCACTTTGTCTGAGCATCTCGCCATTCATACGGAACTTCTCCTCTTCAAAAACTGTCCCAACTAAGACAAGACCTGGTACACGTTCGATGCAGTACAAGGGCACCGGGCTGCTCCGAGTCTCACCCCTACCTGTCGTGGCGCAGATACCACAATAGGACAAAAAGGCACAAGACACGACCACGAAAAGAAAGCGTATCCCAGCCACCGAGGTCTAGTGACAGCAGCTATACAGTCTGCTCCCTCTGGCAAAGTGGTCGTTGGATCTACATGACCAAAAGGAAGGGTGGAGTTGGGGGGAGAAGGTTCAAGGGCGCAAGTAACTCGTTGGCTTCCTCCCTCATTGAAAGAGGATAAAGCCATTCTGCGGTACGCAAAACGCTGTAGAAGGATGATATGGATAATATAATTCAAACCTTTCCCCCTTGCATTGCAAATTCTCCAAAAACAATAATAAAAATGGGTGATACCATTTACCGAGTTAAAGATCTAGAGCCCATCCCAACATGTCTCATTTTCAAACTGTTCCTACAGTTTATGTCCTACAAATCCTGAAGAACGTAGTTTGATGGCCTGATCCAGAGCCAGTTTGGCCCCACTTATACTAGTAAATGAACGAGTGCCAGGGAATCTTCCAATATCCCCGAACGGGATCATCTGCACGTTTAAATTGTTAGCAGACCCTAGTGTGGTTTTGGCCCGAGTCAAACAGCTCTCTCCCAAACAATTCCTGGGAGTTGTTTGGGAGTTAGCAGGAGCCAGGAATGAGTCCCAGTAAGCAGTGCAGACGTAGCCAGACTCCTCTGGAAGGGAAGAAAGATTGACAGCATGATGTGATGGTTCAGAGCGAGCTGGCTTCACTGGCAAAGAATCACAGAATGGTTCAGGGACCTTTAGAAGGGACCTTTAAAGGCCACCCAGTGGCACCCCCTGCCCTGGGCAGGGACACTTCCCACCAGCCCAGGTTGCTCCAAGCCCCGGCCAACCTGGCCTTGAACCCCTCCAGGGATGGGGCAGCCACAGCTTCTCTGGGCAACCTGGGCCAGGGGCTCACCCCCCTCACACCAAAGAATTTCTTCCTGATGGTCCCAGGCACACTCAAATTAACAGGTTACGCAGCACTAGGACTTGATCAAGGGCTTATTCCTCTGACTTTGCATCTTCAGTTTCTCTCTGATATCAAAGCCATCCAGCATTTAATCGGAAATCTGCCAGGGGATGGTGTTTGATCAGCAGCAATGATCCAGGCCAACGCCAGGAGCAGCGGTAGCAGACAGCTAACGGAGAATTGGGAGAAACCGATGGTTTCTGGCACTGCTCAACAGTCTCCTTGACCACCCTGCCCCTGGCACTTTGAAGCTGGTTCCTGCAGTTGGCTACTTCAGATGACAGCATCATTGAGGTTGGAAGGAACCTCTTGAGATGACCTAGTCCAGCCTCCCTGCCCAAGCTGGATCAGCCACAGCAGGTTGCCAAGTCCTAATATCTCCAAGCACGGAGCCTCCACCACCTGAGCAACCTACGCCAGTGCTCAACTACTCTCACACACTCCATCCACAGTCAGGAGGCCTTTTTCTTTTTACACCATGGGCTTTGATCAGTCTGAGCTGGGATGATGGGCAGAAACACAGCAGTCTGCACCAAGGCACTCACTAACATCAACAGACTTGGGGTCGATGGTCCTCATGGGTCCCTTCCAACTTGAGATATTCTATGGTTACAAACCTACACCTGCTCAGGAGGTGAGCGGTGAGCAAGCAGCTGGGAAGACCAGACCATACAAAGTTCATGCACGTTGACTTTACACAAGCACTGGCTACTAACTAGCCAAAATACATGAAAGAAGGTCTAAAAGTGAAAGCTTTGACCCATGCTAGGCAAGAGAACGTTGTTTCAAAGAACACATTGCGATGTATTTCAGAGCTGTGTGTGCAAATGGCGAGGACTCTGGGGCGGACAATGTACGTAACGCGGGCTAACTGTGCAATATGAACAGTCATCAAATTAAAAGAGAAGGGAGCAGACAGGGGTATTGTGGAATGCTGCGGGATACTGAAGCTTCAAACAGCTTCAGAATAGTCCACAGAACGACTTTTAAATAAGATTAGGAGAAAATGGTTTCAGACTTCTTACTTAGACATTGCCCTTGCTATTGCACTCTATCTGCCTGAGGAGTTCAACAATTACTTGAAACACTTGTGGAAGTTAATTGTGTCAGATGATACCCACTCGCTTTGGAATTCATCGGCTCCGACGTTAGTAGGTCACACCACACATTTGATACCAGTGGGCACCGGATGGGTGAATTTTCTGTCCAATGGTCTCTACTGAACAAATCTGTTCTACTGTTTAAGAGGGTAATTCTTTTACTGTTATTTGCTGTTTGAACTCTTACCCCCTAATTACTCAAAAACTATCATTAAGTAGGTGGAAATGAAAGAATGATCTCTTCTGTACAGTGTATTGTATATAATCAAAACCATAAATAAGGCCCTTTATTTATTATTCACATCTAAATAATGATCTCCTGCTGCCTTTTCCCTCCGACTCCATCCCTGAATACAAGTAGAATATAAGATCAATACAGCTCTTCAACAGGAGGCACCCAGGGCAGACCAACGAAGAAAAGGAAAACCTACTTAAAATGCAATAGCTAATAATGAAAAATTAAAAGTTCACAAGAGAAAGCAAAGAAGGGGGTGCTAGAATTACCCCTTTTCACAGAATTAACAGACTGGGGACACAAAGAGGCTCCATCTTGGGAAAATGACTGTAGAGGGCAGGAGGGCGGCCAGCAGCGGGCCAAGGAAGGATCCCTGGCGTGAGGCTGGAGCCAAACGCAGCCACCACGGGCGAAAGGAGGAGAGCAGCTTCTGCGCGCTGAGGGGCTGCTGTCGCGTTTGGCTCTGTAAGAATACCCACGGAATGGCACCCGATTTTAGGAACTACAGCTCGAGAGGGAGGCTGAAAAGCAGGGATGGCTCAGCGAAGGAACACAGGAACAACTACGAGCTGGAAAACATGCTTTTCACAGAGGCCATCCTAATGCCAAACCTCCTATTTAGCAGCCAATTATGTGGTGATTTGATGGCAACCTACATATAAATTTGATTTATTTCTAATAAAACCAAACTGCGGCACACAAGAAAAGATACAACTAAATCCAAAGAGCAGGAACGGCAATGACCAAAGTGCACCAAAGCCCAGGAACTACCCCCAGGGCTGCGGCCCGCTCCTCAGAGCAGGAATTTCAATGCTTTCTACAAAATGCCTGATTTTTTGTTGGTATTTTCTACTTTGCGCAGGAACTAATTTAAAGAGATCTTCTGATCTCTGTCGTACTTGTGGTTGAGGTTAAACATCTGTGATGACTCACTTGGACTCTGTGAGCTCTGAATCAGGGAACAATTGCAGCAACGTCTGCGTCTGTGTTTTGAGCTCTTTTGCCCCAAAACATGAGGGAAAAACTTCACAGTAGAAGTTTTGGAAGCTCTTGTTTGCCATATACCTATGCGATTTCTTCCAACGACTGAAGACGAATCTATGACACAAGAAAATCCATCAGACACAGATGTAAGAATTAGGAGGCAGAATACGCCGGCTGAAGGTTGGGCTTTGGAGGGCCGCTGAGGCCCATCTTCTCAGCGCCACCAACCGAGCAGGAGGTGCTGCAAGGCGGTGGGTCCCTTCCAAAGGATGGCCCAACGCAACACACCGTTCGTTGTTGGCCTGCTACGCTCTGCCTTCTCTTCACGCGAGACACTGGCACAACGAAATCTCAGAAAGACTGAATGTGTGGAGTCACAAAGCAAGGTTTGAGCAATGCCGTGGGAAGCCGCTGCTGAGAGCGCAATCCAGACCTCGGAAATAAAAATCACTGCATTTTAAGAAGGGTTTCTTCTTTTTCTTTTGGGCTATTCTTTCCTTTTCACCATCTTTACATCGAAACCTTGCAGCCAGGTCTGCAGCCGCAGAATCCCCGCAGAGCCGCCCTGGCCGCAGCCAAGCAGCCGGGTTTAGCTCCTTGAAGCCCGCGCCGGCCCTGGCCGGGCTCCAGGATCAAGCCAAGGTTTCTGGTGTCTCTTGGCAGCAGGACTTAGGAGGCAACATTTCAGCTCCAGGCTGAAAACTGCGCTGGGAAACTACGTTCACCTAGAAAAGACAGGAGGGTTCCTGGCCACTTCTGTAGGAGAATATTTGATAATATTAAATACGTTTTTGAGAGGTATTATGCACAATCCAAAAATATATTAAATCTTTCCTTAGAGGGTTTTGTGGTTTTTTTTTAATCTTGGGTAGGATTTTGGATTAAGAAACAAGACACCACCCCCTCCCTCCTTGTAAAGGGGGGAAGGTGGTGAAGGATGGAGAGTAGCAAGAGATGGGACAAGAGGACACAGCTTCAAGCTGCGCCAGGGGAGGTTTAGGATGGATATTGGGAACAATTTCCTCCTGGAAAGGGTTGTGAAGCATTGGAAGAGGCTGCCCAGGGCAGTGGTGGAGTCGCCATCCCTGGAGGGATTGAAAAGCCGGGCAGACGTGGTGCTGAGGGACGTGGGGTAGTGGTGGCCTTGGCAGTGCAAGGTCAATGGTTGGACTTGATGACCTTAAAGGTCTTCTCCAACCTAAATGATTCTACGATTCCATAAATAGTTTAAAAGTCCTACTTTGCTTTACATCAGGAAACTCTGATAATTAAAATATGCTGCTACAACGAGAAATTTTTAGGGAGAGTTGAACTGTTGGAGTTCTAGCTCTATTCTGAAACTATTTCAGATGTCTTCAATTTCAAACAAGAAGGGTGTTCTGTCGCACAGGCAGGTGGGACCTGGAACCAAAGCAGCTCAGGTTGGTCCAACCTGTGCTTTGTGCAGCGTTGCAGAGACCAGGTCTGCTTTCAGGGACAGCGGCACAAGCGTTTTCCGCAGGCAGCGAGCGCGACGCCGTGCTGTGAGCGATGCCCGAGCCACAGCAGAACGTGCCTCAGCCCTGCACAAGTGAGGGCTGCAGAGAACTGACAGCAGGACGGGACTAAACCCGCTTATTTTTGTGGAAGTGGGTAGATAGAGCCGTAGCGGCGCCGGGAGCTGAGAGTCCATGAATGGAGCAACAAGGCTGAAGGCACGGACTTGGGCTGCACAACGCTGGGTTGTCTTCATGGAATGAGCCGGTCGTGCCGAGGAAATAGCAGGGAAAAAACAGCCCAGACTCTGCACTGGAAAAACAGACATTTAAAAGTGCGACAAATTTAGCTGCCATTCATCCAAAGGAGCTTTGCTGCTGTTGAAACGGAGCTGGATCGCACTCGGGGGTTACGTGAGGCAGCTTTTCAAAAAATCGCTTGGCTCGTCTTTGATCTTACCCTTGAGATCCCCCCCATAAATTACCAAAAACTCCTGCAAAAAGTGGGAAATTGTTACGCATTATTTCTACTGTTAAATAAAAAATACCACCCGTTTAAAGTCAAAGTGCACTTTCAGTAAAGAAGAGAGATTTAAGTTTCCGGTACTTACTCAGACTCTTTTCTGAGCAGGGAACAACAAAAACACCCGAGAAATGGGAGTGACTTGCATTTGCGGGACACACAAACCAACTAATTGTGCAGAGGAGACAAACTCGAGAGTGGAAACGCGCCTGTGGCTGCCCCTGAATGGCAGGGAACCAGCTGTCAGACTCCCCGGAGCTCTTCCCCGGCTCCTTAAGATACCCAGATTATAGTATCGTTCAAATATTTCTAAGGAATTACTGCGCCGTAATTAAAATACAGTATCTGAGTACAGTTTCAGGAAGGCAGAAGCACTTACTCTGCACGGACCTCGCTAAATTCCCAGCCCAAGCTGACTGTCAGCAGCTCCTCACGGTGCCAGGCTACTTTCTGACAGCATATTTATAAGAAAAAAATCAGGAATTGGTTAAAAATAGCCACTAACACTTCTCCAATGAGAGCACCAAGGGCAAATACATCCGTGGATATGCTGAGCCAACGCTCTTTTTCCTATAAAAATGGAACATAACAACTCTAGTATTAATCGGACCTCACCACCCCATTCCGGTGCAAATCGTGTGAGCAACTTTCAAGAAAATGTGCACGTATATGTTACGGATTAATTACTTCTTTGTTCTCTTTGTTATTTTAAACAGTAGAAAAGAGACAATTCCTGTTCTTATACTATCCAAGAGTGTTTTTTTTTATTTGTGGACTAGGAACGAGCAATGCCATCTCTGCTTCCCTTTGAAAGCGAAGTTTTCTACATGCCTTTATGGGGCTTTTACGTCTGTTTTGTAACCGTGACTAATTTCCCTAACGCCGCTGAGTCGTAAAACCAGCCAAAAGCTACCTCGATGCAAAGGAAGGCAGAAAAAATAAGTAACAACGTGTAACCCAACAACAATTCAGGTTAAAAACGTATAACCCCAAAATAGCAGCCGAGAGATTTGCCAAAGGGAAGCACTTGGAGCGCGTTTGGCCGGGATCACGGCTAACGACCTCCCGCCGCTCAGCCCGGGCAGGGCTCAGGGCTTTCATCTTTTTACTCTGTCCTCCAAAAACCTGCAAATTGAGGTTATTTCAGCAGCAGGAAGGACAAACAGACTACTTCCATTTTACAGGCTTTGTAGTAATTTAAAAAAATAGTTTAAGGCGTATGCTTCCCTTAGGATGATTAGAAAGAAATGAAACATGCTAAGAAGTTAAAAACCAATCACAAACCTGAAAATATACACAGATATTTGAGATTTTACAGAAAGACGAGTAGAGGAAAATAAATCCCTGAGCACTACGGTAACACCTAGTGAAGATACAGACAATGTCTTGTTTCTGAGCAATTTTAAAATCAAGTCTTCACTGCCTTTTTTTTTTATGTAATAGCCAATTTATTTGTCTGCAACATCTCTAGCAAAAACATTACAGAGCGTTCTTCAGCTGGCTGCTCTCTCTAGCACGGAGCCGGAATAGCAGCAACTGCTCACAGACGCTGCCACAAACGTGAGTTTGTTGTTACGCCTATTTATTTCCAGTAAACTGCAATATGCATGTTACTTCTGGTGACCAAACGCCACGGTAAATCCTGCTGTTTCCCACTAAAATGTCACCTGGGTACGAATGACCTATTAATAATAATTCTCACTGTAAGCAAGGCATCAAAGTGAGCTATTACTCCATAATGACTTTGTTCTTGCCCTGTTCGGAATGACTCAGGGGAGGGCGGGCAGGGACGCGTCCGGCGCGACATCCCCCCGAGCTGCTCCTGCCATCCGGTAGGGACAGCCAGCAAGAATTAAAAGCAGGGAGCAGGGTCACGCTGCCGCCCCTCCTCGCCATCCCGCTTCCCCGCAAACCCTCGCCGAGCAGCAGGACGACATTCTCGGCAGCACCCAGAGAAGTTCTCCCCCTGCCGTGCCCCGACGGCACGCAGAGACCCACCGAACGCTTTCAAGCCAAAGCAACCAACGCAAACCCGGCAAACCTGTGCGGCGGCGGCAAACGCCTCCCCGGTCCTCCGCCGAGCCGGCATCCCGCAGCAGCATCCCGGCACCGCGCCGTCTCTACGGAAACCGAGCCGCCACGTGACCCAGCATCTCCCGGGCACCGCCGACAAAACCTCTTCGGGATGGATGAGGCGGTCAAGGGTGAACTGTCCAGATACAAAAGGACTGGGGATCTTTTTTTTTTTTTTTTTTTAAATACATCTGACCCATTTTGAGCTGTTTGCAGGTGAAGGGACGGACGTGCCCCTTGCCCTGTCTGCCCGCAGCAGCGCACCGACGCAGACGCAAAGTTTTTTAACAAACAACACTTTACATTTCGCTGCCCTCTTCCCCCTGAATGAACTAACAGGAAAGCCCCAAATTTACCTCTTCGAAATACAATATTCACTAAGAAAGAGGAACACAAACACGACAGAAGGAATGCCACGCTGAGATTAAAAGGCTGATTTCCAGAGTGTGGCTGTCTAACGAGGCTGCCCCCAGCCAGCTACAGCACGTTCCCCCCGGATTAACGACGGGACGGAAGAGTTTGTCTCCTTCATAGAATTCCAGGACCCCAGTTATTTGCCATACAGACATTTGTGATTTTAAAGTTTTCAGCAGAGCAGATTCCAGCACCACCAGTAAATGGAAGAGCGGGGGCACGGAGCAGCCTCGGGCAGCGAGACCCCGGCAACACCGAGGAGCTGGGGAAATCGGAAAGGCAGGAGGAAAGGCAAGAGCAGCAGAGAGGGAGGAACAGAAACAGAGACTGACCAGAAAACAAGATCTAACCAACACACGCGCACCAACACGCACACTCCTGTCCGTTTTGAGCTAAAATAAAAATTGACATACGGTGTATAAATTGTAAGCATAATAGAGATTATTCCACCACGTAATCTGACATCATGCATATAAACCCAAAACAAACCAAAAATTTAAATTCCGCCCACTTACCCCAGCTTCGAGACAAGTCGTTTGGGTTTGCCTGAAGCCCAATTGCAACAAGTTTGGGCCTAAGGCATCAAAGAGAAAAAGTCACAACAACTTCCCTTGGTTGTTTATTCCGTTACTATCTCGGTCATAAAAAGTAGATTCTTAACTGAAATTTGCTTGGCTTCAGCATCATTAGCTTCAGTGCTAAAAAGAAAGTCTCAGCTCCTTTTTCAAGCATAAAAGGAATTATAACACGCTCCATATTCTGTCCCAGAATAACAGCAGCATTCCCAGAAACATGACTGTGAATCCAAGCATTATAAGATGTGAAAGTGTTTTTAAATAAATACTGACAATATCCCATAACACGATGACATCACGTAGTCCCTTGACAATAGCACATCGTCAAGGCACAGGCGAGAGCTGCTTACTACTACTCAAGATCGATGCACCAGATGAATAAGAAAGAATTAAAAAAACCCAAACCAAACAGAATTATAATCCAACCCCTTGGAGGTTCCTATTCGTTTTGCTGAAAAATATCGTAATAACCTTCTACCAGCCTGAAATCAAGAAGAGATTTCTCTCAGCCAGCAAAAAATGCACGTCCTCACAGCCTACCACGGGAACGAGCAAAAAGAATTCAAAATAAGGAAAAATTTTGTTCTGTCATGGAGAATAAGGAAAGCTGCTATCAAAACAAGTACATCATCCAAGCCTTCCTACTCTGAGCTCTTCAATGATAACAGAGGCCAAAACACTTCAGGAAAAAAAAGAGCCCAAAGTAAATACGCTGCGAGGGAGGTGGGTCCCCGGGAATGAAGGCTGTTAGGGAATGTGGCGGAGAGCTGCCCCGTGTTACTCATCAAATCATGGAATGGTTTGGGTGGGAAGGGACCTTAAAGGCCACCCAGTGCCACCCCCTGCCCTGGGCAGGGACACCTCCCACCAGCCCAGGTTGCTCCAAGCCCCGGCCAACCTGGCCTTGAACCCCTCCAGGGATGGGGCAGCCACAGCTTCTCTGGGCAACCTGGGCCAGGGGCTCACCCCCCTCACACCAAAGAATTTCTTCCCAATAGCTCATCCAAATCTCCCCTCTTCCAGTGTAAAACCCTTCCCCCTCGTCCCACGGCTCCCCTCCCTGCTCCAGAGTCCCTCCCCAGCTTTCCTGGAGCCCCTTGAGGGACTGGCAGGGGCTGGAAGGTCTCCGCGGAGCCTTCTCTTCTCCAGGCTGAACCCCCCCAGCTCTCTCAGCCTGTCCTCCCAGCAGAGGGGCTCCAGCCCTCCCAGCATCTCCGGGGCCTCCTCTGGCCCTGCTCCAACAGGTTCTGCAAAGCAGCAGAACCATTTAGGAACCAAAGGTTCCTCCAAAAAGGCATGTCAATGCAGCAGGAATCCCCCTCCGGGCAGGACACCCAGACCCCTCACGTGGGACAGGCTGGGATCCCACGCACTGGGAACGAGCTTCAGCCTCAGACTATGAACAAGATGTCCATGGGGTTATCAGTCAAACCCAACCACTGGCGTGGCGACTCCTGAAGACATGCTAGTTCAGAAGAGGCAATGATCAAGATGACTACAGAAAACAGAAACATGCTGCCTTCGCTGGGAAATGAAGGAAAATTCAATGGAGCAGGTGTTGGATTCAAATGCAAAACCTAACAGAATAGCAAAATCAAGGAAAAGATGCATTTCAAACATGTTCAGCTTTATAGCCCTTTTATAAGAAAAGATGTAATCTGTCTTCTGTTAAACATCTTTACATTTTTTAAATGTATATTTATGTCATTTTGGAAAAAAATGCCTATAATGTGACAGAAGCAGACACCATTCCTCAGCAGCGACAGAATGAGCACGAAAGTTAAAAATATGCCATCATATTCCAGCAAAATAAACTCACACCAAATGCTTCCACAGATCTTGGGAAAATATGGCACTTTTCAAAAATTGCAAAAAGACAAAAACCGCAGGATGCCAGGACGTCACAGCTGTGTGCACACACCTAATCACTGGCGATAATTAAGATGAGGGTGGTGAGCCCCTGGCCCAGGTTGCCCAGAGCAGCTGTGGCTGCCCCATCCCTGGAGGGGTTCAAGGCCAGGTTGGCCGGGGCTTGGAGCAACCTGGGCTGGTGGGAGGTGTCCCTGCCCAGGGCAGGGGGTGCCACTGGGTGGGCCTTTAAGGTCCCTTCCCACCCAAACCATTCTGTGGTTCTATGTGCTTTTCAGTGTCTCAGGTCACCTTCTTCAGGCCATGGTGGCACCAGTGCCAGTGTGGCAAGGTGGGGCCCACGGGGGACTTTGAGCTCTTCATCCTGACAGGCAGAAACTCACAGCTCCTTGCTCCAGGGGAGGATGGCCAGCTGCTGCTACTCACCATGTGGACCAGCAGAAAAGGTGGCCATGAAGGACTGGAATCACTTTCCGTACGAAAGTTCAGAGAAAAGAACAAAGCGGCAACAAACTTGTGAATTTGTACCACAGAGACACGCAACAGTGCAACGAGAAAACCTCCGAGCCCTCAATGCTAAAAGCAAAAGTTTCTCTTGGCTGTTCCTGATTGTGACCCTTAGCAAGGGGGGAGGAAGGCACTCACACACCGCCAGCTCTTACTACTCTCCTTTCTTCACACTGCTCCCACCTCAGACGAGAGAGAAAATTCTCTCAGTTACCCAGTTTATCTTTTCCTCATCCGTTAAGCACAGGAAGGTAACAGGTTGTTCTCTCCCCTGTTCCTGGTAATCACAGAACCATAGGGTTGGCAGGGCCCTCTGGAGATCATCCCGTCCAGCCCCCGGCCACAGCAGGGTCACCCAGAGCAGGTGGCACAGGAACGCGTCCAGGCGGGGTTGGAATGTCTCCAGAGACGGAGACTCCCCCACCTCTCTGGGCAGCCTGTGCCAGGGCTCTGCCACCCTCACGGGAAAGAAGCTTTTCCTCATGTTGAGATGGAACTTCCCATGGTCAGGTTTGTGCCCATTGCCCCTTGTCCTGTCCCCGGGCACCACTGAGAAGAGCCTGGCCCCATCCTCTTGCCCCCCGCCCTTTAGCTATTGCTGAGCATTGATGAGATCCCTCTCAGCCTGCTCTGCTCCAGCTGAACAGCCCCAGGGCTCTCGGCCCTTCCTCAGCACAGAGATGCTCCATCTCTTGATCATCTCGGTAGCCCTTTGCTGTCCCCTCCCCAGCAGTTCCCTGTCCTTCTGCAACCGGGGAGCCCAGAACTGGCCCCAGTGCTCCAGCTGTGGCCTCCCCAGGGCAGAGCAGAGGGGGAGGATGACCTCCCTCCACCTGCTGGCCACACTCTTCTTGATGCCCCCCAGGATGCCATTGGCCTTCTTGGCCACGAGGGCACATTGCTGGCTCATGGGCATCCTGTTGTCCCCCAGGACTCCCAGGTCTCTTTCCACCGAGCTGCTCTCCAGCAGGTCACCCCCACCCTGTCCTGGTGCAGGGGGTTATTCCTCCCCAGGTGCAGCACCCTACACGTGCCCTCGTTGAACTTCATCGGGTCCCTCTCCGCCCAGATCTCCAGCTTGTCCAGGTCTGGCTGGATGGTGGCACGGCCTTCTGCTGTGTCACCCGCCCCTCCCGGCTTTGTGTCATCAGTCTCCTGGAGCAGCATCCGCCTCATAAAACTGTATTTTAATACTTTGTTTGATTATTATACTGTATTTAAATAAGGCCAAATGTAAAGTTATACACCTAGGACACAAAAATGCAGAGCAGACGCAGAACAGCGCTCTAGTGCCAAAAGCTGTGACCACACAAAGGATCACAGACCACAGCGGACAGTGAAGGCAATCCGTTGGAAGCAGAGCTAACCTGATCCTTGAACATACGTACACATGGAAACGTGTCGGTGCCTAGGCAGAGAAAGAAAAACAAAACAAGGGCTGGAAACAGAACAGAGTTTAAGAGAAAAAAAAAAAGAAAATAAACCACAAATATTGAACAGGAAGGAAGACTATCCATTCAAACAAACTACTATTGGAGCAACTGTGCATTTATAACCCGCGGAAATCAAGAGTGAGTGACTTTACGGAGGGTAACCCTTCCCAAATACAAATTACCGGGCTCAGTAGAGAAGGAAGGTGGTGACATTTAATGATCAATGAGATACAGGAGGTCAGACCGGCTGATTTAATGTTTTCTGACCTTAACTTCTATAAAAAGTCATCTTTGATGTATGCTTGCAATAAATACTGGCAACCTAAGCATATTTCTCCTTCCCTTCCTTGCGTTCATCTAAATTTTATTTAATACATTTAAGAAGCCGATTTGGATCAGCAACCCCTGATTCTAAGAGAAAGGATCTATATTTTCTTGGAGGTTTTGGTGGCCGCCAAGCTTTTACAGGAAGGTTCTCCAGAATACTTTCCCGGCTGGGAGGAAATTTGTCTGCAGTTGGACTAACGGCCAGAGCAGCCTCGTCTCAAGGACGAAGCAGAGTGAGGGTACTGCCGATCAGAGCGGCCTCTGCTCCCACCCAGAGCGGGCGCCTTCAGCAGCAAACGCTCTGTTCTCCAGACGACACCAGCCCTGCCCTTCCGGGAACGTCAGAGGGGCCATCCCACCCAGTCCCTTTGGGATCTGCTTGGGAAGCCCAGTACTGACCCTCCTCCACGCCCAACGCTGACCACTAACCTCCACCTTTCGCTTCCCCAACCTGAAACTGTTCGGTGCGCCAAAAGAGCTTTTTTCCAGTCCCCTGGTAACTTCACCTCTTTAACAGCCTTTGACTAATTACCCTTCCAAAGGCTTTTTGGAAATCCAACCACACGAAACCCACTGGATTCCCTTTGGCCATGGTGCTCCGTAGAGGACTGCCAAAGAAGTCCGGCCAGGGAGTGAGGCTGCATTGATTTGTCTGGAGCCCCTACATAATCACAACTGGCATTAACGACATTTATTATAAAATAGGGTGGGGTTGGGCTCCTGAGGGTTTCCAGGCAGGAAACAACAGCGAAGCATTTTGTTTTGCTCTACGATTTACCGCACTGGCGATATCTGGCACTTACGTACGATTAATCAAAATTCAACACAACATTATTTTTCTTGCTAGGCATATTGTTTTTTGAGATATTCCAAACAGAGCAGTTTAAAAGGACGTGTAGATGTAGAGTTAGCACAAGTTAAGACGTTCACTTGCTAGCCAAAGGTGATGCCCTGGGACAGGGGGCCACGATACCCGAGCTCCAGTGGCCAGCGTCACCCAGGTACGCTCACAGAACGCTCTGGGGTGGAAGGGACCTTCCCTCCCTTCCCCTGGGGACGGAGCACGAGGGCAGCTCACAAGAGCGTCTCCTCTGAGCCACGCCAGCATCTCTGGTGCACCGCGCCTCAGACTACGAGGCGTCTCAGCACCTCTAAATCTCCGAGCCTTTTGGCAACTGCAAGAAGAAACGATTTCCACCAAAAGCAGACTCACTAAATCAGCTAACGATGTTTTAGCCTCACTGTTAAGCACTGCAGAGGCAAGAGGCAGCCTGGGCTAAGAAACAGGCAGTTTTGTAAGCATATCAGGTTTTGGTTTCCACTATAATCCACATATTTTTCCAGCTTTTCAGCAGAGCTGTCCGCGGCAGCAGATAAAGGGATATGATTTTTGACAGGTCATTGCTCCCTCCAGGGTTTTGAGCTGAAGCAACGACAGAGACCCAAGTCGTTGCTGCCTGAGAAAGTGCTTGTGGGGAAAAGAAGGGAACAGTCAATAAGCAGTTTTTTAACAGTCAAACAAGATAAAACTTCTGGCCCCATAAATCTGACGGTGCAGAAACACCTTTGTAACCTGCAAACCGGTATTCTTCCCGTAACTCTTCACAAAGACCTCACAAAATTTATTTTCATGTGCAAAAGCAAACCTTTGACGCATTATCACTGCAAAAAATTCTGCGAGAAAATATATTCAGCGTCAAACCTGAATCTCTTCCCGAGTCGGTCATACCACTGCTGGCGGAGAACAGAAAGGTCATTGTGATTTCCGACAGGCGACGCAGAACCACGCGGCATTCTGAATGCAGCCACTTCTGCCTTTCGCAAAGAGTTAAACCTATCGTCTTGGTCGTTTGAACCCAGGTAAATCTAGGAAGTGTCATTTTGCTAGAAAAAGGACCTAATTCACATTCTAACTGAATTATAGAATCATAGAACCGTTTGGTAAAGCCCACCCCGTGCCACCCCCTGCCCTGGGCAGGGACACCTCCCACCAGCCCAGGTTGCTCCAAGCCCCGGCCAACCTGGCCTTGAACACCGAACGTGACGGGAAGGCTTAAACAAGCATCCCCAGTCCTCTAACGTTGATTTGACATAATCCATCGCCCTTTATCTCTCTGTGGCTTCGCATATTTGTCACCTGGAGTGACTTGTAGCAGACAGACTCCCTCCCTGAGCCACTGGAGTGGGACGGACGTTTCCTCGTCAGATGCCACCATCCACGGCGTAACTCATTAGCACAACCCCGCGTCACGCCGAACTCCCCCAGGCTGCGAAGGGAAGGGCTGCGGAGGTGACACGCGCCACGTTCTGCCGGGAATTCGCCGGTTCCTCGCAGCGAGGAGAGGGGAGCAGCGCTGGCTGCCACAGCCCGGCGTGACGCAGCCCATCTGTCACCGTGGCCGCCGCGACCGACGGCGTCAGCACCAGCGTGGGGACACCTCAGCGCTGTGATGTCGGCTGTAGGATGATTCTGGCAGTGCCAGCTTTTGCCGGCATACTCATTTCAGTTCAGAACAGTAACTTTTCACAGGCTGTGCAAGCGAAAGGATCACCGAAAGGATCCATCTCAGACCGTATTTTAAAACAAAGGCTTTACTGGGAGGGGTTTGCATTTGATGGATCCGGAGCCAGGGGAAACGATCAAGTTATAACCTGAAATAACACTGCAGTGAAGGAAAACTCTAAATGATTTCTCCCAGCAAAATCAATCCATGTCAAATACAATCCCTGCGTTACCAAACACAAACTAAAAAGACGGGTTTTTTTAATGTCTATGAATTTTTTCCCATCCTGTAGGCTGTAATCCCTTAAAAAAGGGGGAGCCTCTGGAGCCTGCGGGTTCCAGTAATCGCGTTCAGAAAACCGACACCTAAAAAAGAGCATGATTCCTGTGGAATTGCCCGACAGGAGCCAGGCAGCTCCCACCCAGACACAGCCCACAGCCTGGAGGAGGGTGCGGGGGGAGAGAGAAGGGGAAGAGACGCAGAATGCACCGAAACAGCAGAATTTCCATCTTTACATTCCTGACCCAGCACGGCTGCCGGGATCCAGGTGAAGAGGAAACACTGCAATAACTGAGCTGCTGAACATCAGACTGACCGGGATTCTTATTTGATTTAACATTTTCAAAGTTTTAAAGTTTCAGTGGCGGAAATTCCACCACCACTTTTGATTTTGGTAACCTATTCTAACAATTATTTGCTTACATTCGCTATTAAAAACATATTTCTTATTTTTATTCTGAATTTGTCTAGCTTCGACTACTGGGTTTTCGTTAAGCCTATCTGCTAAAGCTCCCTGGGATTATATTGAATTTCTCTAGGATAGATATTTTTAGAAATATCAAACCGTTCTTAACCTCTGTGTGTTATAGTTCCATCACTCGCGTCTTTGGATGTAAAGCTATGCATCTTCCCCCAGCTATTTCCAGTCCTTTCACCATTTTCATTGACCTTCTCAGACCCTTTGGTCTCTCGATATTTGTGTTGATGGCGGGTGCTGTAACCGTGGGGTGTCCTGAGAAGGGTCCTGCCACCGCCAGGCAGGACGGGCACCTTCTCCTGCTCTCCTGCTCTCCCGTCCTCTTCGCATCCCTGCTCACAAAACCGCCTCAAAAGGCACGTTCACCCGACTGGCATACCACGACCTCCACTAATTTTCGTTGAGTCATCCTGCCCAGCGTCCTGCCCTTCCAATCTTCTTCACTCCTCCAGGATTCTCCTCGTCTGCCTGTCTCACCGATCAGCAGGGATTTCACACCTTCTCCTGCTGGTCGTGGAAACGACTGTTAATGGCGCAGCACACGGGCTCGCTCTCTGCAGGACTCGCTTGGAAACACACACCCTCTTCTGCAACCTCCTTGTTGCAGTGAGGACAATGAGCTATACAATTTTTTTTTCCCCCAATCTGCTGTACGTGTGCTGTATTGATTACTGGTTTCTAAGTTATTCAATGCTCATAATAAATGCGTTACGCCAACAATATCACTTTACTAATCAAAATTAATCTCATAAAAAAAAAAGATACAAACTGAGGCTGACTACCCCAAGTCGCCAAAAGCCTGTGCTTGGTTGGCACGAGTTACCTCTTTATTTACTGATCGACAAAATAGCTTATCTGCCGCTCAATTACTTTATTCACCATCAAAGTCATGTTGGTAAACAGAACATGTCAGAGACTGCCCTGTTTGACTTCGCTCCCCGCCCCCCCGCCGCCTCGACACAAGAAATGAGATCATACGGAGTTTTCTCCAGTGCTCTGGGAACTTTCCACCGCTCCAAGACATATCAACAACCGGCAGCAGGTATCCAAATTAAGAAATTCTTTCAAAATGCGGTTTGGACTGAAAACGCAGACGGTGCAGCTCAGCATCCTCTTGGATTACCTCTGGCAGGTACCTCCCCGCGGGCACATTGCACAGCTGCTGCCCCGCCAAACCACAACCTGAAAACTATTCTACAATAACTTTCAAACCATTAGTTTACATGCTTTGCTACCAATTTTTCTTTTCTCCTTCCCTTGACAAGCATTGCTCTTTTTTCTTCCCTTCCAAGCCGTGTTTTCCCTGGAGCATTTGGCCAAGTATTCTTAAACCGTTCCTAGTTATTAATATTTTTATGTTCGCATTATTGACTCAGCTGAAGCTGATTTTAGCTTTGCGGGACAGTTTCCTCTAAAGCATTTGTTAGATGCTGATGTGCACCTCGCTTACAGGAAAAAAAATGTAATCAAGTCATGATCACTGACACCTCAGTCGTGACTCACTGCGGCCCTAACCAATTCCTCTTTATAAGCCGCATTCTATCGAAGAACCCCCGCTGGCTATGGCTATGGCTATGGCTATGGCTATGGCAATGGCTATGGCTATGGCTATGGCTATGGGTACGGCTATGGGTACGGCTATGGCTATGGCTATGGCTATGGCTATGGGTATGGCTATGGGTATAGCTATGGGTACGGCTATGGCTATGGCTATGGCTATGGCTATGGGTATGGGTACGGCTATGGCTATGGCTACGGCTATGGCTATGGCTATGGCAATGGCTATGGCAATGGCAATGGCAATGGCTATGGCTATGGGTACGGCTATGGGTATGGCTATGGGTATGGCTATGGGTATGGCTATGGCAATGGCAATGGCTATGGGTACGGCTATGGCTATGGGTACGGCTATGGCTATGGCTATGGCTATGGCAATGGCTATGGCTATGGCAATGGCAATGGCAATGGCAATGGCTATGGCTATGGCTATGGGTACGGCTATGGGTATGGCTATGGGTATGGCTATGGGTATGGCTATGGCTATGGCAATGGCAATGGCTATGGGTACGGCTATGGCTATGGCTATGGCACCTTTCACACTTGAAAACTGGGGGAAGGTTGTGTGCTGCGCTTTTGTTTTTTCCTCCCTTTTTTTCTTTTTTTTTTTATATTTTATTTCAGTGCTTTCACTTATATAGAAAACCCCAAAGGTCTTATGTCACTTATATAGAAAACCCAGTAGGTCTATTTAGTCTTATCTTCATTTTATTTTTCATGCTATTTAGTGTCTGATATAAATCCCCTCCGTACAAAACCACAACACCCAACAGTGAGCCACCCGCTTTCGCCTTGGTCTAGCTGAGGACTGAAACTCGTTTGATCCGTTAACAAACGACTGAGTCCTAGCCAAAGAAAGACGTAAAGGATCAAACTCGGTAACCCGTGTCAGAAGTAAAACTCTGGCTGGTAGCTTCGGGATGAGTCCACGCAGGCAGTCACGACTCCATGCCTGTAATCGTTTTCATACACTCTGCTTACGCAGTTACATACTCTTTTATTTTTGATAGAAGCATTACATTGTAAACGACTAATTTTCTCTTGTGAATGTTAGTACATTTCAACACAGAAGCAGCACAGAGAAAAATCTAAAGAGAAATGTGAACGGATTCGTGATCTGATAAGATTTTAAACACGAAATTGTTTTCTACGAGGCTGAGCAGCGCTACAGAAAATCCAGATTTAAAGCTAAGTGAGAAGCTCCACAGCACATCCCGGCCAAGGCCTGGGGAGAATTCCATGGACGACGTACAGCCTTGTCCGGGTGGGTCTGAGAAGCCATTCATTTAGGAGAACCCGGGCTTCAGCTCCGAATTGAACAGTAGCACAATAGACTTTTTAAAAAAAAAAATAAATAAATTTGAGTGCAATTTGACAGAGAAGATCAGAACAACTATATTCCATTAAATCAGATCAACTCCCCTCACTGCAGAGGACTAAAGCAAGCGTTGTAAGAGTTGTTAAATATTTAGTGATGCAAGAACTGGAAAAAACAACCACACAGCTAAGTAAAGCTCCGAACTATGCTGTTAAGGGCTCTAGCGTTGCAACTACTCTGCCATGTCAAGTTAGGGATCATCTACGCTTTTCACAAAAGAAAGCCACAGGAGTGCTTTACCACGCTAGGGTAAGCTTCGCAGTTCTCACCTTTCCCGTACTTTGACAAGCTGGCCCCCAGCTTGTTCTTAACGACTGCCACGAGTGGTAAAAGCAGTGTACAGAGGAGCCCGTCAATCGGAATCACGGGGCGCTAGGAAAGGCCAAACAGCACCGTTTGCACTGTGAATATTGAACCGCCAGGGGTTAGAAGACGTTCGGATTTGAATACCTCGGTTCTCCACGCAGAAGTTGTGACAGCACAAACAGTTCAAGAACCTGGTATTTATGACCCCAAAAGAGAACCCGAGGAGCATCAGCCCCACTTGCTCTCAGAACTGCACACTACTCAATACCCAGGAAAATGGGAGTCCTCCAGTTGAGATAAATTCTACCCAGTTTACATAAATTCTGTCCCTTCGCTTTGCCCCTCTCTCCTCACTCCTCTCTAGAGCACGTCCTTAAATTTAGATATATATAAAAAGACTGAGACTTTTTCTCAAGACTCTGTAGGACATTAAAACAGATCTAGCTGGAGGCTTAGTTTATTATACATACACAGGAACAGAATTTGTTTGGGGTTTTTTTCTCTCAGGTTTTACTTTCGGTGTGACAACTGGCAAACTGGGGAGGCAGACTGATTTCCAGTCTGTTCAGACCAGCACCAGCACAATGGTATTTCCTCAGAACCATTCCACGGGTTGGACGCGCTAAGCCCCGCTACTGCTAGTGTTAGGCAGCATTAACTTCTTTGTTTATACAATTTTAATCTGCAATAAATGAAAAAATAGAGTCTGATCCAATACGGTGACGAGCAAAAGGTACTTTGAAATGCCAATAGATGCGAGTGGAAAACACAGCCAGGCCTTAGCTCAACTGCACAGAAACATGCTCTGTATCCCTTCTCTCGTTAACAAGATATTCTTAACAAAACAGTATCCTTCAAATAATTTTTCAGAGAAACACACAATTACAGCACTGCAGCTCTATAATTCTAACCCAAGCAAAAATCCTTTTTGCTAGCCTTTTCCGAAGTCAAACACGGCCACAAATACCTTGCTTTGTATCATTGATTAAGTGAAAAATAGATGAAAATAGATACTCACACTATATGTGCAAGATCAAGTGGCTTTTCTGGCTGCTCGGGAAATACAGGGCGAGGTGGTTCTCTACTTGGTACGCAACCGAGGGATTTACTAATTGCATGGCTCAGCTTCTTTGCAGGTGATTTCTGGTTTTGAAAAGAATGACAAAAATGAGTTGACTATTAGGAAGAGCAGGGAAATATGTGCAATCAGATAACAGAGAAGAGTAAAAAATGCATAGTACTAGAATATTCAGAACTATCCATTTACATTGTAGCATACCTAAGAAATTAGTACAGAAACTAACCTAAGTGAACAAGTTTCATGGGGGCTTTTGGTGCTATAATATTGAAAATAGTTTAACAAAAGTATGTAAGACCAAGGAATAAACCAATTGTCTGGTATTCCTATCAGGAATTAAATCAAGGGGCAACGTATCCTATTAAGGGATTTCTTACGCTCACTCACAAGGTCTCATCAACACAGGCGCTGTACTGGGAGGGGAGGACGACAGGAGCTGGGGCAGGAGCAGGTCGATAACCATCCCCATCCACGCCAACCACGAGGAAGCCATGGCAGGAGCAGGTCCCTAACCATCCCCATCCAGCCCAACCTCGAGGAAGCCGTGGCAGGAGCAGGTCCATAACCATCCCCATCCAGCCCAACCACGAGGAAGCCGTGGCAGGAGCAGGTCCATAACCATCCCCATCCAGCCCAACCTCGAGGAAGCCGTGGCAGGAGCAGATCAATAACCATCCCCATCCAGCCCAACCACGAGGAAGCCGTGGCAGGAGCAGGTCCATAACCATCCCCATCCAGCCCAACCACGAGGAAGCCGTGGCAGGAGCAGGTCCATAACCATCCCCATCCAGCCCAACCTCGAGGAAGCTGTGGCAGGAGCAGGTCCCTAACCATCCCCATCCAGCCCAACCACGAGGAAGCCGTGGCAGGAGCAGGTCCATAACCATCCCCATCCAGCCCAACCACGAGGAAGCCGTGGCAGGAGCAGGTCCATAACCATCCCCATCCAGCCCAACCATGAGGAAGCCGTGGCAGGAGCAGGTTGATAACCATCCCCATCCAGCCCAACCACGAGGAAGCCATGGCAGGAGCAGGTTGATAACCATCCCCATCCAGCCCAACCACGAGGAAGCCATGGCAGGAGCAGGTCCATAACCATCCCCATCCAGCCCAACCACGAGGAAGCCATGGCAGGAGCAGATCAATAACCATCCCCATCACCCCAACCACGAGGAAGCCACGGCAGGAGCAGGTCCACAACCATCCCCATCACCCCAACCACGAGGAAGCCACGGCAGGAGCAGGTTGATAACCATCCCCATCCACCCCAACCACGAGGAAGCCGTGGCAGCAGCAGGTCCATAACCATCCCCATCCAACCCAACCACGAGGAAGCCGGTGCTCTGCCCCCACTCTGTCCTCTGCCAAGGCAATCGCTTTTAAAAGACAACTTCCAAATTTTTTTGTTGATTATGGGCAAAGCCAAGGTGAAACGTAGTGTTAAGATACAAGTGAACGACCGGTTTCTTTATTTTCTTTCACAAATTGTCCTGGTTGTGCTAACTAACCTCACAGGAGCAACTGTGCTGGGACCATCTAAGGAAGACTGAAAGCCTGGTGACAAGCGTTGCCAAACACACAAGGATGGATAGCTGGCCTGAGTCATGCGCTTACAATGTGTTTTAAGTCCAAGTTAAGTCTTGAAATGTTATTACATCCACTGAACTCATGCCAGTGATGTGGGAGGCCAGAGAATGCTTTTACGAGAGCTCAGAAATAAGCCGGCAGTTCTGGTTTTCTGATCTAACTCACCGGCGGTCCATGTATGTGTAACCTAGTGGCTAATTACTCCTATGTAAACTTTTAATGCTCCTGTAAGACGTTCCAAAGCAGAATTAGGACCAATTATCAAGGCACATTCAAATTAAAATTCAGATTAACGCTGATTTAAGCAGGAGGCAAGGCTGCCCAGGACAGGAGTTACACATAGAGCTACAGTTAATATAAATTAGTAACTAGCAGTTACTAACAATTACTAATATTTACTAACAATGAAAAAAACAATTAGTAATTAGTAAACCAGTGAGAATCTTCAACTCTGGGCCTCTTGGCTCAGCAACAGAAAACAGGCAATAAAGGCTTTTTTGAGTGGAGAACCTGCGCGTGGGGAAGTTGCTCCCTCTGTGGATTTACGTGGTTTGTAGTAGATCAGGACGCATTTTAAGTGTAAAGTAAACTACTAATATCAATTGGAAAACAATGAAAAAAGAGAAAAATTCCTTTCAAATGAGAAAAAAAAGAAAGATAAGCTGGATGCTGTGAGAATATAGCTGGTTCTTAACCAAAGATTACTATTCTCCTTCAACTACCTCAAAGCCAAAGGTAACTGAGAACTCTATAAACCATGGATGGAGGCTGCCTCTGAACCCGTGATGAGTGTAGTCTGGGGAAAAAAGAATTACTCATGATCATGTCCTTCCCCGGAGTACGTCAGAGACGATTCCAGTGGTAGCTACAGTCGATTCCAGTCCCAACCTCCACCAGCATCTAACACTACTTCACAACGCGTATTCTGGCCTGGTTACCGTATTAAGAGCACACCCTTTCAGAAATTAAACCAATTATTCAATATGTTACAGCCTAATTCCTTTCCGACTCTGGAATTTTGATCCACCAGCCCACAGATCCACCCTGTGAGGCAGCAGAATGCAGGAAGGGCATGGAGAGCACGCGTCAAACCACCTTCAGATCCCAGGTGAAAAGGGCGATCACCTTCCCAACATATTAGCTGTGGCTTTGCAGAGAGAAAGTCCCGGCCCTGTCCAAGTACCACTGCAAAAATCTTGTGATGGGTCTAAGATTTTTATCTCCTCTCACCAAGAAGGGCTTCAGTAGGAAGGATGTGGAGACAATTAACTGCCTGAGGCGAGCGAGTCTCCTGCAGGGAGCTCTGGCAAGCAGCACCTCAGCTGACCCATCACTAAACAGGGAGTGCTAAAGACTTACTGATGGTGAGCTGAGGGGTTTCTTTTCTCTTTTTCTTTCCATGTGTTGAGAAAACCTGGTAGATTGCAATCAATGGATGATCCCTGCAAACAGTGCTGAAGTGCATGGCGAAAGGTTCTGCAGATGGTCATCAGCCTTTAATTATTCCAAAATCCCATGAAAAACACAATCCAATCTTTATATCAGTTCTTAATAGAACCAAGTTCACAAGTCCACAGTGAAATTTAAATCGTGCACACAAATGTGATACCAAAAGCAAAATTCTAGTTTCCCTCAATTAATTCTTCTACATGTTGAAAATTTCCACATTTATTTCTCTCTCAATTTGTTCTCCACTTCTTCTTTTAGAGTATTTCCTACTTTACCCTGTTCATCTTTTGGCTTCTGCAGAGACCATCTATTCTCAGCGTGCCTTTTGTGCGACCTCTTCTTTGCAGTATTTTTGGGCTATTTTACAGGCTTTTTCCCATTGTGGCAACAAACACTCTATCCTATTGTGCTCCGCCACCATTTATTTTGTCAAACAAACGCAGTGCTGTCTAGAACGCTGCACAACGGAGCCACTGCTGCAGAATCACTTTCCGAAAATTATAGGGGAAAGATAATTTCCATTGATCCCAACTTTTTGATAGTGTTTCTCGGTGCAGCGGAGCGGGCAGAACGAGCACGCTGCTTCCCCGGCCAGTGCACCTCCTCTGGGTGTCTCATCCCCCTGAGAAATAGCTGGTTTCCTTCCAATTAGCTGAGTTCTACTTCAGACATTTCTAAGAAAAACCACCTCTCTCTCGTCAGTGTCGCTAATCTCGACCTCCTGCTCGTTTGAGATCGTCTCTAAGGGGAGAGCATCCCATTCGGCAAAGACGGGATACTCTACTCTCCCCTTCAAACAAAAAGGGGAAAACATAAACAGAAAGCCCCGGAGTAACATCATCCTCCCATCCACCACCGACACCAGCACTGCAAACCCACAAACACCACCACCCCCTTCCCCACCACCACCACAAACACCACCATCCCCTTCCCCACCACCACCACCGCAAACCCACAAACACCACCGTCCCCTTCCCCACCACCACCACCACCGCAAACCCACAAACACCACCATCCCCTTCCCCACCACCACCACAAACACCACCATCCCCTTCCCCACCACCACCACCACCGCAAACCCACAAACACCACCATCCCCTTCCCCACCACCACCACCGCAAACCCACAGACACCACCACCCCCTTCCCCACCACCACCATCACCGCAAACCCACAGACACCACCATCCCCCTCCCCACCACCACCATCACAAACACCATCACCCCCTTCCCCACCACCACCACTGCAAACCCACAAACACCACCATCCCCTTCCCCACCACCACCACCGCAAACCCACAAACACCACCATCCCCTTCCCCACCACCACCACAAACACCACCATCCCCTTCCCCACCACCACCACCACCACCGCAAACCCACAAACACCACCATCCCCTTCCCCACCACCACCACCACTGCAAACCCACAAACACCACCACCCCCTTCCCCACCACCACCATCACCGCAAACCCACAGACACCACCATCCCCCTCCCCACCACCACCATCACAAACACCATCACCCCCTTCCCCACCACCACCACTGCAAACCCACAAACACCCCCACCCCCTTCCCCACCATGACACCACCACCGTGAGCCTCCCCAGAGATCACCACCCACTTGCCCATCACTAGCACTACTGTATTTTCACCATCTCCTGCCTCCCCAGCTCTTCATCTCTTTTCTTCCTGACTTTAATCTCTATTTGTACGTAGCTGGGGGCACACACTGTTTTATGAAGTATCTGTAACTTCTGTCACAACAGAATCTCAATTAGTTTGAAACTTGGATGTGCTACTGTAAAATCCCCGGTATTAATAAATTTCAACTCCAAATTAGTAGTTAAAAGTAATAAAGAATTTGAGACTTTGAAAAAGGTTTCACGCATCCCAGAGACCAATTTACGGTCTTACTTATCTTCACCTTTAGCCAGGAAAAGAGTCTGCTGTGCCTTTACTTTCAGAGGCTTTCGACATTTCCTTCTGCTACAGACACCAGCCAAGAAGGCTCTGCCTGCCCCGGGCTCCAGCCCCACGCTCTCGGGGAAGGCCAGATGCCAAGCCGTCCTGGTTTCCTTCCCAACGGGCACGTACATAACTCAGTGGGATTCGCACCACTGTGCCCACGACATCAGCCTGGCCGTAGCTGCGGCTGATGGGCCAAAAAAAGCCACGCACACAACTAAGTGCTCTTTATCTGCACACGAGGCTTCAGAGACTTTCCTGGAGCCAGGTATTCACAGGTTTGGTTTTCCTCCAAACTGTTAAGTCATATAGCCGTTCTCTTTCCCCTTTTACTGCCAAGGCGGTCACGAAAGGTTTCTTCTCCGCATTATTCCCAAAGGTTCATGAGACGCAGGTGCCAGCAGCGCTTTGCAGTTTTGAGTGCATCAGCGAGGAACAACTGCAGCGCTTCTTGCAAAACTCCTGCTCTTCAGCATGACAAATCTCGACCTTTAAAGGTCCCTTCCAACCCAACACATCCTATGATCCTATCTTTTTAAATTCTACAGCCTTTCTGAGATTCCTTCTCCAGCAAACTCTCTCAGTCTTTTACATATCTAGACCTATCCGTGGAGGATACTTACCTTTTTCCCCAATTTACCAATAAATATTCAAAAGAAATGGTTTCTGCTTCTTATTTGTCATGCACAGAATAATGAGACTTGTGAGAAGCATTTGCCACCAGTTACCGTAAGTGTTCAAGGAATCAATGAAGGTTCTATGTAGTTACAGTCCAGTATGCGGTTACTAGACATCCCACTGGATCCCTCTCCTTCGGAGCTGGTTATTTGACATTTACGTTTTTGGGTTCTTATCCTCTGAAACACCTACAAAGCTCAGAGTCGGGGGGGACTACGGAATTATGTGTGAATCCAGACATCCTCAGCTCTTTCTGGAACACCACTCCCACCACCACTTTCTAGATGATCCATTTTAATAAATTTTTCGACCAAACAAGAACCGGAGGTCAGACCAGATGAGGTGGCGATTATGAAAGCCGTCTTTCCGCGGGAACCTGCAGAGCCGCATTCCTCAGCGGCTACTCCACAAGTGGCAGTGCTCAAACACAGTTTTCACCATCCAAAACGGCATCTACCTACCAGCAAGCACATCTGGCTTCTCCAGGTTCCAGAGAAAGCTCAAACCAAAAGTACAATAAATCCTTCTAATAAATACTTCCGAGAGGCTGGGATGTTTGTTCTCTTTTGTAACACAAAAGGCTGGAGAAGCCCCTGCTCTACCCTGTACACTCTTCAGGTGGTTTGACATTCCACTTGAGTAGCCACAAGGCAAGGTTAAAATACCTTCCCTATTAACCATTGAATCCCTCTCCCTGGGACACTCATCCCCACTCACAATCCGGTGGGAACCGAGCCCTCGGGGTTGGGTTCTTTCAGTAAATGTATCATTGACACACCACTCGAGGACTGTCCTGGACTCTGCATTTTCATTTAATAAACAATCCTCTTTCTATCCAACTCACTTACAAATACAGCATGAGCAAAATACCACTTATGTAGCCATGCCTGCATATGTATGCAACAATCTATAAATAAATTTTATAAATAAAAGCCATTTTAAGTACTAGGAACAACCATTCAAGGGAGGCTTCCCGGAGCCCCAGCCTCCTGGGTTGTGGATCCTGTCTCTGCCTTCTAGCAAAGGCTGCAACTGTTAAGACAAAACAAAACTACTTCCACCGTGGAATTAAAAAGCTGGAAACTACAAACTACCTTACCAAAAGTTAACTTTCTACCTTTTTCTAATTGCCTATTTATAATCACACCCACCTCAACCAAAAGGGTCTTGTAAACACTCAATACAATGGGCTTAGAAATTTGTAGGTAACTAAAAAAATGAATTGAAGCCTTGTTGGCAAGGACACTTGTTTGAAAATTGAGGTTTTAAAGTTATCCATTTCTCTCTCTCTTTCCCCTCTCCCCTCCAATATCTTTATCAAGGAGTGGAGCGACAGGACGAGGGAAAGGGTTTTACACTGGAAGAGGGGAGATTGAGATGAGATATTGGGAAGAAATTCTTTGGTGTGAGGGGGGTGAGCCCCTGGCCCAGGGTGCCCAGAGAAGCTGTGGCTGCCCCATCCCTGGAGGGGTTCAAGGCCAGGTTGGCCGGGGCTTGGAGCAACCTGGGCTGGTGGGAGGTGTCCCTGCCCAGGGCAGGGGGTGCCACTGGGGGGGCTTTGAAGGTCCCTTCCCACCCAAACCGTTCCGTGATTCTATGATCTGCCTCATTTTACTGATATTTCCTGTAATAGCACAAACTGCCCAGGCTAGGAACACGCAGTAAGGCAGCATCACCACCCTTCTACGCTGAAAATGGGTAAACAAGCAAAAATAATTCTGGCAGTGAGTGCACAGAGAACCCTCGCTCCCCTCCGAGCGTGGAGCGGTGCTGAGCAGCCCGGCGGGCTCAGCAGAAGGAAGGCAGCGGGGGGAGCGGGGGGAGCGCCACGCACACGCAGGACACGGGAGAAGTCGCTGTGCGAGGGCGGCGTGCCCTCTGCCGGGAAACCCGCGGTGGGAAGGGGGCTTCTCCTCCGGGAAGAGGAGCCCAGGGCACGGCGGAGTCCACACACGGACAGCAACGTGACAGGGATGCAGCGCACGCTATTGACCACCCTGTTCCCTTTCGGCTTGTTTCGGGGGTGGGGGGGGCTGAACAAAAACATGTTCAAAAATTTTTAATAACTTTAAGGTAGTCTAAATGGGAAATGAAATGAACCAGAAATATGAGAGATGTAATTCTGAGAGCAAAATCTTATTAACAGCTACTTACAGTATTGCCAGCCTTTAACTGGGCAGATAAAAGGGTCTGTCTTTTGTTTTCGATTCGATTAGTACCCAGCGTAACGACTTCCCAGCGGAAGCCATAGATATTATCACTATAGAAACGACTAAACATGTGCTGCGTTTGTTGAGACCTACTCCAAAGCCACCATGTTCGGCACGGTTATAAATAACAAACATTCCATTATTTATAGCAGGAAGCGCATTCTAACTCAACTACAGTTGAAAATAATCCATCAAAAATTATTCCCTAGGGCATGAGCCTTTAGGGAAACTTGGCTATTTTAACATTTCACCTGAAATGTATAGATGACAGCGACTGCTAAAGTTTAGCAGACTAAAAAACATAAACAAACAGAATGAACAGTGACTAATCTACAGGCTTTCAAAATGAGCAATTTGATTTTCAGTTCTGCTGCGTGTACATAACTAAATGAATCACTGTTTAAGGCTATTTAATAAAAAAAAAAAAATTGAAATAGGCCAGAAGGAATAATTTGGAAAGTGTTTGAAGTTTTTTTCTCCCCCCCAAACAGGCCCCAACAAGCAGCATGTTCATGCAGCAAAATCTCTTTCAAATAAAGGTTTCTACATGAACTTACATATATATATATATATATAAAAAAATCCCTATCGTAATATATATGTTTATATATATACACAGACATAAAATCAAAATACTATGTGATTTATAGTATCAAAAAATTATCAAAGGCACTTTAGAATTTCAGGAAAAAGAACCTTCTGAAAATACTTACTATTAATGCTTATTGTGGGTCTCAGGGCTCCAAAACTCTGAAAATACGCCATACAAGCCTGAACTAGACCTGGCTGGATTGAAAGCCCAGGAAAAATAAATTTCTTTTTTTATTGCATCAGAGTACCAGCTAAGCGCTGCGGATCTGGTCAGCAGGAATCAAGACGTGATTGCTGAGTACACACGTAAGTAGGTCGTGCTGGTCCAGCTGAAGCTGCACCGGCGCCGAGTAGGACGAAAGCGTTGCGATGCACATTTTGCAGTCTCGTCGTCCTTCCTAGACTCCAGTACAGCGTTTCCACAACGTTCTGGCATTGCTGATGCATGTTCAGGTCAGAAGCGACCGCATTCCCCAGCCCGTCCTCTGCAGAACTGCTCCCCAGCCACGGATCCTCCATGGAACTTTGGGGCTGCTTGGTCCCACCTGAGAACTTCGCAGTTTTCTGTACTCAACTGCATCTTTTCTGAAAATGTAAGTGACCCAGAACAGACAGCTTTAAATTAATTCCCTTTGCCAGATGTTCTTCATGTTTTTGAGGTCCAGCTTTGTCCCTGCACCAGCAGTACTGGTCACCCGGTGGGTGAAGGCAGAAGTGTCCTCCTGAAGACTGATGTGAAGAAGACACTTGAGATCCCCCGACGTGGATGGCACTGTCTCTCATTGAACGAGCAATACAGGCCGCATCCAAAACTATGGGATGTTTTTTTTTAAATTAAGAAAGACTCAATTTTCAATTTTCATACAATCAACACACAAGACTTGCAAAAGTTACAAAAGATTAAAAGAAAAAATATGTAAAAGACCTCTCTCTCAAGAGATCCCTCTTCCATGCTCAGTTGACAGGAGATGACCCAGTCTGGAGTAGTATTTTATATATCCCTGAATTTTTTAGTCCATTTAAAAATACTTTGTTGCTTAAAAAAAACAGGAAATGGCTAAAAAGGCTCAGACATAAGTTGCTAGAGCCAGAAATATTACTTTAAACTACAGGAACAGAAATGCTCCTTATGATTGCCTTATTGCTTACTGAAATCATGGAATCATTCAGGTTGGAAAAGACCCTTGGGATCATCGAGCCCAACCACCAACTCCACTCTACAGAGTTCTCCCCTACACCAGATCCCCCAACACCACATCTAAACGACCCTTAAACACATCCAGGGATGGTGACTCCACCACCTCCCTGGGCAGCCTATTCCAGTGTCTGACCACTCTTCCTGGGAAGAATTTGTTCCTAATGTCCAGCCTAAACCTACCCTGCTGCAGCTTGAACCCATTCCCTCTGTTCTATCGCTAATTACCTGGGAGAAGAGACCGGCACCAACCTCTCTGCAATGGCCTTTCAAGTAGTTGTAGAGAGTGATGAGGTCTCCCCTCAGCCTCCTCTTCCTCACACTAAACAGTCCCAGCTCCTTCAATCGCTCCTCATCAGATTTATTCTCCAGGCCCTTCACCAGCTTCGTTGCCCTCCTCTGCCCTCGCTCCAGCACCTCGAGATCTCTCTCGTGTTGAGGTGCCCAGAACTGGACACAAGACTCAAGGTGTGGCCTCACCAGTGCTGAGTACAGGGGGACAATCACCTCCCTCCTTCTGCTGGTCACACCATTTCTAACACAAGCCAGGATGTCATTGGCCCTCTTGGCCACCTGGGCACACTGCTGGCTCATGTTCAGCCGCGTGTCAATTAGAACCCCCAGGGCCTTTTCCACCAGGCAGCTCTCCGGCCACACTGCCCCAAGCTCAAAATCCCTCAAACTTCTCCATTTTCATCCTTGATTTCCATTTTTTGTCTTTGCTTCACCTTTAGACAACCTTTACCCTCTTAATTTCACCTTTCTTTGATTTGGATTCCGACAATGCTGAACAAGAAATGTAAATATCCCCTTCTCCCTTTGTGCCTTTATTCTTTTGGCTCCGGCCCAGGCACAGCTCAGCAGCTGTACGGCACAAACCCCCTACAAAGGGCGCACACCTTTTGGAAGTGTCCCTTCCGTCTCACCTCCTGCCGCAGTTTCTTACTAGTACGAGTTACACCTTGTTGCTGTACAAGGCAGCCAACCTGGCTGCTGCTAAAATTCCTTCAACAGCCTTCTGGACCAATTGTTTTGATGTATCGATGTTTTCATTAGGTAAGATATTCAAATCTAGTCTCTTTCAAGGTTCCCAACTAGCATTATTTTCTTTCATACATTCTTTCCATTTATTCTGTAAAAACTCTGTTTCCTAATGCTGTTTCCAGTAACCTTCTGCTTCCAGTCCGTGCTTTGTTTAGCGTTGCTTCTGTACGTCCAATTCCCTCTTCTACGTGAAGGGCGTGGAAGGAAACGGTTCCAGAGCCGCTGCCTGGTCCTGGGGCCAGATAATCTGCATTCTTGCTCTGCAAAGCGTCTAGTAGACGTGGTTCCTCTGGTTTCTCATGGTTCCTCGCCTGTGTCAGCTCCTACCCTTCCCTTTGGAGCTTCTTGGGAGAGCACCGTTTGGGCACTGCTAAAACCGGGGATCGCTCCGACGGTGCCGCGGCTCAGACCACGCGACAAGGACAGTGTTGTGTTTACCAGAAGAGCGATAGCCCGAATAGCCTCCTTTTCCATTTCTACAGCTTCCCACTCCTCCAATCCACATTACATCTTAAAATCAGCTTGTTCTAGTAAGAACCAAATGGCTCAGAAGTGAACACCGAACCAAGATGGGTCCTAGAACAGGGCAGAGTCCGTCTGACCCGACTCACAACTCGGAGACTTCAGGAGAAAACAGCCCCGTTAGAGTCAGAGCTACTATTTAGTAACGTCTTTATATTAAAGGATGCAGACTGGATTTAGATATACTTACGGGGATAATAATCTACTGGCAGTTCGGATTAAGCATTCCAGAAGTTTATTACCCACATGGTTAAAAAAGGACAATATTTAAGGTTGAATTTTCCTGTCTTCGCCTTCCAACTACTGAATGGTATTAAACCCCAATTTTCCAAATTAAACAGTAATGCTATAATGACTCTTCCTCACGAAGATAATTACTAATTATGATCCAATTATCATTTGAACTTCGCTTTGAATAAGTAAAAGGTTGGGCTTAATCTTTTGCCATAAAATAGGTTTTTATATCTAAAATTATCTATTATTTCTTGAGATGTGATTATCATACAGTCATCCAACTGAGTGTTATTTCTCATAGTTTCTTTAAGGCTTTTTAGTTAAGAGTTTTCAGGGCGTATATTTACAATTGTCAGGACAATGACGATATGAAATCTTTCTCTTAAAGAACTACTATCTTTAAAGATAGATCCATTGCTCAGCACAGCGTTCATGCCAGCTGGTTTACCTTTCCAGGGAGGTATTGCCAGCTTTAAGTCTTTCTAAGCTAGAAGAGAGGAAAACATAAGAAAAGTGGGACTGATGGGCAGAGGGGAAGGAAACACACGTGTTAAGGCTTGAGGCGGACTGTGCTGTCTTGTGTGCTTTAAACAACACCGAACACAATGACAACCATCGGCAAACTAACATGACTTGTAATAAAACCAGTACAGTACACCTTCGTATATGCTTTTGCTATTTGAAAACCTTTAAAAGTCCTACTGTGCGGTTCTACTATAAAAACTGTAACTTTCAGAACACATTAGTACAGAGGTGGTTGTTTCAGCACGACAAACAAAGGTGAGTTACCCAAGAGGAATGCTCCTTCATCTGATGCTGGTTGCTATGAGGACCATTTGCATGGCCACGCCAAAAACAGTTTTGGCAGAGCTGGTAGTTGTGGCACTGCTGGCATCGGTACCGGAACCCCATCATGCTCTCACACCGGCAATACGAACATTCCACGGGATGGAAGACTTGGTGGAGATGGGGAAAGAGGGGAAAAAAACCAAAACAGTAATAAGCAGACTTTAGGAAAACATCAACCAACAAATCTCATTGGAGCTTCCAACCCCCACCCCAAGTTCTTAACCACTAAACCAACTTGTTATTCTGGACAGGTCATGGATTTTGAGTGCAGGGCAGGTAATTTCAGTAAGATTAAGTGCAAATTTAAGTTGATGACAACGCAGCAGTTCCGTCTGACAAGTTCAATATTTCTTCTTCAGATTTCTCCCTCCTCAGATCCACTCAGACCCCAAAGTCTCCACGAAAGTCCAACAACACTGAGCATACGCATGAGTGGGCAGGGAGGGCAGAACGGCTATATTCACGCAGGATAGCTTCTGCCCAAGGAGATCCCTGCCCTGGAGTCAGCGGAGAGCTCTTCACAGAAGAGGCAAATTCAGGGCACCACAAGGAGCTTCTGCTCTGAAGCACCTCTCGCCAAGGACCTTCCCTCGCTCTCCCCCGACTGCGAGCTGCCTCTTGTACCTCTCCAGCTTACACTGAGGAAATCCCCAAGGCCCCTCTAAATGTTAACATCGTGAGAACTGGAAAATCAAACGGGGTGTGACGTGCAGAGTCACCATCGGGAGCTGCCTAAAAAATAAATAGATAAATCCTTCTTCCCTCTTCTTCTACCCATGAACAAACAGTCACAGACTCGCTCCATCTAAAAGATAAGTCTGTAGAATAAACACAAGAGGAAGGTGAGAATGAGGTAAAGGAAATATCCTACTACGTCAAACGCATCTCAAAAGGTGAGGCGAGCAAATGGAATGGAAGGATGAAGGTGAATTACAGGAGCAAATGGTTTAGCGCTGCTGCGGGTCAGAGCGTAAGTGATTGTGGGCATAAATAACTGTGCCATGGAGAAGACCACAGGAAAAAAGAGCAGCTCACTGACCAGGCAGCTGAAATTCCTAGATATGTCTATTATAAACCACTGAAAGATGCGAGAGAAATAGTTAGAAAGAGTCTGAAGTTTTCATCTGTGATAAAAATTATGACTTAGCGCTCCAACTGAGACTTGTGCAATTCCGCACAGGGCAGTGAAGTTACTGCAGAGAGACGCGGCTTCTGCGGGAAGGTCTGGCCAGTTACGCAGTGCCCCGTACCTCCAGAGCGGGCGCGTACACCAAAACTGCTGAAAAGGCACGAGTAACAACTAAAGCAAAGACAACTCGAGCACTGACCTGGTCAGGAATGCCATGGGTAATTAAGCCAAGATGATCAGGCAGATGACGCTTTATTGCAGCACGTGGCGACACTGTATAAAGCAAGGACTTGATGGTGGTAGGTGATTTCGATATACAAACGCCCCCTGGGAGCGGACTGTAGAGGAACTGGTGATATTTTTTATTTTTGTTTAATACAAGAGGTGTAGAAAGCAATGAAAAGAAAGACTTTAGACTTGTACCAAACAGTAGAAAAGAACTGGTTGAAAAAGATGCCAAGTGACCTTAAGTTAACACGCCAACAGAGTGGTTTTGTGACTTTTCAGAAGCGGAGGCGAGAGAAATGACTTCAGCGCAGCACATTTCATCAAACTCATGAGTAGGTAAGCTACAGGAAGAAACAATTCAACAGGAAAACTGAGTTAGAAGAACTGTCAGTTCCTTAAAGAAATGATGCTAAAGAAACAAGCACAAACTACCTCAGTGCAGAGGAAAGAGCAGCCTGTAGTAAAAGACCAACGCGCCTGAAATTAAGAGTTCCTCAATAACTTAGAATTCAAAAGGAAGCCTACAGAAGCAAAAACCGGGACAAATTATTAATGAGGGTTAAAAGAATAACTCATATATTCAGAGACAAAGTCAGAACAGAACAAGAGAAAACTAGCAGGGGATTTAAAAGGGACATTACAAGAATTGTAATTATGATCCGTAAAAGGGTGCGGAATTACACAGACGTAACTACTGACTTCTCATGTTATTTTAACTTGTAGAATACATCCTGGAACAAATAATAAAGCAAAGTACTGTAAGCACCTGCAGAACAACAGAGAAATGAGCCGTGGAAAACATTTGCCAAGTCAACCTAATGTCTTTCCGCGACAGAGTAATTGACCTTGAAAATAGGAAACAGGCATCAAATGTCATCAATTTTTCATTTTACTTCAGTACTTCTTACAAAATTGGTCTCCTGTGACATTCTCATGACAGGGGGAAATGCACGAGACGAAAGAACTGTAACCTGGATGTGAATCTCATTGGAAAAAGACCAGAGAGCAGTTAATTGTCAAAATGGAAAGATCTAATGAGCAAAGTCACCTTTATTCCAGGTCACGCACTGGTTAATATTTTTCATAAACAGATTGAACAATCATCAAAAATGTCCGATTTGGGGCGTCACATTTCAAGGAAGATGTGAGTTAATGATATGTCCAGGAGAAAGCAATAGACTTGTCTGAACAACAGCTAGTAGACATCTCAGCTTGGAGCAGACTGCGAGAAGGTAACGTCAAACATGCAAGAGGTACGTACAAAAATAGCAATACATTCTCCAGAGCCAGGGGCCAAAAACCAGGTACTTATGGGTTTAAACTGCAATAAGAAAAAAACTCATGCTAGAATATTAGGAAAAAAACCCCAAACTTTCTCACCCTAGGAATATTTAAACTGTGATCGCACCCCAGCTTCAAGTCCAAGGAGGTGTGGAAACATTTTGACAGAGGATTTTAAGAAGCAGCGAGGCAAATCTTTCAAGAACGTTTATACACACTCGAGTTTGCCTTTGGAAAGAGAGATGGATGAAGTCACAGGTTCCCAAAGCTTTTTTTTTTTTTGCACCCCCTCCCGCAGTCTCCCAGTATCCCTCCTGCCCGTGTCTCCTGCCAAGCCAGAGCCTTAGGTGAGTACCTGAATCATGGAATGTGTGGGGTTGGAAGGGACCTCTAAAGGCCATCGCGTCCAGCCCCCTGCAGTGAGCAGAGACATCTTCAACTAGATCAGATGGCTCAGAGCCTCATCCAGCCTGGCCTTGGGTGTCTCCAGGAGGAGGAATTGTCTGAAGGAAAGGCAGTAACCGGTACCAGCGATGGCAGCAGGTTCTGCCTGCCCCTGTGGACCACTTCATCCTGCCTCGCCTGCCCCTCCTCTGCAAAAACATCTCTTATCTTCTCCAACTCCACGCACTCAGAAGAGATTGCTACTGAAGAAAAGGGGACAAAAGCGCTACAGAGTCCTCAACCAAAGAATCAAAACCTTGAAATTGATATGCTTCATTTAGGAAATCAATAACAACATTCTGATAAAATAAAACATGACGCAAAATAATAATGGCGACGGCACTCAATGTACGGCAAAAAGCATGCTCTAAAAATGAGCGGTATCACCATCAGAGATGAGTAGATCATGAGCAAGGTATTTGGCCATCTGGATAGAAAGCAAAGAGGTGGGGTGCACTTTTTGGTGTGTTTGTGGCGTTTGCTTTGTGGGTTTTTTTGTTTGCTTTGGTTGGTTGGGTTGGGGTTTTTTTGGTTGGTTGTTTTTTTCTTTTTCTGAAAGTGCCAATGTTTAGCTGACGGGGAAACAAATAAATGAGCAGAACAGCATGCTTCCTCCCAGTACCAACCCGCTGTCTCGCCCGTCCTGCCTTACTGGCAGGTGTTATGTCACGATCAAACGTAGATATTATTTGTTCATTTCTGAATGCCATAAAATACGGTGTTGCACGCTTTATTGCTCTTCTCTCCTGTTCAGATCGCTTTCCACACTCCCGTCTGCATAAATCCAACTAGACTGAAGTTGCCATGAAGTAGTCAATTGAAAACGGTTTTCCCATTATTGACGTGCCCAACTCCAAGTCAAACTCCAAGGTTCAGGTTGGAAGGGACCTTAAGGCCCACCCAGTGCCACCCCCTGCCCTGAGGAGGGACACCTCGCACCAGCCCAGGTCGCTCCAAGCCCTGTCCAGCCTGGTCCCACTCGAACCACCATGTCCCCTCCTGCCTATGGACTGTCAGAGTTCACCTCATGTCCCAATCCCTTTTCCCCCTCTCCTTCCTACTCTTCCTTTCCTGGAAGGGCAGGAGAAGGATGCAGCTAGAGAGATGGGACCATGAACCCAATTCTCATGGCTGGCTTTTCCTCTTTTTTCTGAGGCCTCACCTCGAGTGCTGTGTTCAGTTCTGGGCCCCGCTGTACAAGACGGACATTGAGGTGCTGGAGCGTGTCCAGAGGAGAGCGACCAGGCTGGTGAGGGGTCTGGAGACCAGGGCATCTGAGGAGAGGCTGAGGGAGCTGGGCATGTTGAGCTTGGAGAAGAGGAGGCTGAGGGGAGACCTCATTGCCCTCTACAACTCCCTGAAGGGAGGGTGGAGAGAGGTGGGGGTTGGCCTCTTCTCCCAGGGGAATAATGACAGGACCAGAGGAAATGGGCTGAAGCTGCGGCAGGGGAGGTTTAGGTTAGATATCAGGAGGAATTCCTTTACTGAAAGAGTGGTCAGGCACTGGAACAGCCTGCCCAGGGAGGGGGTTGAGCCACCATCCCTAGAGGTGTTTAAGGAACGTCTGGATGTGGCACTTCAGGGCATGCTCTAGTGGCAGAGACTGTAGGGGTTTGTGTTTTTTTTTGTGTGTGTGTGTGTGTATGGTTGGACTCGATGATCTCAAAGGTCCTTTCCAACCATGAAGATTCTATGATTCAGCAAGTTTTTTTATTTCCTTTCTTTTTTTTCAACTGATAAAGCCAGTGACTGTCACTCTACTTCAGTTCCCTCCCAAGTGTTCTGCCCCTGTGGGACACATCCTTCTGCCTCTCATCCCATCTGACCCACCCCAGCATCACTAACTGCTCAGGCCCCCACGCTGCAGTGTCCTCCAACGAAATCTCATCACCAAACTAACCTCCCCCAGCACGCCTGGAAATTATTCCAAATGAGAAGTGGAAGATTGTGAATCCTTCCTCCTCTTCCCCTTCTTCCCTCCTCTGTCACACAGATATTTCTCATTTGCTTTCTTCTACAAACCCCTAATTTATTCAAAGATCTTGTGCCATCTCGTGATTTACCTCAGACTCCTCATGGCCATTCCTTCTTTATTATTATCTTCCGTCTGTTCCCCTTGCTCTCCAACATCAAAATACTCACACAATTTAGATTTTCAGACTCCAAAGACAAAAAAAAAATTGATCATCTTTTCTTCTCTGTCTCCCAGTTCCTTTTGTCTCTCAGCTTACTGAACGCACGCTCCCCGGCTGATGTCCCTCTCCTTCAGTTGTGAGCTGCAGAAACCCCTCTGCCTCTCACATTTCCAGAGAAGCTGTGCCGGTCAAAATCCCTTATTGCTGTTTCCCACCCAAATGGAGGTATCGTCACCCCACCACCAATTTTTGCGTTGCAAACCCCAAATCCGATATTCCTCCTTGTCTTGAAATCTCCATGTAGTGCCCTGTGTATTCATATTTTGACAGCCGATGCCCAAAACAAGCCTCTGCTCTGTCTGAACAACGCCCTTCCATGAAGGCACAGGATTAGGGCTTCTAAAATAGGATAGTAATATAAATGACAGATTGCTACCATGAAATAATGAAGAAGAGTTTCAGAAGAAAATTGTGGATATCCATATTTTGGATCCACATGTTGTTTCAGAGTACCCTAATTTTAAAGACACATGAGAGTGCCAAGAGATGCAGGAGTGAATGACCAGAGACTGGTGTGGAACTGAGCAGCAGACCCACCTTGTCTGCTCACAGGTGACTGAGGATTTCCATAGGAAGAGTGGGATCAGTAGTCAAATGGACATAAAACTAAGTAGAGGAAAAGAGTAGAATCTTTAGTAAATTGTGTAGGAGAAATTCCCAGACATTAAAAAACTACCAGTTAAAGGCAAATGAAAAAGTGACAGTTGCAAAATGCAATAAAAGAAACCAAAGAGGAGATGATAAAAGTAGAAAGCTGAAGCATGATGAAGATCATAGAATGTGTTGGGTTGGAGGGACCTTTAAAGGCCAGCTAGTCCAACTCCCTGCAGTGAGCAGGGACATCTTCAAGTAGATCAGGTTGCTCAGAGCCTCATCCAGCCTGGCCTTGGATGTCTCCAGGGATGGCACCTCCACCACCTCTCTGGGCAACCTGTTCCAAGATGTAATACATCAACATTTTTTCACATAAAAACGTTTCAAGGAAGACCTGGAAAAAATCATAGAATCATAGGGTTGGAAGGGACCTCTGGAGATCATCCTGTCCAACCCCCGGCCACAGCAGGGTCACCCAGAGCAGGTGGCACAGGAACGCGTCCAGGCGGGGTTGGAATGTCTCCAGAGACGGAGACTCCCCCACCTCTCCAGGCAGCCTGTGCCAGGGCTCTGCCACCCGCACAGCAAAGAAGTTCCTCCTCATGTTGAGATGGAACTTCCTATGCCTAAGTTTGTGCCCGTTACCCCTTGTCCTGTCCCCAGGTACCACTGAGAAGAGCCTCGCCCCATCCTCCTGACACCCACCCTTTCAGTATTTACAAGCGTTGATAAGGTCCCCCCTCAGTCGTCTTTTTTCCAAACTGAAGAGACTCAAATCCTTCAGCCTTTCTTCATCAGAGAGACGTTCCAAGTCCCCTCATCATCTTGGTAGCCCTTTGCTGTCCCCTCCCCAGCAGTTCCCTGTCCTTCTGGAACCGGGGAGCCCAGAACTGGCCCCAGTGCTCCAGGTGTGGCCTCCCCAGGGCAGAGCAGAGGGGGAGGATGACCTCCCTCCACCTGCTGGCCACACTCTTCTTGATGCCCCCCAGGATGCCATTGGCCTTCTTGGCCACAAGGGCACACTGCTGGCTCATGGCCATCCCGTTGTCCACCAGGACTCCCAGGTCTCTTTCCACCGAGCTGCTCTCCAGCAGGTCACCCCCAACCTGTCCTGGTGCAGGGGGTTATTCCTCCCCAGGTGCAGCACCCTACACGTGCCCTTGTTGAATTTCATAAGGTTCCTCTCTGCCCAAATCTCCAGCCTGTCCAGGTCTCTCTGTATGGCAGCATGGCCTCCTGGTGTGTAAAGTGTAAATCCAGTGTTCAAAACTCTGGCTAAAACAAAATTAATGTTGGAGGAGAACTGCTTTGAAGAACTTGCCATGACTATAAACGCAAACCTCTATGACAGTATTCTTTTACACGTGGCACTATTAGCTACATCTGTACACAGGACATACTGCTACAAGATCTCGTTTTGTCCCAGTGGAGAGAGGCCAGCCATATGGACGTGTACATCCACCGCTTCTAAATTCTATTACTCCAATGTAAAATACACGTGATAGTGTCAGCTATGAGATGAATCTGCGTAATTGAGCAATACATACCATAAAAGCCAAATAAAGCCAAATACTCCAAATACTGCGTTCCTTTTAAAGCTGTATGTAATTTTACCACAGAAATCATGTCTGGTACATAACATATATCCCAAGCTCCAGGTTTCAACTTTCGTATTTTCCCATGGAAACTATTCAAATGAGCGGAAAGAGAATTCTTCCAGGAGATCACCACCCTTAGCTACAAACCAAGGAATGGCGGCCTGCTTAGGTGGCAGGTTAGAGCAGGAATCTCTACTTTCCTGTCGACGAAAGCAGGAACCTGATCTCCTTGGTCTAAACTAAGAGTTGTGAACACACCCAACTACTCTCTGGCCCTGCATTCTGCTGCCAAATCTCTAAACAAAACCTGGTCTCTGGGACTAAACACATTCTGCTCCATCAGTGCAGTGGAACGCTGCTTTACAGCCTGTGATCCATGGACCACCTGGGGCTGACGGACTATGCCCATGGCATCAGCAGGTCATGATGAAGGAAGCAACCTGGCAGGTTGCTTTACCACAGAAATCATGTCTGGTACATAACATATATCCCAAGCTCCAGGTTTCAACTTTCGTATTTTCCCATGGAAACTATTCAAATGAGCGGAAAGAGAATTTCACAGAAATTCTCAGAATTTCACAGAATTCAACCACAGCAGCGCGTAGAATCATAGAACCATAGGGTTGGCAGGGACCTCTGGAGATCATCCCATCCAGCCCCTGGCCAGAGCAGGGTCACCCAGAGCAGGTGGCACAGGAACGCGTCCAGGCGGGGTTGGAATGTCTCCAGAGACGGAGACTCCCCCACCTCTCTGGGCAGCCTGTGCCAGGGCCCTGCCACCCTCACAGCAAAGAAGTTCCTCCTCATGTTTAGGTGGAACTAACCTTTTCAAATAATCTATGTTCCACTGGAAAGCTTAGGGACCAGCAAAACAGAAAAGATGGAAGCGCATTGCAGAATTTGTATCCAGAAAAGAAATGATGGGCTTAAAAACTCATGGAACACTGAGAGGCTCCAGGGTGCCAAGTCAGATGATGGCTCTGACCAGGGCATGGAAAACACGAGTGAGTGTATCACACGACCCAGCCTGAGTTGTGTAAAGACTCTGCTGAGTAGCAGCTTCACATCTTCCCGTACTCCGTAAAAATGCTACACAGAATTAGTGCCTTACACTCCCCCAGCCATCACAGCCAGGAACTAACGCACCAGGGCAGCACGGACTGAAATACCTCTGCAGAGCCCTCCTTTGGAACATGCTTCCAGATGTTTTTCGCTCCTACAAGTGCCTCTGTGCCTCCAAGAGGGCACCAGTCTTCCTAATCAGAGTGGTGATGTCTACAGCAGTTTGTAGCTCCTTTCCCTTTCTTTAAAGCAATCAACAGAGAATCTACATAGTTTACAACTGGTCTTTAAGGATCAGGTTCACAATCAGAAGAGTCTTCCTTAATGACAACCTACAACTTGGGCAGTGCAGGAAATCACCTACTGCTGGTACAGGAGATTTTAATGCTACATTTTTCTTATTAAGCCTTTTGTTTACCTACTGACAAGCCAAGGACAATGCAGATCTCCATGAAAATGTCCAGATTCCCTACAGCAAAAACTGAAAAAAAAATGTTGGCTCCTGAGTAATCATAAACACATTGTCTCAAAATCACAGTAAGGACAAGGGGAGGGTAGTTTCCCTATGGATGTCAGCAACACGTTCCGAGCGGCAAAGCAGAGACTGAATCGAAAGCATGAATTCAGGAGAATTCTAAAATAATTCTGAGTGTCTGTAAACGTATATTACATTTCTTACTGGAAGCTAGAATTCACAGAAACCCGGGGAAGCACAGAAAGAAAGAAAAATGTGAAAATAAGGCAATTCTGCTTCTGGAAAGAAAGTTTCCCCTGTGCTTCAGGAAAGGCAGAGAAATGGCAACGCAACCCAGCCAGAGACTGAAAATCCTGCCCAGGCACTGACCTGCCCCTCTGCAAGCGCCGGGGGGCCCTGGGGGGGTGGAGAGCCCCCGGCCCAGGCTGCCCAGAGAAGCTGTGGCTGCCCCATCCCTGGAGGGGTTCAAGGCCAGGTTGGCCAGGGCTTGGAGCAACCTGGGCTGGTGGGAGGTGTCCCTGCCCAGGGCAGGGGGTGCCACTGGGGGGGCTTTGAAGGTCCCTTCCCACCCAAACCAGTCTGTGATAACTTCTGAGGAAACCCCCTTCATCCTTTCAAGAAATGTGAAAGAGGCAAAAAATAAAAATGGCATCATCACCACAGTTCTGTGGGGGTTTTGAAGGCGATTTTGTTTTTCTTTTTTCCCTTTTTTTCCAAGGAAAGCCAAAAGGGAATGTCAGTGCGAGGCTCTGTCTGTCCTTGTGAGAAGTAAAAGGCTGCCCCCAGGTGAGGCGGCTTCGCAGCTGCTAAACACCAGCTTTGCCATTTTAGGAAAGGCAGAAATTCTCAATCGCACTCAGAAATTGTTGAAATTATTTTGATTTTCTGGGAAAGTAAAAGATTTATTTGTCACAGAAGGTGTCCAAAGCCTGAGTTATATTCCACCTGACCGAAGAACAATTACAAATGTTAATGAACATTTTTGAATTGGGAACTCCTGAACAGGAGCCGCATTCTCCCCGTCACACACGTTTGGGTTTTGTAAACTGTTGTGTTTCGGGTAAGGTACAATCCTTGCCCTAGAGAACCTGTGAGCGAGCAAAGTATCTCTACAAACATTAACGTAAGCTTAAGATAACAGCCATGGCAAGTTTAAAAGCCAGATATTCTTTTCTATATTTTCCCTTTGTTATAAAAGGGAGAGGAAAAAAAACCAGCCTGAAGACTTCTTCCTCTTGTATTTACAAAGGATCCTATTCCTACAAAAGCAGAACTAAAGAGATCAGAACGCCGGCACAAAAGCATACTGCTATTATGCTGTGAATCAGCATGCAAATTGAGATGACGCCTCTCCAAAATAACGTGCTGGCCTGTTCGTTTAGATCAATACTGGCAATCCACGGAGTTTATTTGGTGCCTTGAGAAAGAAAATATGTGATATTTTACCTGTAAATGCTATTTCACCAATAAAACAAGCTCAGTTCAGAGCTTAATTGCCTTTTGCTTATATCAGAGTTGAAAAGACAACCAAGGAAATTGCAGGATTTTTTTTTTTTTTTTTAAAAAAGGTGTCAACCGAAGTGTTCAAGTGCCTCTGAAGTAACTCAGCAGTGATTGCCAGAGTAATTAATGAGAATATTTACAAGCTGTGGAGGAGACAAACATCTGGTTGGGAGGAAAGGTTAGGGAACAAAAGCACTGTGCTCTGACGAGCTGCAACCCAGAGGAAACTAATTTGTGGTGGAAATCAACAACTGGCTCCAGAACAAGCCTCCAGAACACTACACGGCAACGTGTCCAAGGTAGCAGTAGCAAAACACAGACTTAAAGGACGGATCTTTATGGACTGAGCCCGTTTTTACCAGATAAACATTCTTTACAGACTGGTGGTGGAGGAGGAGAACTTCAGGGAATGATTTCATGGGATTTGCGTTGCAATCACACTGAGAATCACAAAATCATGAACGGCTGAGGCTGGAAGGGACCTCTGCAGACCTGCTCAAAGCAGGGTCATCCCCGGCTGCTGCTCGGGCCATTGTCCCGCCAGGTCGCTGAGAAGACTGGAGCGGTGTCTTCTTTACTGCTTCCCACCAGTTTTATTTGCACATATTGATAAGGTCCCCCGAGCCTTCTCCTCTCGGGGCTCAGCAGTGTCCCCTCCCTCAGCCTGCCCTCGTGCCACACGTCCTGCAGTCCCTTAATCAGCTTTGTGGCCCTTCACTGAACAAACTCCAGTAAGTCCACGTCTCCCTTGTACTGGAGAGCCCAGCACTGGACACTATTCCAGATCTGGTCTCGCCAGCGCTGAGCAGAGGGCAGCAACCATCTCCCTCGACCCGCCGGCTATGCTCTTCCTAACGCAGCCCAGCACACTGCTGGCCTTTTCTGCTTCGAGATGACGTTCGACTTGGCGTCTACCAGGAGCCCCAAGTCCTTTTCTGCCCAACTGTTTTCCAGGCAGTCAGCCCCCGCTGTGCACTGGCGCATGGGGTTATTCCTTCCCAGGCGTTGGACTCCGCACTTCCCAGTGCCAAACTTTACGAATCTCATGAGGAAAGAGGCAAAATTATTTTTAATCACATACTCGTGAATCTGCACTGGGAGAATCATCTTATACCTCTTGGGATACCCAACTACAGCCTTGCAAAACTGTTCTGAAGAAACAGTTCAGCACCTCTAGTAAAGCATTTGCAGTGAAAACAAAAATAAAAAACCCTTGTGTAACGCCAGAAAGTGAAGTTTACCTTGAGCAGGGAGGTTGTTCGTAACGAGCTGTCCTTTCGTCCAAGTTTGCCTCTGAACCTGAAGGATCCGCCTTTATAATTTGCACTGGTAAAGATGGGAGGGCTGCACAGTTCTCACGCGTTCTAGCGCCAGATCACAACACAACAGAGGTTCGTCCGCCAGAGAGGTCTCGGCAGCAGCCCGAGCAAAGCTGGCCATGGGGTGGATGTCAGAGCTCCTCTCCCTATTGAGACCGCTCCTGATTCCAGTTTACGCTGGATGCGAGAACCTGTCACTAAGAAATCGTGTAGTGCTGAAACCTCGGTGCCAGCTGTAGCTTGACATTTGAAAGCTGACCGTACCAAACTCATTAAGGGCCCAAATCAGCGTCTGAAACTTAAGCCTTTTTAATAATCATAGAATATTCATGGTTGGAAAGGACCTTTGAGATCATCGAGTCCAACCAAACAACCTACAATCTCTGCCACTAGAGCATGCCCTGAAGTGCCACATCCAGACGTTCCTTAAACACCTCTAGGGATGGTGGCTCAACCCCCTCCCTGGGCAGGCTGTTCCAGTGCCTGACCACTCTTTCAGTAAAGGAATTCCTCCTGATATCTAACCTAAACCTCCCCTGCCGCAGCTTCAGCCCATTTCCTCTGGTCCTGTCATTATTCCCCTGGGAGAAGAGGCCAACCCCCACCTCTCTGCACCCTCCTTTCAGGGAGTTGTAGAGGGCAATGAGGTCTCCCCTCAGCCTCCTCTTCTCCAAGCTCAACATGCCCAGCTCCCTCAGCCTCTCCTCAGATGCCCTGGTCTCCAGACCCCTCACCAGCCTGGTCGCTCTCCTCTGGACACGCTCCAGCACCTCAATGTCCCTCTTGTACAGAGGGGCCCAGACCTGAACACAGCACTCGAGGTGAGGCCTCACCAGTGCCGAGTACAGAGGCACCATCACTTCCCTGCTCCTGCTGGCCACGCTATTCCTGATACAAGCCAGAATGCTGTTGGCCTTCTTGGCCACCTGGGCACACTGCTGGCTCGTGTTAAGCTGGCTCCACCAGCACCCCCAGGTCCTTTTCTGCCGGGCAGCTTTCCAGCCACTCTGCCCCAAGCCCGTAGCGTTGCTTGGGGTTGTTGTGGGTGACATGCAGGACCTGGCACTTGGCCTTTTTAAACCTCATACAGTTGGCCTTGGCCCATGGACCCAGCCTGTCCAGGGCCCTCTGTAGAGCCTTCCTACCCTCCAGCAGATCAACACTCCCACCTAGCTTGGTGATATCTGCAAACTCACTGAGGGTGCACTCAATCCCCTCATCCAGATCATCGATAAAGATATTAAACAAAACCGGCCCCAAAACTGAGCCCTGAGGGACACCACTGGTGACCGGCCGCCGAGAGGATTTCACCCCATTGATCACGACTCTCTGGGCACGGCCATCCAGCCAGTTTTTAACCCAGCAAAGAGTACACTCGTCTATGCCATGGATCGCCAGCTTCTCCAGGAGAATGCTGTGGGGGCCGGTGTCAAAGGCCTTACCAAAGTGCAGATAGACAATGTCCACAGCCTTCCCCGCATCCAGAAGGCGGGTGACATGGTCATAGAAAGAGATCAGGTTGGTTAGGCAGGACCTCCCCTTCCTAAACCCATGCTGGCTGGCCCCGATCCCTTGGCTGCCCTGCACTTGCCGTGAGAGCTCACTCAGGATGATCCTCTCCATGATCTTCCCTGGTACTGAGGTCAGGCTGACAGGCCTGTAGTTCCCCGGATCCTCCTTCCGACCCTTCTTGTAGATGGGCATCACATTAGCCACCCTCCAGTCATCTGGCACCTGCCCTGTTGACCAAGATTGTTGATAACTGATGGAGAGAGGCTTGGTGAGCTCTCCCGCCAGCTCCCTGAGTACTCTTGGGTGAATCCCATCTGGCCCCATAGACTTACGTACGTCTAGGTGCAGAAGCAGATCATTGACTGCTTCCTCCTGGATTATGGGTGGGTTGTTCTGCTCTCCATCCTTATCTTGCAGCTCAGGAGGCTGAGTACCCTGGGGGTAGCTGGTCTGACTATTGAAGACGGAGGCAAAGAAGGCATTCAGTATCTCAGCCTTCTCCTTGTCCTTGGTTGCAACTTTCCCCCCACATCCAGTAAGGGATGGAGATTCTCCCTGGCTCTCTTTCTGTTGATGTATTTATAAAAGCTTTTTTTGTTGTCCTTAATGTTAGTGGCCAAGTTGAGCTCCAGCTGGGCTTTTGCCTTCCTAATTTTCTCTCTGAATAACCTAACGAGATCTCTGTACTCCTCCTGAGTTGCCTGTCCCTTCTTCCAAAGGTGGTAAACCCTCCTTTTATTCCTAAGGCCCATCAGAAGTTCCTTATTCATCCAGGCTGGCCTCTTCCCCGCCCTTTAGACTTGCGACACCTGGGGACAGCCTGCTCCTGGGCATTTAAGATTTCCTTCTTGAAGAGCGTCCAGCCTTCCTGGACGCCTTTGCCCTTCAGGACTGTCTCCCAAGGGACTCTCTCAACCAGTGTCCTGAACAAGCCAAAGTCCACCCTTCAGAAGTCCAAGGTGGAGGTTTTGCTAACCCTCCTCCTTACATCGCTAAAAATTGAAAACTTGACCAATCGTGGAGGAAACAACCCCAGTATTTTGTCTGGGAACCCAAAGCCTCAGATTTCAGCTCTAAGGTCGACACAGGGAGATGTTTTTGCCTATCTTCTGGAAAATTTTCAATTGAAAGGAGATAGGCATTCCTGTAACCTCCTACAAGCATACCTTTCAACAAAATTTATGGTTTTCTAATACATGCAGATACTAAAACAGGCACAACCCTTACATAGTAACTTCGGAATAATTTAGTCACAGACTCCACAGCAGTAGCCATAGTCAGCGAAAGCTTCACATCTTCCATCCCCTGCTTTTTAAAGATTGAAAATGACCATTTGATAGGAGATATTCAATGAATATCCACAGCGACAATGAACTCTCGCATATGTCCTGTCCCAGACTTTAAACTATAAAAGCTTCTGGCTTGTGTTTTCCTCACGGGCACATCCGTAACAAGAGCCGTGTCTTCCCTCAACATTTCTTTTCCCGCCACATGTCCCAGTAATCCCAAGCTCATTCCTTCTACTGTCCCCATCCTTCCCATTTGCTATTTTTTACTTTCCCATGGCCAGGCCCAACACCAAACCTCCCTGAACTCCTTTTAGCGCAGGGACTAACCCTGACCCGATGTGCACCGGCTGCTGAGCCGGCTCTGGCTCCCCACATCCCCCTGGACATCAGCCACAACCATTGCTATGCGGCACTTGTGAGCAGAGGAACTGCTCCCGACTCGGGAGCAAAAATCCCACTTTATTTTTCTAAGAAAAAAAAAAAAAAAAAGTAGTAACTTAGAGGGCAAGAACACTGGCACAAATTATCGATGGTAACACAGCTCAGCAAGCAGCTTGGGAGGCAGCTGTAGACGAGGCTGATCAGAATGAGAAACATAATTTTAATGCCACAAACGTTAAAAATTATCCTATCACGTTATCTGAATGCGAAACCTACGTGTAACAAGACTCCTACGTGTAACATAGGATAAAATCTGGGGACCGACTAGCAGGTCGGATGGATGGGGAGAATCTCTGGCTGCTTGGAACAAAGTGCCAGAAAAAGGGATGCTTGTGCAACTGGTGCCAGTGAAGATGGTGAGACCGGGATGTGCATATCCTCGAGCAGCCACAGCGCAGTGCGGGCAGCAGAGGCTGTCCGGTAATACAGGAATGCATGCACTAATCTACGAGGATTACTATCCTGGGTATCTACTAATTTCCTCCAGGTACTTCCAAGCAGAAAATAAGACCCAACTATGGATTATCTCCAGATCTTTCCACCATTTCACTTCTGCCCCAACACGATGTTTAAACATTTTACCCTTACCTAAGCTCTGTGCTATTCAATCCTGACCTGTAACTCATGTAAACATTGCTACTGCCTGCTTCCTTACCGTATTTATTCCCTGCTGTGTGCTTTTCTGGAAGTACAGGTTTATAAGGATAAGAGGATAAAGGAAGAGGCAGAAAGCAAGAGGTTGCTGCTGCCCTTCTACTGGTGCAACCTGTCAGACGAGGACGGGAAAGACACCGCAGTACTGCAGTTTACCCAGTATTTTAACTGGATCAACCTCCCCGCCATTTTGTAAGTTTTCCCATAAGATTTGTCTCCATGAAATTGCTCCCCTCAAAACTTTTTTAAAAAAATGTGGGCTTTTTTTGATGAGACTGACAGGAAACGTCTGTAAACATATAGAGCAATTGGGAAATGCACCTTCTCTTCTGCTGCAATAAAGAACAGGCCCATTGAGCATCTCGGCTCCAGTTTTCCTCCGTGCTGAACAAATGCAGATTAAATTCACAACCAGATACGCTTGGCGAAAGGATCACGAGAAGACAATGAAACAAATGCCAAGATACAGCACATCAGAATCACAGCAGTACTTAGCCATGGCACAGGAAGAAATGTCAAGAAACAGAGGATGGAATACAAATCACGAAAAGTTAGCTGGAGACAGCCTGCCAAGCTCTGCCTGTAAACAGACGGAAAAACCAGAGTCTGGGGTTTATCTACCTGCATCTTAAAAGGAAGAAGTCTCTACACCTTGAAATGACTACAGACGCGTTAAGCGGAAGAAGAGGTACCAACCCGTGGGGCAGGGGTTGTGAAGGATGATAACATGATTTTACTCTGCGGTGAAGGAAACAAAAGATCAAGTTTAGTTTACGGATGAAGAAAAAAAAAAAAAGAAGGTTTTTTTTTTCCCCTAGAAGTCACATACAAAATGTCATACACATATACTGTGTGCAACTGTAAAAGAAATTGAACACGCCATCTTTTTAGCCTCTAAAAAAACCAAATAGTTTCGATACGCTTTCACAACCTTCTGCAGGAAACCTCTTTGCTTCCCTGAACTCCGCAAAGCCCTCTCAGCCAGCTGACTCTCTCATCGCTCTCTCTCACTGTTAATCTTCAGTTTTCCATCCCTTATTGCTCCTGAAAGACTTTCCACGCGCAGCAAACCCAGGAAATTTTAGCTAAATAAAGGTCTGGAAGTGAAAGGAGCTCCGCATTCACCCCCCGTAGTGAGCGCTGGTGACTCATGTGCTCAGACGCTACTCAAGACAGACGTTTGACTGGGTACCAAAATCGCTGGGAGTTAGTTAGCACTTCAAAGCATATGTTAAGGCATAGTTCAAGCGAAGTTTTTTAATAAAGTTTCAGAACAAACATGAACATTTACAGAATATTGCTTTTCTGCTGCTCGTTTTTTCATCTTCCACTACTAACGATGCCAGAGCTTTAAAAGTAATCTTGTTTTGCAGTGTTTCATAAAGAATCGGTCTTCATCCCAGAAGTGTTTTCACTCTAACCAAAGTCTGGCCTTAACTGCTCTGGGACTAAGAGCGTTACAGTGGAAACGATGAAGGCATTAAGTGCTTCGTTACGTGAGAAGGGACAGATATTTACATATGTTGAACAGAACCCCTGCTCTGACCAGATGTTTCAAAGAGGAAAATGTTCCATTTACCATTTTCGACATGGGCGAGTCTGTGCATGAGAGGCAGCCACACAAGGCACTGAGGAGGCGGATCAGCCATCAATGTGTCTAAAAACATGTTTAGCGTGATCTTTTTCTGCAAAGAAAAGAGAAATACAACTTAATTATAAGAAAAATTTCGATTTTCTACACCAAAAACTACTTCAGCCTTAAAATCTCTCTATGACTCAACTGCTGTATACCCGGAATATTTCATATGCTATAAAGAGATACAAATCACAGCTTGGCTCAGGGAGTTTCAATCTGTATTAGGCAAACAGTAACACCACAAAGGAGGTATTCGTATAGACACGATACAATCATCCAAAAAAAAAAAATGATAAACAGATGAACAGAAAACTGCAAGAAATGGAAGACAGGATTGGTTCCTGAGTTAAGATTCTCATTTTGAAGAGGGATACACCAAATGTGAGCGGAGGTTATTTAACAACGGAGGAAACGGTGTTTCAAACATACAGACGGCACTGAAAAAAGCAGACACACATAACAGTAATTACAAATAATATTCATACACGATCCACACAGTGATTTATTCTTTTAAAGGCAAAATAAGAAAAAAAGAGGTAAGGGGAAAACTAGATTTAAGATTTTAAACAACTGTCAATAAAACTGAAATTGAAATGAAATCATTAGGGAAGGAAGTCAGGCGTGTTAAGAGTAATATTTTCTAAGGTTTCAAATTCAAGCGAGAAAGAGAAAACTTCTGCTGCAAACACAAACAGATGGAGATAACTGGTAAGAAAACCAGCTAAGGATATTACGGACACGAAGACAGACTCTGGATGCTCAGGAACTTCTCCTGGGCAGGAGAGCAGCTGCTCAGGTGGCACCTTCTCCTCCTGGTGGCACACGGCAGCATTACTGCAGGGAGCAGCCCCCCGGGAGGGCGCGCAGAGCCAGAGGGAGAGCCAGGCTGCTTCCCTCCGAGCTGCGGAAGGAACCGCAGCTTCCACCGCCAGCTCGCGCGCCAAAAAATAAGGTGGTTTTTGTTTGCTGGTTTTCTTTCGGTTGTGAGTTGTTTGGGTTTTGTTTTGTTTTTTAATTAAAGAGAAAGTTTATATTTAGAGCATCGATATTTTTGTCATTAGCGGTGAATATATACATCTAATACCTCTACAGCTAACTACCCTGGAGAGATAATATGGAATTATAATTATCTATTCCCGTTATCATTAAGGAATTATAACAAGGGGCGATGGTTTAAACTAGAGCAGGGCAGGTTTAGGTCAGACATTAGGATGAAGCTCTTTACGCTGAGGATGGTGAGACACTGGCCCAGGTTGCCCAGAGAGGGGGTGGAGGCCCCATCCCTGGAGACATCCAAGGCCAGGCTGGATGAGGCTCTGAGCAACCTGCTCTAGTTGAAGATGTCCCTGCTGACTGCAGGGGGGCTGGACGAGATGGCCTTTGGAGGTCCCTTCCAACCCAACACATTCTGTGATTCTATGAAAATACAAAGAAATATTTCATGTTACGTCTTCCAACTTTTATAAGGGGTCCTTGTTCTGGTCTCGCTGCTTAGTAAATGAAAAGCTTCTCCTGAATAGTGAGCTGCTGCCACAAGAGGGGCCAAGAACTCCCTTTGCCAGGTATGACACCGGAGGCACTGCCTGGAGAAGCCCGAACGCCTGGCGCTGGCCTGGCCACCCCAGCCTTCCTCCTCCTCACAGCCACCTCCTCCCTGTCACAGCCACCCTGCCTTCTCCTCTCTGTGGGTGAAGAAATCCAAAATCTATTAACAAATGCACATCTCGGTAAGGCCACGAAGACGCTAAACATGCTGAGCCAAGCCTCCTGCTAGAAGGAGAACCACAGTTTGTACCTGGGAATGAACTGACTGTGGTACGCGACGTCCGAGACCAGAAGGGGCTGCTCGGAACCACTGTGCTCATGATGTGAAATGGCAGCATCGCCTTTAATTGATGTGCAGATCGGATGTTTCGAATCTTAACATAATTACCTCGTTGCATACTTGTATAGGTATTGTATGACTTCATAAGAATGCCTCCAAGGTTCCCAATTTTACCTTGGCCTTCATCTCTCAAACTGCTTCCTACACAGGAGTGTGGAGGTTACTCCAAATACTAAATACTGCACACAGCAGACAAGTTTCCTGGGGACAAGACTCGGGACCCATCAGACGTCACACCATTTTTAAACAGTGTAAAAGGGAGGACCCTGGGCACTACCAGCCAGCCTCACCTCCACGCCTCTGAGGATCATGGAGCAGAGCCTCCTAGAAGCTGTGTTAAAGCACATGGAGGACAGGGAGGCGATTTAAGACAGCCAGCATGGCTTCACCAAGGGCAACTCATGCCTGACTAATGTAGTGGCCTTCTGTGATGTGACTGCATCAGTGGACAAGAGCAGAGCTATAGACGTCATGCACCTGGACTTCTGTAAGGCCTTTCATACGATTCACCACAACATTCTGGCCACTAAATTGGGCAGAGATAAGTTTGATGGATGGACTGTTAGATGGATAAGGAATTGGATGGATGGCTGTGTCCAAAGAGTTAGAGTCAGCAGCTCAATGTCCAAGTGGAAGCCAGTAATGAGTGGCGTCCCTCAAAGGTCTGTACTGGGACCAACACTAATATCTTCATCAATGACATGGACAGCGGGATTGAGGGCACCCTCTGCAGGTTTCCAGACAACACCGCGCTGAGTGGGGCAGTGACATGCCTGAGGGATGGGATGCCATCCAGAGGGACCTGGACAGGCTGGAGAAGTGGGTCCCTGTGGACCTCATGAGGTCCAACCAGTCCAAGTGCGGGGTCCTGCCCCTGGGTTGGGACAACCCCTGGTGCCAGCCCAGGCTGGGGATGGAGGGATGGAGAGCAGCCCTGCCGAGGAGAACTTGGGAGTACTGGTGGACAAAAAATTGGACATGAGCCAGCCATGGGCACTTGCAGTCCAGAAAGCCAGCTGCATCCTGGGCTGCATCAAAAGAAGCATCGCCAGCAGGGCGAGGGAGGGGATTCTGCCCCTCTACTCTCCTGAGACTCCACTTGGTGTATGGTGTCCAGCTCCGGGGCCCATAGAATCATAGAATCTTCACGGTTGGAAGGGACTTTTGAGATCATCGAGTCCAACCATACACACACACAAAAAAACCCCTACAATCCTCTGTCACTAGAGCACGCCATGGCACAAGACAGACATGGACCTGTCGGAGCAGGTCCAGAGGAGGCCACAACAACCGTCAGAGGGCTGAAACACCTCTGCTATGGAGAGAGTTGTTCAGCCTGGAAAAGAGAAGGCACACGGGAGGTGTGCACAGTCAGATCAGACGGGGCTTTGAGCAGCCTCGTCTAGTGAAAGACATCCCTGCCTGTGGCAAAGGGCTTGGACTAGATGACCTTCAGAGGTCCCTTCCAACCCAAACCATTCTATGGCTCTATGATTAGACAGTGACATACGATACGGACCGTGGCAGAACGACCTAAGCTTCTTTCTGCTACAGACAAGGATGTTCCTCAAAGAAATGGTTCCCTTTAAGCAGTGAGAACCTTAGGAGTTTTCAAAGCCCGTTACAGAGTGATGCAACTTCCATGTACTTCACAAGAGGGCAGCAGGGACACGGGCTTTGGGGTTTTTTCAGTGTTACAGGTAGGAAATTTTGCAACCAATTGACCAAAAAGAATCAGGCAGCATTATCACTGCTACAGCCTGTCCGTCTGGTTACAGGCATTCTTGGTGATGGCTGAGTTGACAGGAAAGCAAACAGCAGTCTCCTGGAAGTGATGAATGTGTCAGAGAAGGAGCCTAGATAAAGCCCTTTCTTGTAGCTGGTCTAACATCTCCTACTGGGTTCAGAACCCAACCACGGAGCAACCACAAAAACATCACTCAGTCACCATTTGCGATGCAAACCGAAATAATCTGCCAGCAGGTTCCAAACTCCAAGCACCTAAACTGAAAATTAGTAAATGTGAAGGCACAACCAGTCATGAGGGTCAAATGCTCCCCAGGAGAACAAACACTTCTGCCCAGATACTTTCTGTAATCACCTGCTCACTCTCTACCCTATCTTCGTAATTGTTTTTACTAGTTGCTGTTAGCATACCTACTTGTCTTTATAGCCCTGTAGGCTCAGATCTTCTTGCGGGCGGGTGCAGTGGCAGGTTAGAGCAACGCTACTCTTCTAGTTAGAGTATCATAGGCTTGCTTCAACAGCAAAAACTCAGCCGGTTTTATTGTTACACTGCCAATGTGCTTGTTCCAACAAGATGTTACTGCATCTATTTCCCCACAAAATACTGGCACAAACCCACACCCCCGGAGCCAACACAAAGATACGCAATGTTTAACTCTGCAGTGATCAAACCAAGTTATGCTGAGCTCAGCAGCTGGGTATTGGACCCTGCCTTAGAGCCCCAACTGTCCTGCATCCGATGCTTAAACTGCAGCTCTATCAGAGCATGCTCACACCTCCCTTTATACACAAGACCACCCTGCCCTTAATAAATATATCCTTATTACTGGCTTTAACAAGGCTGCACACCCTGACCATCCCCCTGGCACTGTTAAGCCTGTGCGGGCAGTTCAGCTCAGCCTAAGGCAGCCGATGCTTTGCTTTAGCAGAGCTTTCACATGAGCGAGGTATGGACAAATCGATGCCCGCTTCTGCAGTTCACGCTGCCGAGTTTCAACAGAATAACCTGCAGTTTGACCCTACAGAAGCCAAGCGCCCAAGACTCGGAAGTGAACTTCTCAGCTCAGTAAAAACACTGCAATTAAACTGCTCTGTAAATGAGGCACGACGTGGACACACCTCTGCAGCGACAGGACAGGCTGTGCCATAAACACAGGAAGATTCTGATTAAGGCACAGAATGTCACGGTGACGCAGCATCTCCACGACAAACAGATGGGACTGTGGCCAAGTGAACATAAGTCTTAAGAAAAGTATGACATGATATCTTACATCTGTGGAAGCCCCCACTTGACCTAGAATACTAAACTATTACTGGAAGCTCTTTATGCATCTGGAAGCCATCACAAAGAATGCAGCTCTTGCCAAAAGCATCCCAATAAATTCCATTTTGTGTGGGCAACAAGTTGAATTATTCCATCTGCGACCCAAGAAATGAAGCAGAGTTGTGGAGTGTACACAGCCACTGACACTTCTTTGCCTAATTGCCCTTTCGCCACTCCAACAGCAGTAAATTATTAGCCTTTTGCACCTCAAAGAGGAGGCCCCCAGAACCAGGACCTCCACGAACAGCCAGGAACCACAGCTGGCCAGGAAGGCTTTCTCTCTTGGTAGTTTAAGTAACATGAGGGAATGTTCCTGGCACTAAAACTCAATCATGCATGCTTTTATGCTGTTAAACCCGTGTCTGGTTCAACCGCTCAATCTCCCAAATGATTCCAACAGCCAGATCAGGTGTTAACATCAGCTAGGAATCATTTTTAATAACCAGTTTCCATGTAACCACCCTGCTTGAGGGAATAAGAGAGTTCAATAGCATGGCTGTGGTTAGACTATTCCAGTTGGCCTCAGGAGGCCAGAACAGCTCACGGCACAGCTGAGTGAACCAGCACAGATGTAGCTTACGTGTCCATCGTGTAAACCCCAACGTCTGAAACCCCACAGCTTTACCAGTGCCATCTGGAGAGAACTTCAGCAAAACCATAGGCTGTAACAGGAGAACATCATGGAAGTACCTCTCGGAAGCTTATTTTCAAATCCGGAAGGCATAAGAAAATGAAATGAAACAAAATCTCAGACAGGTTATTCATCTACTTCCCAGGTTTCAATGTTTTCAAATAAATGAAAGAAGTGTCTTGGGGTACGGCGTGTATCTGGATTAATTAAAAAAACATTACTGCTTTCTACAAACCTGGCCTTACACTAGGGATTGTGTTTTGCTGAATTAAATCAGAGCAAAGGAATTTCTAAAAGTGAATCAATAGGAATCAATTAACCTTCTTGTTCACGGGAGACAAAGGCAGAGGCCTAAGATGTGCTGCAGGCGAGCCACGTGCAAATCTTAGAGCCATAGAATCGCCCAGGTTGGAAGAGACCTTTCAAGATCATTGAGTCCAACCATTGACCCAACCCTGCCAAGGCCACCACTACCCCATGGCCCTCAGCACCACGTCTGCCCGGCTTTTCAATCCCTCCAGGGATGGCGACTCCACCACTGCCCTGGGCAGCCTCTTCCAATGCTTCACAACCCTTTCCAGGAGGAAATTGTTCCCAATATCCATCCTAAACCTCCCCTGGCGCAACTTGAGGCCGTTTCCTCTTGTGCCATGGCCTGTTCCTTGGGAGAAGAGCCCGACCCCCCCTGGCTACCCCCTCCTTTCAGGGAGCTGTAGAGAGCCAGAAGGTCTCCCCTCAGTCCCCTCTTCTCCAGGCTGAACACCCCCAGCTCCCTCAGCCGCTCCTCACCAGACTTGTGCTCCAGACCCCTCACCAGCTCCATTGCCCTTCTCTGGACACGCTCCAGCCCCTCAAGGTCTTTCTTGGCGTGAGGGGCCCAAACCTGGACACAGCCCTCGAGGTGGGGCCTCCCCAGTGGCCTCCTTGGCCACCTGGGCACACTGCTGGCTCCTATTCATGGGCAGTTACTGCACCCGACTTGGCTACCATGGCGAGATTTGCATCAAGTATCTTAGTCATTTCAGTCAACTGTCCAAGTCGCGCAACCTACACCAGCCTCTCTTTATGGGCCAGAGAGAAACGGTCACTTCCAGAGTCTCGGCTTCTGAACAAAATAAAACCTCCATCCCCACTCCCTCTGCAGACAGCAGAAGAGCACATAGAATCCAACATCCGACTTTTCTAGCTCTGAAGTGATGCTGAGGTTTTACAGTCAACTGTGGTGCCACTTACATGAAATTGGATTTGATGGGATGAGTTTCCCTATGTGTACGAATGGCTTGCACTGACATAACACAGAAAGGGCGACATGTCTGTGGAAACTAGGACGGCCCACAAATGCCTCAGCCGGTATGGAAACAGGAAAAAAATATATTTATTTATTAAACAAAACTCTGTCCTCAGTAACAGATGAGCTGGAGCCCTCATTGTTTCCTAAATCCTAAAAGGCTGTTTCCTACTCCATTGTATTTCAAATATACGAATCGCTAATTAACTGAAATTTAGCAAAAGTGACTATAAATTCTAAATTTAAATACTTCAGAAATATTTCTTCCAGAACATAATCCTGACCAGAGTCTAAACATTTCATTTTAGGCCTAAGATTATCTATGTTCATGTTTACAGTTGAATTAAGGATTATTTATACTATTTACATTATCTCAAGTTAGAAACAAATTCTTGGAACAATTAAATTACAACTAAAATGTATAAAGAAATATAAAGCTCTTAAGATCATTACTACAACATCTACTCCAAACATTACATGTAATGGAAATATTTTGGAAACACCAGCCATACCAATAACCAACAGTGAAACAGATTCAAAACCAAACGCTGGGTACAGAAGGTGTGTTTTGTACAGACCAACCAACTAGCAAGTGATTTGTGGAAACGAATACTCTTAACACACTGAGAAAGCTTAAAAAGAAATCATCAAGGGAAAACAGCAGAAGTGCTGTGTTTCGTGTTTTAGAAAAGAAACAGGTCATCCTTGCCGTTCTTCTCATGGGGAACGGCATCCCTTCAAGGAGGTGGAACAAACTAAAATCGTACAAAATCCTTTAATTGCTCAAGACCTAGATGCATTATTTTAAATTATTCAGGCTTTCTTAAAAGTGCTTAAGTTAGACAGTGTATACTATCAACCCCCCGCCCTCCCGAGCCCATACAGGCTACAGCCAAGGCAGCCGGAGGACTTCAGACGCCAGCGCTGTATTAACAAGCAACACTAACGTCCTGGTTTGTTTTCTCTTACTTGTTGCGGGAAACAGGTCCGTACAGAATGCTCCGTGTATCCGAAGGAAGGCCCCTCAAACACAGCTGTCGGAAGCTTTAGAACTTCTTTCAAAAACTGATCAAACTTTGTAAATATCATTAGTCCATTTGAATCTGATATTTGAGAGAAAATATCTGTAAGAAAAATATAATAAAACCCTACAGTAAATACGTGCTTAGTACAGAAGAGAAAAAAAAAATATTTCAACCCATTTAAACCCCAAGAAATTTGTTTTATTCTGAACATAATTTCTTATTGCTTGCTATCAAGATAAAATTTATAAATGAATGTATTCGAACATGCTATGATATAAATCTTCCTGTTGCCTCCATCCCATCTCACCCCGTCTTGAGCAAAGATTCTGCCAGTGCACAAACTGTAACAGCGAGAAAGCAGAGGCTGGGGGGCATTACAGAAGTTAGGGAACATTACATGTCACCACGTCACACACGTTCACCCCTTCAAAACAAAACCAGGTAAAATCCTTTGAGAAGGCTCCTAGAATTTAAAAAAGTTGTAAGAATCACAAAGTCAAAACTGGCAAAACTCTGGGCAAATGTGGTGCAGGTCGAGGAAGCGTTTAATTTAATAACAGGGTGTTAGAAGAAAGCATGGGGAGAAAGGGGTGAGAAAGGGGGGTGCAGTGACCTCCACCCCAAGGGCCAAACGCGGGAGCCACGCAGCTGAGTGGACGGGGAAGGAGAAATCTGATCTAACGGTCTAGCGGGAATGCCATGCACACACTGACCAGCTAGAACAGGAACTTCTGTCCTTACGTGAGAAAAGTGTTCGTGATGAGACCAGGTATGCTTTTTAGTTCGCTGTGCGGGGCTAAACATATTTCTGAAAGCAAAAAGAGGATGGAGCAGGATGATCAGCAGTCCCGCGCGCATATGGAAGAGGAAAGGCAGGGAGGGTGCCAGAAGGTGGCAGGGGGAGGGCAGCTGTGCAGGTATTTTCAGTCCCAGATGGGGACTCAGCCAGCGGTGGGCATGTGGATGGAAGGGCGTCTCCTGAGCCTCCTGCTCCGGGGTCCCTCTGTCCCCTTGGAGCTCAGCTCCAGCCCCTCTGCTCCAGCCATTCCACGCCACCAACTCAGAGCGCCCGGCTCTCGCGTCTCCGGAAAGGGAAAGATACAGGGGAAGATGTGCAGACGGCACGATGTGCAAATGACGTACGTAGAGTATCAGGAGAGCTGCACACACACAGAGCTGAACTGTCCCGGGATCAAAAGTCTCTTTGGAAAAGATGCATCTCTCAAACAGCAAACCAGGTCTCTGATACACTTGCAGAGTCAGAGTCCTCCATAAAGGAAGATGTCTCTAATAAGAACACTAATATTAGTAAGACCTAAAATTTTCCAAGATGTGACAGGTACCAGAACTCTTCACTAAACAGCCACTGAATCAGCTATGAGGTTATTTAAGACACCATCAGTAATTAAACATCAAAAGGGATACGTTGACAGAAAATAAGCTTAATTTAAGTTATCAAAACTAGGTCCGTAAAAAAAAGATTATTTCAGAAAAGCCTATTTCTAGTAAACCAGAGAAATTATTCCATTCTCCTGCATGAATGGGCTCATGAAGAAGCCACGTTAAGGGTGATAATGGTATCTGGAATTTGTATCACTGGCTAGAGACAAGCTTGAGCTGCCGGTGGGAAGCCCTCGTTGAATCATCTCATAAGGCATATTAGAAATAATGGGGGAAAGGAGAGAGAGAGAGAGAAGGAGATAAACGGGGGTCAGAGGGGACCACTGTATTTTAGAAAATTAATCCAAGCGGAAAAATTAAATCTAACCTGAAAGTTGAATGTGTAAGAAAAGTCAGGATCAAAACCATAAAATCACAGAAAGGTTGGGGACACAGAAAGGGACCCTAAAGGCCGCCCAGTGCCACCCCCTGCCCTGGGCAGGGACACCTCCCACCAGCCCAGGTTGCTCCAAGCCCCGGCCAACCTGGCCTTGAACCCCTCCAGGGCTGGGGACACATCCCTGCACGCAAATGAAAAGTGTGGAAACAACCACAACCAATCAGAGCACCGAACTTCCAGGATCCTAATCCATTCTAGGTCAGAATCACTCCAGAACTACGGAAGGTCTGGTAATAAATCTGTCAAGGTGGGACTGGTAGAACACGACTGGAACATGACAGTACTTGTATTTAAAAAAGGCCAGAAATCTTCTGGGTAAATACAGTCTATTAATCTGAACTCAACACCACGCAAGATTGAAACGGTTTTAAGGAGAAAGTTAATTAAAGCTATGGAAATAAATTGAAAGTGAGATAAAATAGAACAGGCTCTATCAAGGATAAATTAAAAAAAAAAAAAAAAAACCCACACAAACCCCAAACCCCACTAACCTATATCTCACAGTCATTAAAAATGGGTTTTATGGTCAAAGTAAAGTTGAACTCATTTACGCAGGAAACTTCCACATGGGAAATTAGCAGTGAAATTGGAAAAGATAAAGATTAGTAGGATATAATTATAGAGTCATCTGCCCTTGTAAAGGGCAGTAAATTACCCTCAAAGAGAAAACCTCGAGCTACACAGGGGCCAACAGTGTAATTTCTCCAGAGCTCACCTCAGGGTCACAACAGGCATGGGCTAATAAAGTTTCCTGATTACAAGGTATTTATATTTTAATTCACATATAAAATTTCAGTTTAATGCTACTGTGCTATAAATGTATTTTTTTAAACCAGACAGAATCACAAATTTAGAACTACAGAAAACACTGCTCAGTTCCAAAGATACCAACGTAAAATGGCACTTGCCTAACTTACAATTTCCTTTTTTTGAATCCTTGTAGTAGAATTCAGAACAGAGCCCATAATACCATGTTAAACCTGCTCAACAGTTCCCTCAAGAGCCTTTTTTCAGCTGCTTATAACTGCCAAAATTGACTCTTCTGGGCTTTCCAGTCGGGGCCTTTGCCTGATGCTCTGTACAGTCTCAGCTGAATGCTCGACCATTTCTCTGACTAAGCTGAAAACAAAGCAACACAAACCTGGCACCCTCATTTTCTAGGGTCTTGACCTCAGGCGTATCCTGCATCTCACAATTCCTATGAAGGTGTCAATTTTTATCATACAAATTCATAAAATATTTGTTAAATACTGGGTTTAGTATCAGTAAAAGCCAAGAAAATAAATTTAACAGATGAATTAGTTTGACGGTGCTTTTTGGGGTGGTGTGTAGAGTTTTTTTTGGCATTAACCCAAAGCATGTATTAAGGTCAAAAGGACAATCCAAGGAAACATGGGCCAGTCAGCCCCACTTTGGCTCCTGGGAAAATCATGGAGCAAATCTTCTTGGCATGCATTCCTGGGCGCACGAAAGCAAAGGTGACCGGGATTCGTCAGTACAGATCTACCGAGCTTAATCCCATCTGACCAGCTCGACTGTCTTCTGCGATAAGATGACTGGATTTGTAGGTATCATTCACTTTGGCTCAAGCAAGGCTTATTATTTCCCCCCTTCCCCAATATTCCAGTACCCAACCTGGGATGTCACATGGGTGAACAACCAGAGGGGCAAGCAGCTGGTTGGATGATGGGGCTTGGAGGGTAGTGGATAATGGGTCAAATTCAAGGTGGAGGCCACTGCTGGCATCTGTCCTGGGACACGTCCTGTTCAACGTGTCTCTCAATGATGGGGGAGAAGTGCCAGCGTGCACTCCTGTCATGTTTGCAGCTGATGCCAAATTGGGGGACCAGGTGATACCCTTGAGGGCAAGGGCTGCCATCCAGCAGGACCTAGACCAGCTGAGGAACGGGTTGGCAGGAACTGCATGAAATTGGAAAAGGACAAAGTCCTGCCCTTGGGAAGGAAGAGATTCTGGCTGCCACACAGTCTGGGGACTGCCTGGCTGGGGAGCAGCTCTGCTGGAAAGGCTCCCATGGGTTTTGAGGTAACAAGCCGAACATGAGCCGCCAGCATGCTCTGGCAGCAAAGGTGGCCAACAGCAACCTGGGCTGGATGAAGAAGAGCTCAGCCAGTAGAGGGAAGTGATCATGCTCCTCCACTCAGCGCTTGTTAGACCTCCTCTAGGTACCGCGTCCAGTTTTGGGATGCCCCGGAATCAGAGAATTGTTGAGAATCACAGAATATGAAAGAGAAACTGCAGAGAGCTCTGCAGAGGGCTCCAAGGATGGTCAGCATGCTGGAGCAGGTATGCTGTGAGGACAGGCTGAGACACAGCAATTGTTCAGCCTGGAGAAGATAAGACACTGAGAAGACCTGATAACGCCACCCAAGCACCTACAAGGAGGTTACGAAGATGCTTTTCGAGGAAAATTTAGCGATTAGAGTTTGAGCGCTAGGTATCAGAGAGGTCCTAAGTCTGGGACAGATACTAGAGAGACCAAAGGATCAAAGAGGCTCCAAGAACCAGCTACCAGATAGATGAGCATCTAAGGCCAGTCACTGGAGGGACCCATATGGCACAGGTATGTGCACACACGTATACATTTATGGCGCTAACAGGCTTTCATCCTGACCAGGCAAGGGGGACAGAACCAGGCGGCTGGTGCTGTTGACGTTTGCGTGGCTGTTGCCGGTCTGTGTTATCCGCGTGGCTCTGTCCCTGCTGGGAACGCACGCGCACCCTCAGCACTGGTGGCTGGGGACGTGACGCTGCAGCACCTTACCTCTATCGGGTCAGACGCTGTGGCAACTCCTAACGTTTCTCATAAACCAAGGGGATGTAAGAAAGCCTGTATAAAATCGTGCACTGAGCAAGGTCAGTTTGAATAGATGTGATAGCACAACAGACCCCGTATTATTATTACCGCTTTCATCCAAAATAAGTAACTCCCCTTTGACCTCCACTCCTCCAAAAACCAAAATACTCTCTTCCCCCAAGTCAAAACCCTACAATCTGGCCAATTCCTCTACAGCAGATTAACTTTCAGGGCCTTTATTATCCGAAACCCAGTATTTAGTGTACACTATTGTATGAATTTTAGGGTGAACTTCAGTAAGCGCTAGAGGCTTATCAGAGCCAGATGGTGAGAGGCAGAAGAGGAGCTGGTGAGGCGAGGGAGCCCAGGAGCACCACGCAGGGAGAGCCGGGCGTTAGGGAAGTCGGACAGCCCTTAAAATGAGCAGGATGGAGTCTTGATTTACTCAAAGCTCTGTTTGCAATTTATTTGCAGAAATGACATAAAGGAAGCACTAATTACTTCACAACTAATCTACTTGAATGCCAAAATGAAGTCAGCCGAATCCACAAAATGCGACATTTTTATATGGCTTTTCTTTGGCTTAAAAGCTACGACAAAAGTCATAAAGCCCGTGGCAGTAGGCTGGGTTTACAACTCCCGCCTTGCACAACACACAAAGGAACTCCTTCGCCAGGAGCATCACGTCTCTTTTCCAGAGACAGCGAAGTGGTACCATTGAACAACTCCCATTTCGGATGCGCTGCCAGACACTGCACAGACTGAAAAACACCCCATTTGCTCACATTTTCAGAATTTAAAAAAAAAATAAGCCTGTACATATGCAGGTACAGAGATCAAGTTACTATCATTCATATACATTATGAGATGAGGAGAGAAAAAAGTATTTATAATGTCCCGGATTTGCAGAAAGGCCAGTGTTCCAGCTGGGCCGGGGCTGCCAGCCTGCTTGGGAAAGGGAGCGGAGGTGGCGCGGGGCCGGGAGGGGAATCGGGGCAAGCAGTAAACTGGAAACAGAAGCAGCTGAGCGATGAAATGGGTCAGCAGCCAGAGAGACAGGTGGGAAAGTCAGGAAAGGGAAAAATACCAGACAGCACATTCATAACCATCAGGAGCAGCAATAAAGAAGAGAAGAGCTGAGGCAGATCAGATCAAAAGCCTGTTTATCCCCACAGCAGACGGCTCAGGCAAGCACGTTCCCCAGAATATCCCTCCACTCGCTGACAGCACCTTTGCATCCCGCAACCTTTGATGAAATTGCCTTCAGTGAAATTGGTTGAAGGACTAATCGAGTGGTGTAAACGTTTGATACCGACAACACCCTTCGGTAAAGCTTAAAGAAGTGTTGGGTTTTGTTGTTTCAGCCTGTCACTGCTGATTTCAGCCACTGCCCTTGAGTTCTTGTGCTGGAAGGGGAGAGGAGCAGCTTCTTTCTGCTCACTAACACGTTGCTTGTGATTTTATAGAACGTTATCCTTTCACCACCGTGGTTTTTCCAGGTTGAAGAATCCTGCTCTACCTAGTTGTTCTTTGTACAGAAAGCTTTCTCTGCCTTCGATGATCTTTGTTGTTCTTCTCAGAAAAGAAGTGGGCAGGGCAGAGAGCCAGACGTGGGTACCAGCGCAGTGCTCATCCAAAGCGTACCACCACCATGGGTTTATAGAGAGCCGTTTCCTCTCCACTTTGCTCCTCCCGTCCTTCCCCTCCGTAACATTTCATGGTTTTAGCCATTACTAAACAGAGTGTCAACGTCTTCTTAGAACTAGAGCTCCAAGATCTGTCATTTGAGCAAGGCCTTCCTTAGCTCCCCTTTCTGCGCATCCTGCCAGGATGGCACTCCGCTCCTCCAGCACGCACCACTCCGCATACATTCACAGCGAATTTCACCTTCCATTTCACTTCCCGGTTACTCAGTGCTGTCAGATGACACTACAGCTCTTCGGTCTGTTTTAGCTGTTACTACACTGATTGACTCTGTGTCAAACTGTCACCTTTCACTGTCATAAACGATCTGGAAAACTACAGTGTTAAAACCAGTCCAGGTCCAGCACTATCCACCGATCTCAATATACAAAAGGGATCTTTATTGCTCTTTTTTGATTCCTTTTGGCCAATCTTCTACCTACTTTTCATCCCTTTCAGCAAACCTTTAAATGTCTCTAAGTGTTTAATAAGGGATGTTCTTCAATGCCTTTCAGAAATCCAAGAAGTCTGTGTCAGCCAGAACTCCTTTGTCCATCTGTTTGGGGTTTTTTGCCTCCTTTAATGAACTCCTGTGGTTTTATAAGGCATCCCCTTCACAAAAGCCATTTTCCACAATAATAAAATCTCATTTATCCCTGTGCCAACGAATGCTGTTCTTTGTTACTAACAGCTTGCCCAGAACGTGTCAGGTACGCAGGCCTGCAGCTCCCCACACCTCCCCACACTTCGTGTGGCGTTTTCTTCTTCCCATTCCCCTGCCCCTTAGAAAGTTTTCGGGAAGACAGGTAGCCAACAGTTAATTGTCCAGTTATTTTATTACTTTTCTTGAGTTCTGGTGATACTCAGAAACTTACTCAGCTAACAATACGACACACTCCCCCTTCTCCCCTGCCCTCACAAGGGCTACAAGATCCTACCCCGAGTCTCCCGTTTTCCCCCACCTTCCACAGAACGCTGTCCTACCGCCTTGTCTGAAAAGTCAACAGCCTAATTCTGTCCTGGTTTAGAGAACACTTCTCCCTCCTGCACAGAGCTCCTATACTCCTAAAATCTCAGTTCCAAATTAGCCAAAAATCCCCTTTTCCCCGACAATTTTGTTAATCACACACCGAGACTGTGCCTCTGTGTCTAACCTTGCGCATGGCGCCGTGAGCGTTTCAGTGAATAATAGCGAGGTGATTCCAGTCTTTACCTTTCTCTCCAACTCAGCAGAGACAACAACGGGTGTGTGGGGGGACAGAGGAGCATCCAGAAGGGACAGAGGAGTGTCCCCAGCAGATGGTGCACGTGAAGGAAGTCCCATGACCATACAAAGCAGCGGAAATCAGCATTACTGTTACTGTTACGGATAAAACCATTTTTCTTTCTCAGTTGACCCATAAGATATGGGCTATGGGATATCTGTACCAGACAGAACAGCAAAACCCCTCACCAAAACCAGGTTTCAGATAGGTGTGGTCAACAGCTAGTGCTCCATCATAAGAAGTAGCCCAGAAAGATGAAGTGGTGGGAAGTCAGCGTGAGCGACATACTGAAAAGGCGAGGAGAGGAACTGAGCTTTAACACTGAATTAAAAAAAAAAGATGTCAAATGCAAAGTCACATGCCCTTTGCAAATGATGCTCCACCTCCAAAAGAAGTGCCCCAAGAAAAAGGGAGAGCAGACACTGGAGGAGAGACCCCAGAAGTACAAAGCAAACCGAAGGTCAGCTGGTGAGACAGAGGAAAGAACGAGTAGAAGGCATGACAACCAGAACGTAACACGGCCGTAAGCAGCAGCACCATTCCGTGAAAGCAGTCAAAAGCCTTCTCTCCAACATACATGAACATCAGTTACGAGTTTTTATAAAGAAGAAAGTTACAGTGGCAAAGGAAACAGAAGCCAATAAAATAAGAAAAAAGAAAAAGGAAGCTTCAAATGCTATGAAGAAAAGCAGACATTATGAAGAGACAGAGAGGGAGAGTGAACAGTACATTAAACGCACAAATTGTAATTGTTAAGACCAGACACACCTGTTAAACAGGACTCTTAAATAAGGTGTCCTAAGGTGAAAGCATCTTAACTAGCCACCTTCTGAACCATTAACTTGAGGCTTAATATAACTTCCAGAGGATATCTAGCTCCTTGTCTGAAAACATCAAAAGTTTACTGATTCCTATAACATTTGATTCCGGTGGTTAATTGCCTTTTCCACTAAAAGGTCACATTGCCATTTTCTTGATGTGTTTCAGTATTGCCTTGCTAATTCAAGAATAACGCTCCTTTTCGGTCGCAGGCCTCTGTCTACTGTAACCTCCTCAAATCTCAGAGCCTAATTAAATCCAAAGGAGATATAGTCTCTTTTCCCCCCAGTATTTGATCTTGCATATTTTATAGAGGTAATGCCTTTGTTAAAAACGCTTAAGCAGCCTTAAATATCCTCTGTCATATGTGCCTGTCCCCTTTATTCAACACTCGTCTTTAGTCACCTGCAGCTTTGTGGGGTTTGCTTGTTTGTTTGGCTGGTTTTTTTAATTGGAGAGTTTTATAGTTACTACCAGATTAAAAAACGGCATTTCCTGGTACTAAACACATGCAGCCTTAGCATTAATACGTGCATGCAACGCTTTCTCACTGTCTATTCTTTAAGACCTTGTCATGTAGTTTAATTCAGCATTATTATAGCATTATACTGGTATTTCACATTATTACATTTGCTTTAAAACTAGCAAAGAAGCTTAATGATGTAGAAGAGTCTAAAGAATTATTTACAGGGAATGACAACCACGGAGATCAGGAGGAATGGATTATTACCAGATAACTTTTATAAAGGAAATTTAGTGTGAGGTGAAAATGAGAAGACCTGAACAGTCCAATCGGGCACGGACAGTAAGATGGACTTCACAGCTCTGCAGGGTGGAAATGAAAAGAAAAACACACCCGTAACAACCGTACATCCTACAGAACACGAATTGCTCCTAAAGGACAAAAACAATGTGTTTTTGTGGGTATCACTGATGCTGTACTGATACAGCAGAAGGCTCATGGAAACAAGAAGAAAAAGGAAGTAAAACTGATGAAAAGAGAATAAAAAGAGAGTTAAAGAATTAGAACTGAGAAGCTGGAATTACAGAAGGAGCAGAGGCAGAGCGTGCCTCAGCTGAAGCAGGCGGGATACAGGAGCCCCCCAGCATCCTCAGAACGGGGGAAATGGCAGACCTGAAGTTTTACAGTTACAGAAGTGCCCGAGCATTTCAAAATAAACAAAGGTACTTGTAAAGCCTCCCGGTAACAAACTCAGTATGTTTTACGGCCAGCAGATGGCACGCGTAACAAAAACATGAACACAGCAAGCTTCATTTCAGTAGAAAGATCCTTGAATAAGCAAAAAAGTTAGCTTTCAGGATTTAGTACAGTAAAACATACGTGGCCAGGCATGGAAACAAATATTTCATGCAGTGGCTTGATTTGCTTGAAAATACTTACATCTTAGTTTGTCCAGTATTTTACCGCCACACATTGTTGCTAACATAGCTTTCACTGAAAATACCGTCAGCTTCCCATGGCCCTCGCTGTGAAGAAAACGACACGGTGAGTAATTACTACATAGAACGGAAAGTAACAACGATACCTGAGGCCTAGGAAGGAAACGCATAAATGCCCTCCCTTAACTGCTAAGATCTGCCAAAAGTACTTAATATAACATTAAAACAGTGACAACACTAGCATTTCTAATATATTGGAAGAGTTGACAAGTCAAATTGATCACAAATCAAATTTTCTTGCAGAATTATGAAAAATGCATGGATAGAGAGACTGACATTTGTCTTGCTCATCCTGTAACTGTCCCATAAAAAGTAATGTGTTAATTTTTTCCATTAAAATACTTTTGTTCACTGTAAAACATCTCAGTTTTTCCTCTGCTACCCTTTGCTAGTTGTTTTAAATTTTTACTCCTTGATTTAAACTCCGATGTTCAAATACACATTTCATTCTAAAACCAGTACAGTACTCGACAGCTAACGGAGAAATTGTATGATACCCTGAATATACCACATAGCACAAGAATAATGTCAAGAGTGTTTTATTCTAATTTAAATTAATAAAGCTGCTGTGCTATCAGAACAGATGGCACATTTGGGGAACCATTTTCTAGAATCAGCAAGAGAAAATGAATTTGTCTCCACGGAAAGTATGAAAAATCCCATTCAGCACCGTATGATACGTACAAACAGCTACGTGCATTGCTCCTGTTACCAGAAAGAAAGGTAAGGAAGGAAAGCTATGAGGGAATGAAAGAAGCTATGAGGGAATGAAGCCACCAGAAACACCGAAGGCGGCTGGCTGGGTTGAAGCACAGCGCAGTTGGTAGCAGTAACAGTTCCTCCCAGCCCAGACGGCACGCGTCCCGTCTCCTCAATTCCTCCGTCTTTCATAGTTAACAAAGACGGAGCCAGAGAACCTCCAATATATCATATTAAGCCAACCGCCGCGTGGCGATCTCAGTGTAAATCCGCTGTTACCATGAAGTTGGTTGAACATTGGTTTAGTGGTGTGTAGGGCAAAAGAAACGTGTGTAAACGTGGGTAAAAGGTGTTGGAATTCTGAGCAACTTATTGCCCGACAGAAGTGTCCTGAGTCACTACCCTTAACTATAAACAGCAACAGTGGGACAGACTGATAAACCACCAAGAAGTTAAAGTCACATCTAGAAGGAGAAGAAGAATTAAAATAAGTTCAGGTGACATGTATTGGACAGATAATTTGTACTATCACAGAAATACAGTGATGGGAGAAATACACGATGAGTGTTGGAAGAGATCTAGGGAACTCTAGAGTGCTGCTCAGCGGGAGCGAGATGCACATTTAACATCTGTACTTGCATGACTAGCACTTGGAAAGTGTTAAGAGTAGAATTATTTGAAGTAAACATTGGCTCACAGTATTGAAGTAGTGACAAGGTCTAATGTCAGTGACAGACGAACAGCCAGATGGAGACATCAGGAAGCAACCAAATAACTTTTCTTCCCCTTTCACCCTGGGAGTTCACAGGCAAATATTATCTTCAGGTAACATTTCACACTCCACGGTGAGGCAAAGGCTCTCAGCCTTTCTCAGGCTGAGACGTACCCGAAATATAATATGCTATTTCTCTAACACAGACTCGGAGCATCTTTCAAATATTCCCTCTACAGAAGAGAGACAATCCCTCCTGGAGCTACAGCTGCAGGGAGATCCGTGAAGAGGAACGGTGACTCAAAGGCCATCACTTTGTTGATATCCAGTAGCCTTTTAACCACTGTTTGAAGAAACCAAACAAAGGGAGAAAACTAAACGCATTAGATACTTACTTCAAGCTATATAAAGGCTATCAAGTTAACAAGGTAAAGATCTCAGCTATCCTATTTTGTTTCTGTCTTTTCTCTTAAACAGGTTTCTCAAAGAAATAAGTTGACGCTCCCTCTATGTGTAAAAAAAAAAAAAAAAAAAGGACACAAAAAAGACTTGGCTGCATCTGAAACTGATTGTCTGGAAAGTTCATCCTCTTCCAGCCTCGACCTCCACCTCATCTGAGCAACTCTTACTGGCTAACTCCAGTCTCCTGACAGTAGAGTCTCAGCCCCACTCCCCTTTTCTTTTCAATAGACATTCATTTTCTCCCAAAAGGGAGTTCAGCTTTGAATTAATGTCCAGAAAAAACAATTGGCTAGAGCCATCACTATCTCCTCACGGGACACAACCTTGTCCTTCCAAAGGTATCTTATGGTGCCTTCAGACATGAGGCCTGCTTCTGCTGACATTCTGTCTATTAATCAAGAAAAAACACCAGAACTCCTCCCTCTGCCATCTGGTAGAGCTGTAGTGAGTAAGCGACTTGCCAAAACCGATTTTTGTACCAATGCTATTCAATCTGCTGAATTCCCTGTGGAAAGGAAGAAAGGCAAAAGTTTCAGTGTGATTTTGAAACTCCTATGGAGTTCTCAGGGTTGGAAACAGAGCAGGGGGACTTGTTTAGAAGAGACCAGGCTGCGTACACCAGCCTTCTTCCAGCTGCCTGAAGAAAGCCTCATCCTCCTCGCCAGGCGGTCTGCGGCAGGCGCCCGCAGCGACGATGTCCACGTCGGTCTGCTCACTAATCCTGACTGAACTCCAGCTGGCTCCTCCCCATCCCCAGGCAGAGCTCCAGGGACTCCAGCCCCGCTCCCGCAGAAAAGGGCATCTCCCCCTCCCCATCGGTCCCTGCTGCAGCACTCCGGTTGGGTCACCTCTCCCACCACGTCCTCCACTTCCCCCCGTTTGCTCCCCACGCTGCAGCAATGGTGCACAGCCGCTTCAGAGAGGCGCCCGGTCACGCTGCTTTCCCAGAAGAGGCACAAGAGCTTTCTGCACAGGGCTGATCCACAGGGATTTCCTTATGTGTACACGTATGCCCCTGCCAGCTCTGCCGGGCTGATGACGAGGTTCCTCCTCATCACATCACCCCCCTTGGCTCGCCAGCTCACTTCCTCGTTTGCTGGTCATCCTCTCCCTCCCCTTACTGCGCGCTGCTTTATGGCCAGCATGCAGACGGGTTTGATACCGACAATCAAAAAGAATTTGGAGCAACTAAACCCACTGTCAAATCAAACGCGATTTCTAGAAACAATGAAATAAAAAACTGTCTCTGAAAGACTCAAACAGGGTGAGAGAACGAGCCGTTACTCTGGGGTGCCAGTAACGGGTCAGGGGCTTTGGAAAGCCCGGAGAGGCGATCGGGAAAACCAGAGCAGGGCCAAACCGTCACACACCCATGCAAAGCTCTGTGGGAGAGAGCAGCAGAGAACATCACACCACTGCATTCCCCCTCACCACAGTGCAGAAACGATGGCTCACGCTGCATCAGCGGTGCCCCGTGGACCCACTGAAGAGCATTTCTCTTACTCACCTAACAGAAGCTCTAACTTAAATGCTTCCACAGGGAAGATGCCAGTCAAATCTTTGATTCCTGCACCTGTTTGGTGGAATGTTAATGACTTCGCGGTGTTACCACCAGCCCCACGTCGTAAGAAGCTACTGCACTACGTGCATTCAAGCACACAGCCACCCCAGGGATGCCACTCCAGCGCTAGAGGTGTACTGTTGTTTTTTTTAAATAAATGTCTGCCATGTTGATGAACTCCTGGAGAGGGAGCCTCGGCCCTGCCTCTCCTCTTGTTCTTGGTTCTCCCACTGCACAAGGAGGCATCCCAGCTTCCCTCATCCCGGGCACCAGCCAGAGGAAGCGAAAGAGAAGCTGAAGTTCCGTGCTGGGATCGAGCGCGCCGCTTGGCTTCCAGCGGAGGCAGAACTTGTGGGCTTGGGGCAGTGGGAGAGAAAAACACCTAACTAAATCCTCAATCTTTTGAGCCAGCTCCCCACAACATGACCGTTTCTATTTTTAAATTCTATATTTTCTACTGTTATCTGTCTCAGAATAACTAAAACCATCAGCTAACCCTTACAACCTGTCTCACAACTGATACCAAATCAGAACAGAAAAATACACACTTGATTCTGCTGCCACGGCAGTCTTCCTGCTCTGAGCTTTGTGCTGTTTTTATCTGTTCTTAGTGAGACAGGGATTGTTCTGAAGTCTTGGACTTTTTGGGGGGGTAACCTAGCTTCTGTTTGGTGCCAATAAGAAGTTGTCATGTTAGGAGAGGATCAAAGTCTGGATATTATAAACAGAACAACTGTTTGACATATTGAGTGCTGCAGATTGTCTTGGGTAAAACTCCTCAGTCCCTGTGACAGCGTCCTGGCCACGAGCAGTTCTCTGCTGCTAGGAGAGAGGCAAAGGCAGAAGAAAGACAAGACTGAAGAAACAGTTGACTGTGCAAAATGAGAAGACAAAAAGAAGTGCCAAACAAGAGTGAAAGATTTGCGGTTGCTACTCAGAGAGCCCACAGCAACGCATCTACTCAAGAAGATTAACGGACCGAACCCCAAAGAAAGAGGCTGCGAAAGAAACTCATCAAACTGGGCAGCAGGAAATGCCTAGATAGTGCCCTGAGCAAGAAATCGAGCTTCTTCCAGCCGGGACAGGAGAATTAGCCTTTATTCTCACAGCATATTAGAATGGGACGCAAGCTGACTGTCAAAACAAGGTAGCATTATGAAATGATCCCGTTGATAGAGATTCAATAAAACACTTCTGCTTTTTAAAAAAGCGCTATACTACCATGAACGTAATGTTATGGTCTATCACAGGCTGCAGAACACGGTTTCACTTCCGTTCAGACACACGGCTTACAGCAGTCTGCAAGTTCCAGAAGGCACTAATGCCTCTTCCTTAAGAGAGCAATTTTTAAGACAAAGCTTTGCTGCTGTGGCAATGTACAGCTCTGCAGGCATTACTGCGATATTAAATACACCTGTGTGTGTGTGTGCGCGCGCAACACAATTTCACGAGCTTGAGAAATAGCATGCGGACAGTTTGGCAGAGACTCATGCAGTTGTTGGCTGCTTTCATCTAACTAAAAGAGAAAATTAGTTTAAGAATACAACTAGAGGAGTTACTAGCCTGTCATATGCTGCTATCATGAAGTTGAGGAGGAGGCTGATGGATTGCTCTACACTGATTTGGTGAGTAGAAGGAAGGCGTTTGTTTAGCTGGTAGTAGATGGATGAAATGATTGTTTCTAGTCGAGACACGTTGATCTCTGTGTTATGATCCAAAGTGTTAAGGCCATTATCTCGGAAGGCTTCAATCATATTCCAGATATCAACAAGATGAACTAAAAATAAAGGAAAAAAAATTAACTTCTATTCTGTAAAGCATGCAAGCTTACTTTTATGGTACTGTTTCTGAATACTGTATTAGCTTTTATTTTGGAATGAACAGTTACTTATTTGTATTCAAAACGAGAGACAGACTCTTGACATTCATACTCGTAACTCTTGTCAGCTCGTTTAAGGTAACGGAGCAGTGCCCAGACATCTTGCGTGTCTTTTACTCCACCCTTCAACACCTGGGTGCTCTGACAGAAAAACTTCATAAAGGAGAGAAGCGAACTTCCATCATCATGCAGTGCGATTCAGCAGAGTTAGATACTTTCATTTGAGGAAGACATCAGCCATATTCTAAATCCACTACAAATTGGTTACAATAATTTTGAACATCCTTATGCCGACTAGTAGTTGAGTATTGAGGGAGGAACTTGATGTTCCAGTTAAACTGACTGTTTCCAGTTGATCCGGTTGCCAAGTCCAGAGCATAATGCTTTGTAAACACAGGTCTAGAACTCCAAAGCGTTTCCCTAAATTACCCTGCCGTATCTTAGCGCTTATCTAAGAAGTGTTAACAACGTAAAGAAAAAGTTTTCCAAAACCACAGTGAGTGATCTGCAGAACCACATTAAATAATATTTTAAAATGTTTCAAAGCTTGAGGAGTATGCATGAGGGTGGGAGGAGACATCTAAGGATCAACAGTAATCCAGCAGTCCAAACTGAACGTGCTCCAACAGTTACAAAGGACAGACTTACTTGCTGACTTCCCAACTTTTGTTATCTTCCTTGACTTACAAAAAAGGGTCTGAAGTAAGAGCGTGATCTGTAACATTTCTTACACAAAACCCGTCTTTGTATCTCTCACATAAAACCCCCACAACAATAAAAGCCAAGCTACCTATTCACACCAAGCACGTGCCCCGGGATCACCGTGTGGTCCAGACGAAGATCATAAACGCCCAGCCTCATCTATGCACACACGGACGGGAAAGGCTACTCGAGGCATAGGCACGGCATCAGTGAATCGGGCCCTAAGCGTGCAGTGTACTACATTTAGCGTCTCTTAATGTCTCTCTACTGATTGAGATTTTTTAATTCAAGAGCATGAATTACAGACAAGAACTAACTTTTCCACAGGAATGAAAAAGTTGTAAGCCATCCATCAAACTAAAGGCCCTGCGGTTACTGCCACGGGAACCCCAAGAGCCACACACATAGAATCACAGAACGGCTCGGGTTGGAAGGGACCTTAAAGATCATCTACTTCCAAGCCCCTGCCCTGAGAGGAGCTACATCTTGCAGTTGCACGTCTCCTCTCCAGGACTCCTCAGCTCTCCTCCTGTCCCCTTCCACACCAGACACACACTGGTCCCCCTTCGCTGGGAGGAGGGACCTACTCCTGCATACACTGATCTGTTCTGCTTTTTGCTTTCTCCAGTTCAACGCTGGCAGCAGAACACAAAGCAGCGTCACCTGCTCACCCGTGGGTTAGTCTTTGCTTTGGAGAGCTGTCCCGGGTCAAAGGACCATGGACGAGCATGAGAAAACTTACACTGACCAGTATGGTATGAACTTCCAGAATTCTTTACTGCTGCCACATTTCATACATGCCACCACGCTGGGATCCAGGCACTTTCGTGCCAGTGACATATGACACACCTCTCAGCTGGCCTGGGGTGCACCACGATGGAACAGGAGCTCCAAGAGCTCGACACTGCCTGCATCCAGCCCTTGGGGCAACTGACACACGACAAGCTGGGCCACGTATTTTAAATTTTAGAAACAGTAAAGAATAAAGCTGAAGATACTATACAGCATTGGACAAAGATCGCTGCCTCTTTTTAATTATGTATTTAATCTCTGTTTAGTTTAAGTAACAACTACCATTGTCTGACAAAATGTTTGCTTACTCTTGCTATACTTAAAATTCACATGGGTAGAATATTTGAAACAATCATGCAGGAGAAATTTTTGAAGATAAAGAGCAATTATAACTTACGATTACATCTTTTTTGTACAAACCGCAGTTTACAGGCTGTTCGATACGTTGAAAGTCTGATGACATCAAAATTCTGTGCTCCTATGAATAAAAAAAAGTTTGTGTTTTTCTTTCCTCTAGAACATTCAGCTTATGTGAGAGAATTACTTCAAAAACGGCATGAGTGTTTCTCACATACATCATCTTTGTCACATGAACATGGCAAAGATTTTCATTAGGTATCTCATGGTAAAGTGATTTTCAGCACTGTATTATAAACTGACCTAAGTTTGAGACTGATACCAGTACCTTGAAAGGAAGCAAGAATTCAGTGGCGAGTGGGTAAGGAAGAGGATTGCACTGATGTTGGAAGACACGTACACAAAAGCTAAGAGACAAAGAAAAGGGGAGGTCGGTACTCCTGCCACCACCTGCATTGCAGCCCCATCAGGAGCATACTTTTGGCCTCCCAAACGGATTCAAACCAGGTAAGAAGCAGAAGAAAAAGCATAGAAGAAGAAAAAAAACCCAAAAAAATCTTATCTTCACCAACAGCTTCCCACTCCAAGATGTGTAAGTGTTATCACAGAGTCATGGAATCACAGAATGGTTTGGGCTGAAGGGACCTTAAAGCCCACCCAGTGCCACCCCCTGCTCCAAGCCCCGTCCAACCTGGCCTTGAACCCCTCCAGGGATGGGGCAGCCACAGCTTCTCTGGGCAACCTGGGCCAGGGGCTCACCCCCCTCACACCAAAGAATTTCTTCCTCAGATCCAATCTCAATCTCCCCTCTTCCAGTGTAAAACTGTCCCCCCTCGTCCCATGGCTCCCCTCCCTGCTCCAGAGTCCCTCCCCAGCCTTCCCACAATACCACCTCACGAACGATCTCAATGCTGTTATCCGTCACTAGGCTGTACCACATCTACCAGTTCCAGCAATTACTCTGACCATCACAGACTTGAGCCGTTTCAGAAAGCTGTGGTAACCCTCAGCCAAACAGACCCGTGTACCTCCTCTACTGACCAAACGAGATAAACGATGTGGGGATGATAAAAAGATACCAGTTTAAAGTCCAGTATTGATCATTTTAATTTGGAAGCAGCCAACAAGTCAAGTCTTGAAAATCCATTAATCATAAACCATCATGCCTTTTAAACGGCTCACGTTTACACAGCATTAGCAGCTACGTGCTATAGTCAATATAGCTCTAAGGTGTAGTCTGAAACAACGCACTTGCACGTGGGCAACGGCAGGGACACACATGGCTCCTGCGCCTCTCCTGTTCTCACAGGAGCCATAAAAGCAGGATCTGTTGCAGTCTTTCATACTTCTTTCAAAAGCCAGAGCCCAGATGAGTGGAGAGCTGAGAAATGGGGAATAACTGTGACTTAGAGAATCCAGACTTCTAAAAGATACTTAAAAACAAAAAGCCAAACCCACATCCTCCTGACGAAGGCATCCGATTGCTGTATTGGCAAGACTTGCTCAAAGGTGATAACTTATTCCCTCCTACATTCTGAATTCAGAAACCAACTTGCAAATACCTCATTTGAATTACCTTTGTGTATGCACCCACTGACTCACAGCTGCAAGTTTAAGAAAGGAAGTATTCTTGTCTTAGATAGTTCATTACCATTTCACAAATACAATGCCAAAGCATCTGCTTGTTCTTGGAGACCTACATACTGTGTCTTCAAAATGACATAGAAGGATTATTTCTCTTCATCGCTGACGTGGAACACGTGGCTCCCTGTGACAGCTCACCTAAGAGTGGTCCTAGACCAAGTGACATCCGAGAAGCGTCCTGCCTGATAGCACGGTACAACAAACTCCAGCAGATTATTTCGCACTATCATCCTTAGAAAAGTAGTCTCTCATATATTTCAGGAAAGTACGTGGCCAGGTAATGTAAGCTGGACTATTCAGATCCAAGGCTACAACAAAATAGCTCATTTTGTATTTTCTATGCAATATTCCTTTAAAACTCTCATTCAGGGTGCATACTACAAACAGCAGAAAGCACTTCCGCAGACCGTGAGTCTTCACAAAATGCTTTGTCTATATAAAATACATGTATATAAAGTTATACAAAATATACATGTGTATATATATACACACAGAGAAAAGGTCATTTAACAGCTACATGCAAAAACAAAAACAAAAAGTTTTCCATTTTCTGTTCTTGTCCTCCTGTGTCACATTACTGCAAAAGCTTCAACAAGGTCATTCTTCTAAATGATCTGAAGACAAAATGGGATGTGTTTCCCAGACAGCCCCCAGAGCTGAGACTCACAGGACCGTTGAGGCTGGAGGGAGATCAGCCAGTCCCACCTCCCTGCCCAAGCAGGGGCAGCTACGGCAGTTTGCCCAAGACTCCGTCCAGTTGAGTTTTGAGTACCTGCAAGGGTGGAGGCTCCACAGCTTCGCTCGACAGCCTCTCCCAGTGCTCAACCATCCTCACAGTAAAAGCGTTTTTTCTCTCATCTCATGAGATTTGCCACGTTTCAGTTTGTGTCCACTGCCTTGTACCCTGCCCCTGGGCTGAGGAAAGTCTGGCTCCATCATCTTTAGAAACACAGAACTGCCTAGGTTGGAAGGGACTTTTCAGATCTAGTCTAACCATGAACCTAACACTGAAAAAAGCCATCGCTACCCCATGTCCCTCAGCACCACGTCTGCCCAGCTTTTAAATACCCCCAGGGATGGTGACTCCACCATTGCCCTGGGCAGCCTGTTCCAGTGCTTCTTTATACCGTTCCATAAGATTAACTCCGTATGTATTCCCACTTGGTGCATCTGCTTGGAGCTGTTGACACGCCTGAGGGACGGGATGCCATCCAGAGGGACCTGGCCAGGCTGGAGAAGTGGGTCTGTGCGAACCTCATGAGGTTCAACAGGGCCAAGTGCCCGTGGATCTGCAGTTCAGAGAAATCAGACCAGCTTGCAGAGAACTGTTGCCTGTCAGACAGCTCCCCAAGTACTGCAAACCCAAGGAGCACATCCTCGGGTAGCACGGGGGCGAATGCCATGGGCTACGCTTGACTCACATGGGCAAGTATCTAAACACTTCACAAATTTGGGTGTTGTATGTTGACCCATACCAAATGGTCACTGAAAGCACAACACATCACACATCTGCTGTGGGTATGCGGATCACCTAGAAAGGAAAATGTTTATGTGTTCGCTTTATAGTGAAATATTGCACCGCAGGACAGGTGAAGCTGGACAACCTTTGATTTCTCATACTGATATGCTAACGAGCCTCACAGAGGCAGTGTGGAACGGCTGTGCACCAGCACTTCCCCTGATACCGAACCGCAACTACCGCTGCTGCAAAACCAGACACCTCATACAATGGTAATCAGAATATTGATAACAATTTAGCCAAAGCTAAAAACTAGCAAGTCAATTTCTGTACCAAATGACCGCAAGACAACTACAACACTTCAAAGGGACGAGACAAACGTACTCTACTCTGGTGCACCAGCCAAAATATAGTGAAGTACTATTGCGATTTTACAAGGTTCTAATGAGATTTCACCCCAGATATCACGCACAATTCAGACACCTTTGCTCAAATAAGCCTGACCGGAGGCAGAGAAGACCAGGAGAGGAGGTGTATGGCAGGGGAACCGCAGGAGTTAGCTCGTGCCATACGCTGCGTGAGCCAAAAAGGGACCTGACTCTCAACCCAGAGACAAAGCAAGCTGGGAAGGTGGGGAGAAACACTAGCCAGGACAGGTCTCAGGTGAGAGTAAGCTAATACAAATTAGCCAGGGATGAAACTGTTCCAGAAACTATAAGATGCTTATAACCACAGTAAGAATGTTACTCTGGAATTCCCCCAACAAAATAGCAGGAATTTACTATTATACTATTTAAGACAGACCTTCACCAGCCCGCAACTGGAATTCTAGGACATGCTTGCCTAACCTGGGAGCTTCAGTCAGTCCCGTGCTCCCGTAGGAAGGTAGAATAACACGATGACATGCAGACATACAATCTCTAACCACTAACTACACCTATCTTTTTAAAAGGTTATGTCTTGTTCCTTTATATTACATTATCTCCGGAGAGGCATTTGATTTCTAGTAACAATTCCAGCCTCTCAGGGAACAGCCCTGAACACAAAACAACCCCCCAAAGCGTTTCTCTTCTGAGTCACACCAGCATTGTGCTGCAATTTTTTTTGTTTTCTTTTAAAGTAAAAGGCAATCTGGCTGTTGTCATTATTTATTTTAACAGGTGTCCACAAACTTTAGATATTGTCATATCTGAGAAATATGAATGTTCCTTAAAACAGGAGCTTCACAGAACCTAGAAATGAACGACCTTTTAGGCGGTTGTGACCCACCTCTTGCATTCTCCTCCTGACCAGCACCCAGGATGCTTGTCACTAGATGAGTCTTGTGGAAACAAGATGTGAACGATCTGGTAAAGCTATCAAAGCGATACTCTCAGTAAAGAATAAATGACATTATGTCTTAGATTTCTTACTTACTCATTTCCATGAACAGCTGTCTCTTCTCCGCCATTGTCCTCCTCCTCTTCCCACTCTCCTCAATCATTCTGAAGACAAAAATGGCAAACACTGTTTGTGCTAGAATTTCTGTAACAAGAGCAACTTACTGTGAACATTATTTTATCCCTCAGTTGAAGTAGTTTGATTATATTTGGGAAATGAAAAGACCAGTAGAAAGACAGACACCTCCATAACAATCATATCCCATAGCAGAGAGATACGCTTTAGACTCATTAATACTTTTTAAAGCCGTGCACAGTACAGGAAACATTATTCTAACGTTTTAGGTGCTAGTCTAAAGTTTGCAAAACTCAGAGCTTCATACACATATATACAGCAATGTCACATAAAGAATTCCTTTCCGTTCAAAGAGATATTGTTGGGAAAATACAAAGCAAGACCTCTCCGTGAGCAATTTACCTGTTCATAAAAGGACAATAAGCGTATGGCGGTACGGAATAACCTGCGCCCCGCAGAACTGCACGTCAGTGCTGGAGAGGAGAACGCAGACCCCAGTCCTTTCCCACTCCTCTTCCCATCTGGGATTCTGAGGGGAACGGTGGGTTTGGGGGTGATGGTTGTGGTGTCTTTAAACAAAACTACTAAGAATTCATTTAACTTTGAAACCTGATGCCCGAGTTCAAATCATATTTGTCAGGGTAGTAAAGGTCTTAAATATAATTCAGGTGGAAAGAGGGGGGAAAAAAAAAAAAAAGTATAGTTTGGTCACACAGGCCTCCCTTTGCTAGGGAAACAGAGTAAAGAAGTGACCGGAACATAGTGGAATTTACAGCAAGGTACGGAGGCGTACGGACGATTCAGTACCTCTTATGGCTTACTCCCCTCTGTAGTCCTAAAAGACAGGTGCTAGATTTCAGTCGACCCCAGTGAAAAAAAGCAATTAAATTCAGTATCAGTGTAAAATTTCACTTAAAATTATTGCACTATATTATTCTTTTGTTAACAGATTCACCAACTAATTAAATACGTTTCTTAAATGTCTAAAAAAAAAAAAAAAAAGGCAAAAATACCAATTATTCTCCAATTACACCAGAACCTAACTCTAAGGAAGTTAGTCAGCTCACCCGCGTGCAACATGGCAGGCCACATTTCATTAGGCTTAAATGTCACCGGGGAAAACAAAGCCGTGCTTTGGCACTTCACACGTGTCTCTGATTAACAGCTTCCCTCAGCAGTTCTCCACTGCCTGCTCATTATTCTCTGGTAAAGATCTCACAACACACATTCATCTTGGAAGCCACCGCAGCCTTTTCCCTTACCTGTTCATAAAAGGAAGATAAGCGCATGGTGGTACAAAGTAATCTGCAAATATATTTCATTTCCTTATTTTTTCCTACTTTAGAAAATCTTAGATTTGGAACCAACATACTTCTGTATTTCTTTTTTTAAAGGAAAAAACCTCAATGGCATTTTTGCAGACATGTAAGCGTTTTGTGTTTTTTTGTCAGCTTTCTAAAGTAAATGAATGTTATTAAGTTAAATGAATATACACAAACGGAGTGTGTGAAGCAGGTGCTCAAAGAGCCAGGCACTGGGAAACTGCCCATGCTATTTATTTTGCTCACCCACAAGGTGCAGCTATCCTCGCACACTGCCCCAAGCCTGAGAGGTTTGGGAATTAACTGCTATTCTCTTTAGTTCCTCATCACATAAAACATGTATGTCATCGTGAAGAATGCCAGTTACTGTACCAGTAATTAGCTTTACTTCAAGTGCTAGCGCCTCTCGATTCCACAACAGATGGACTCCAAGAGGTAGATTAGTTACTTGATATTTTATATTTATTTTAGTAGACACTATTTTATCAAGACATCAGGGACAATACCACTCGAATCTTCTGCAACACCAAAAAAAAAAAATCATGGTAATATTAGATGTTCTGCTCCTTGGGCTCTGGGTGCACGTGTCCCTCATTCCCCAACCGCCCGCTTCCAAGTCAGTCTCACTGTTCTGCAAAGCTGAACCAGTCCCCGGGGAACCTGTCTGACAACGAGCGACACGGTGGAATGATGCTACTTTTTTTTTTTAGAGGTCATTCAAGCTGCATGGACCACAGTCACAGGACACTATCATACAAAACCCACAGCTAAATAGGTTAGATTGACCAACATACAAACTTTTAACATTTTAAAGGAGTTGGCATCACCCTTCATGCTCTGTGCAAAGCAACTGAGCGAATTATCTCTTCAGCAGTGTCCTTGAAATGAGATCTGAATGAGTAAACCGGTCCCTCCGTCATTCCAAAGTGCTGCAGGGACACACCAACAAAGCCTGATCAACCCATAGCTCAGGGATTCCCTTGTACAGACTTTTCAGGTATGGCCTCAGCAAAGCCACATCCCAAGGAGTGTTGCCTCAGGACCTCCTCCAAGTCTTTTGCCTTTCTTGAGGGGAGCAAAAGATTTGCAGTTTCCATTAGGTGAACAGCTCAACAGTCACGTACCTGCTCACCAAAACCCATCAAATGTTACCCTTCAGATTCACAAGCTCCGATTCTTTCCTGCTATTACCTGTGAGTGGCCCAACGTCTAGGAAATGATCTTTCTAGGCCAGAGTTACATGTTGTAAATACAAATAGAGTGGCAAGAGAAGGGATAAACTGACATATATTTAGAAAAGTTGTGGAAATTAAATTAGTCTCATGAGATCTATTAGAATAATTGACAAACCCATTTTTAAAGCCTGAACAATCAGCTGCAGGAGGATCCCTTACTGATGAAGGTGGGAAGAAGAAAGATGGAAAGTCTATACTCACCTTTGCACTTTAAACTATTGCAAGTTCAAAACAGGAATGAACTAAAACCAGAACGACTGCAATTACGCTAAGGATGCAAATTCCAGTGCGCAACATGAGAAAACAGGAAAGGTAAACTGTAGTTTGTTATTAGGTTTTTGGGTTGGTTATTTTTGTTTCTTTGAAGGGGCTGGGGGGGCTTGGTTTGGGTTTTGGGTGGGGATTTTTTGGCAGTTTTTTTTTGGCCGGTTGTATGTTTTGGGTGTTTTGTGTTTTTTTTTTTTAAACATTAGTGGCACAATGCAGGAGGAAAGTGCTATGTAACATACATGGACTCAAGTGACAAGGCACACAAAAATTCTCAAGATGGATGCTTACCTTACAACGGACATACGTGGAGAAAAAAACACTCAAATATATTTATGTACCAACAGGGGACAATGTGAACGCACTGGGGATTCTCCAGTATCACACTACATGTTTAAACAGGTACTTGTGAGGGCTTTTTTCATCCAGTTTTGTCCTTCATGTTTTATGATGAGCTGCTTCTGAACACTTGGCATCTTCATCATTCCTAACCCCCTGGCAGATCGGCAGTGCTTGGGATTAGCAGTGTACAGAGGCCAACGCCTGTCTTAGAGACCAGCACTGCATCTCTCTGCTCTCTCTTTAGCATGTGCTAAAGACCATGTTAGTATGTGCTGACTATACAGCATACGCTATACGATCGCTCTATGCTGAAGAAGTCCCGAGTCCATGCCTACAGTAGCCAGGCAAGATATTGCTACAAAAAGGACAGCAGCAACATGCACCTAAAACTGTCAATAGTTCACACTGTCAACAGAAGAAAGTTCTTACACATTCACAGAACATCAGCTTTGGACCTGAAGATTTCCATCACAGCAACCTAGGTCAAGTTTGCTGCACTTGAGTCATTAAAAGAACTCGGATAAAATGCTAGAGAGGGATTTAGAAGAAAAAAAAAACATGCTTAGTCATGCTTAAAAGCCTTAATTATTTTATTGCAAAGTTCTACTAAGAGAATAACAGCATGTTACTGGGCCAAATCCAGTTTCCCAACGCAGCGCCATGTCTCCAAAAGGAACCCAGAGCCTATGTGCAGGGAAGAATACAAGATTGGGGCAAGCCTACAGTAGAACTCCCCGAGAACTCCCTTTCAAATTCCAGAAGCCTGCAATGCCAAGACTTCCTGAGCCAAAGTGATTCTCCATAGGTAGTAACCGTCAACCGTTTTCCCCCCCAAGCCTGTGTGTCTGTCCCTTCGCCGCCCATAAACTTCTGACATTCACACACTCTGCAGCAAGAACTCCCCAGCATGAAACCCACAGCTCGACAAACCACCTCCTGGATGGGATTCACAAGCCTCCTAGTTCTTCTGTTGAGAGATACAGAACAATCAATCCAGCCTCTCCAGGACATTGATGATTTTATTGATCTCCAATGTATCCCCACCACGTTTCTTCCTTGTACCAAATGTGCTTCGTGCTCCTGCAAGTCTAAACCAACAAACAGGCGCCAGGAAAGCCAAGCAGCCAAGGAAAGGCCAAACCCAGAGGGGTGGCTAAAGCAATTAACGTGCATGTAACGAGGAAAAGCCTGGAGTGGAAACCCACAGGAGGCTGACCAAGGAGGTGGGGAGTGAGGAAGAACAGGGGTGATCATCATGGCTTTGCAGAGGAATGACTGGGACGGCTGTGAGCCGCTGTGCACAACACACAGAATGTTATTTGTCTTGGACCAAGCGAGAGATGAGAGGTAAGGATCAAAATTGCTACAGGCAGCAGAAAAAAAAAAAAACAGCTTTTACAAAATAAAGTAATTGTGAATTTAAGTTTTCTCCTATCCATGAAATATAATAATAAAATGCATTCAATTTTCCCATAGCTTTGGGTATGTGCAGCTACATCCTACCTAAAGGTGCAAATGCCTGCAAACATCAGAACTTGAAGATGAAAAATCCATGCAGGAATCAATATGGATTCAGAAGGTAAAATTAGGAGGCAGTTTTAGTAGAAAACTACCCTAAGCATTAATCAGACTTTTATAAAAGCAACAGTAAACACTGTATCTGAGTGCATGTATTCAAAGGGGAAGGGCCAAGCCTGAAAGGGAAATGTTAAATCCTAACTTCAGTGCTTCTTTAAGCACTGTCTTAAGCTGCATACACAAATACCAGGAATGCCAGCCAGCTTTTTGTGGCTTTGTCCATAGCACAACATGCTCCTCCATCCAGGCCGAGATCTCCTAATGCCAGGCAGTACCATTGTTTTCTATAGACCAGGCCTAATCATTTATTTCTTTCCTTACGCTTCCTGCCATCTGCCCTTTGAGTGCTTCAAAGGTAAAGTTCATCAAAAGAGTCTATGCATGAAGATACCAAGACCTGGGATTAGCAGTGGTTAATTAAGGAATCTGCTTTCTTCCTTCCCCCACTCTAAATCACCACGAAACCTCAGAGTAATTACACAGAAAAGCGCAGTTCCCCAAGAGGTCCTTGCAGCAAAAAAGTCTCACTTGCCAGCAGAGATACTTCAGCTTCTTGAAAGCCAAGCGCTTTGAGATCCAGACAATCCTGCTCACTGTTTGTGTAAAGCTAGAAACCGAAACCCTTTCAATTTCACAGAAAACTCTAAAAATACTTCTAACTAGGTTCAAAGATGTTATGCTTTAATTATTCTGAAAAGGCTGGAATTTGCTTTAAAGGTCAGGCTTAGAAGCGTAGCACTACGTCCTGTCTTCTCTGTGCTTCTTCTGTATGATTGAGAAAACTAAAATTCCATTCTGCACACTTGGAAATTTGTAGAGGTGTGGCTTGTTTGTTTATTTTAACTAGAAACATAAAAATGACCATACTGACTCAGACCAAAAGTTGGTTCCTCCTCATCTTTTGCTGCTTTTAGACTCTTCTCTGGCTGGTACCATTTTATGCTTCCTCCTGCCTCCACCCATTTCTGTATTGGACGAGACATGAACAGTCCTCAGCCACCATCTCTCTTCTAGGCAGGAGAATCTGGAGACTGGCTTTTTCTTGCCCAGAAATCACTCAGGATTTGTCTTTACCCTCTTCTACCATCCCTTTTCTTGTTCCATCACCGCTTTTGAAGACGAAGGAGAAACAGAACAGAGTATTCAATATGTAGGCACACCACTGCTTTACACAGCAGCGATAACAACATTCTTATTTATTTTTTAAGAGAGTCATAATATTCTATTAGCTTTTTTCTTTTTTTGACTATGACTGAGCATTGGTCTGAAGCTCTCGCAGAACTCCACTAAAGCATCAGGATGGTATTCCCGAGTGACCGTTCAGAGCCTAGGAGCAGACATATAAACCTCAGACTGCCTGTTCATCCTCTCCCCTCTCTCACCCTTTATTTGCATAACTTTACATGCCTCTACGCTGGACAATAAAAGAGGAGCTGGAATTCAATTGCAAACAGAGTCCTTCTAACCTGCTTAAGAACTGGCTTGCATTTTTAATGTGATTTCCTTCAGCAGACACTCCACTGGTCACCCTCTGGTGGGAGGTGTCCCTGCCCAGGGCAGGGGGTTGGGACAAGATGGTCTTTAAGGTCCCTTCCCACCCAAACCATTCTGTGACTAGTCACTGCTGTTTGTGACAGTGACAGAGTTAGCCTGGGGATGGTGAAACCTCAAGGAGCTGATCTCGGCCTCTTTAGCTATATTGGTCTTCTGCCCAAAAACGTAACCTTGCTCTTAGAGTAGAAGGATGTTTTTCCTACCTCTACCCTGTACCGAGGCTTTCTTAGCAGTAAGATAATGTGTTAGTCTGGTTTTGTTTTCCTTTCCCTACCCCAGTGTTTTCCAAATTAGAAATCTATGTTGTGTGATATAAAACAAAGCTATTTTCTCACTGGCTAAAAAGACACAGAAGTCATGGTCAAAGTAAATACTCACAACTGAATCGAAAGATAAATCAGAGATCTACAGATTGCTTCAAGTGCTAAGTGAGACCAGCAGAGTTTCAAAACGTATAGAATTGGTGCACATATAAATAACTGAAGAATAACACTGGAGTTTCATTTCTCTAGCTTTAATAACACTCAAGTCAACCAAAGGCTGAAATCGCCGGGACACAAGCCTTCTGTACTGCCACCACCCTTTATCAGAGGGGAAAAATGTAAGATCTGATAAAGATGTGGATTTCACACACAGAGGTGTTTGATGACGAACATCCTGTTTTGCTATTCTAGCAAAAGCAGTATCATCAAATAACTTACTCTGCTCCCAGCCATGGAGACGTGACAGTGAGTCTACATGGTCTGTCCTGGATGATTTCCACACGTATTTCTTCCTCCAAAAGCTTTTTGTAACCTTTAGCAATCTGGAGAGGACACGTGCATCACAACAGCTCCAGGTTCACTTAAGAAGAAAGACTAAGGGTAGGTTCAACCTGCTGCATTTTCCCTTAAAGGCTGTTAAACCCAGCTGCAGTTGAATTTGCATGCCAGAGCCAGTCTCTTCTGGCTGGATGTCTCCCAAAGCTTCAAGGATTCCGATAAGCACGGAGAGCTGAAAGGAAATGTTAGTTCCACAGGTTTTGGTCTTCCCATCAGGTCTTGCTCTGACAGCAAGGACTAAATTTACACTCAGTGGCTAAGGTGGAGGTACAGAAAACTCGCAAGAGAGTACACAAGTGTGACTCGTGAAATACAGCATTTCCTCCCTGCAGCGACAGAACAGTGCTTGAATTTACAGTAAGAATGGTGCGGGTTCCACAGAGTATGGGTCTGCTTTGTGGCAAGAGGCAGCAACTTTACGGAAGATAATCTGAGAGCAGGAAGATGAGCCCAGTATTGGCCAAGGGTTTCCCTTTTATGTGCCTGAGAAGTCAGTGACTAACTGTAGTCACAGCTGAGGAGCCTGAAGAGCCAAGGGCGCTCAAGCTGAAGCCAAAGTGGAAGTTTAGGAGCTGAAGTCCCCGCTACAGCCGGGACCTGACCCCGTGCAGGCTGTGGTTGCTGATGGAACTTCAGAGACAGCAAAGCAGCCACAACATGCTCCGATTGCAACTCCTTCTGTTGTAATGCATGTGCTATATACATATATAAAACGGGATTTTTTTTTTTTTCACTGCAATGGGAAGTCTAACCTCAAATCCCATGGGAGATTTTAGTTCAAGTTGCCTACTAAATTCATAATTTTGAGAATTAGCTGCACTGCAGTAAAATATTCAGAAGAATATTTTACCTCTATTTTAATTCAGAAGAATTAAACACAGTTTGTTACTAAACAGTATTAGAAAAAAATCATTAAATGCTAAGTTATTTGTATATTCCTGTTGCAAAGTGATGTTTACCTTAAAGCGGGACAATTGTGTAAGATATAGTACCTTCCAAAACTAGTTGAGTTTTTTTGATCCATCAAAAAGTTTACTATTTCCCTTTATCCCTTCACCTTCTCCCTCTTTCAATAGCTACAGTAACACTGTTCAATTGCTTCATGAGTAACCTCTATGACAGAGTTAATATAAAAGCGAATTTACAAACTCCATACCAGTAAGCATGGAGAATCCTACAGTCACTCACCATCTAAAATACCTTCAATAGCACCATAAACTCAAACATTTCTCTTATTTCTCTTGGGTTTTATTTTCCCTTTTCCTGTCTGTATTCCATTCTTCTGTTTCACAGTTCTCCCTTTTCCTTCCCTTTAAAAGCTCTCTCCCACCCCCACAACACATGCATGCATGACATATGTACACCTGGCTGGATGAAAACCAGCGATACAAATAAAAAGCAAATCCTAATGACTGTTTTCCCCTTGACTTGCTCTAACAGGTTCAGCCCCTGATGACTCTGGACCACACATTCCTGTGGTTCTCGATCCTGCCTGTAGCTTAAGCACACAACTGAAGACAAGCCCCTCTGGGGTGTTAGGCCAATACTACAGGACCTATCTTAAAAGGTTTCGCTCTTCTTGGAGCTCATCAGCTGTAGGTAACGGCCTAAATAACCAGCTTTTCCACTTCCAGTCGAAGGGAGGGGGACAGACTGTGTTATTCGGCTCAGCTAATACAGCAGCCTTTATAGCCCTGCACTAACCACAGCCACCATCTCAGAAGCCACGCTTCTGTTCTCCCCTAACTGCTGTTACAATGACTTCCTACTATGGTAGAGACTATGCACTTGAACGTCATCATCTGGGTTCCATACCTGCAATTTCAGGTGCTTCCTCACTGCTTTTTATTTACTCTAATTTAGTCACTGAATCAGTCAATTATTTAGAGAAATTTTGTTTGTTTTTTTGCTTTAAAGTCAATTTTGGTTTATTTTGTATTTCCACCTTTAAGATATACTCAAAGGAAATTCTGATCCTTATAATGTGATAATCATTTCCAGCCACACAGAACACAAAAATACAAGTTATTTTATGAATTATTAAATTTGAGTTTGTTCAGATTCTTGATGTTGCATTTTACTAGCAGGAATAATATTTGATATCACTAATAAGAAGACTGCAGTTGCTGTATAAGGGTAAAACCATGCTTATACATATTTGTGTTCAGAAATAAATTGTAATTAAGAAAATCAGAATACCAGTTTGGGGCATATGTTGATCTTAAACATACTTGATAGGCAGTGAAGGAAGTTTAGTAACTTCTGCCAATTTTCTAAATAGAAGGAACACGTCTTCACGGGTGGTTTAAAGAAAAGCTCTCATTCCCCTCTGCCTCTTACTAGAAAATAGAAAACGATGTAGAAGTTATTTCAGGAGGACACATCTAAAACAGTTAGACCAAAACCCAGGAAGACGAAAGATAAGCCTTTTATACTTATGCAAGTATAAACAACATCTTCTTTTAAAGTATATTTTAACCATTTCTGATAACTGTCCTAGTTTAACTTAAAATCTCAAACTCTGTTCCCACCACCATATGGGATAGGTAATTGAATCATAAGCAATGTTGCACAAAAGTATTAAATATAGTTCAAAATGTTACCTCTGTATGTACAGCAACAGGAGTAACAGAGCATCTTTGAAATTACACATCTTCTAGTAGCATAGTTTCCTAAAGGCTTAAAGGTCTGGAACTCTCTCAGATTTTTAAGATAAAGCTTATTTACAAGTATTGGACTCCAATGCTTGTGTAAGATCTTTAAAAGTCAAAATTGACTTCAGTCTAGAAGGGCATAAGTGAAAAAAAAAAACCACCGCTAGACTAAGACCAAGAGAATGGATTAGAACTTTGCAGTGAAATTCCAGACAAGTCAATGGTTCTAAAAAAAATAAATACAGTGGATCCAAAGCTACTCTTAAGTACAATTTTGCAAAAACATGCACATATTATACAGTAGACTTTCTTGAAAATGAACAGGCAATCAAGTAGTTTAGGAAAAAAAAAATTAGAACTAAGTACTAAGCCTTTCCCCACTCCACACCTTGCCACTTCTGTTTAAACTGTAAGATTTTTTCAAAGCATAAAATGCCATTTTGTTTGTACAGAACATTGCATGCAGCAACACATCCTCTGCCAGTCCTTATTGCCTTAATTCACTGTTATGGCAAACAGCCACAGCATTGGTCTAAGCCCCAGTATGAGACCAGCAGTCTTATCTTCCCACTTAGAAAGAAATTGATAAAGGTTTTACGAGATACAAGTTAAACAAAGATGGAACAAGTAACAATATTTAATCGTGGGTTTATTTCAATGCCTTCAAAAGCTTTTAACACTAGCTTAAAAGGAAGACAAAGACAAGACAAAATAGAAAAAATTCCAATCCAGATAGAGTTCCAAACCACAAAAATTACTGTAACACAACAAGACTCCACCTCACGTATGTAACTATTTGTTCAACACCCAGAACAGAAAGAAATCCCTTCCCTGAAGAATTCCCAGGTCAGGTGCAAGACTATAGAGGGGTTGATGAGACTGACCATATGTTAGTAGCCTACTTCTTGCTGAGTATAAGTCATAATAAAGAAAGCTTTAAAATAATACTCCAAGGTATTACTTTAGGTACACAGCAATATATACTACTTAGTAAACAGGGAATTGTTAAGCACGGGGAACAGGAAAACTGCAAGCTATTAAGGACAACACTGCATGTTTCAACGCATATTAGAATCATAGAATCATTTAGGTTGGAAAAGACCCTTGGGATCATCGAGTCCAGTATTGCACAGTCAGATCTGTCTTCCAGCAAACTAAAAGAGGACGCACAGAAGCCAGGGCACAAAGTGCCCAGAATACAAAAACGCTTTTCTTGAGTAACTGGAGAGCCATCACAAACTCTAGTTTTTCTTTATTGCCCAAAAGCCTGGGGAACAGAAATGGGTTTTTACAACCTGCCCTGTTGATTTTGAGGCTGAAGTTAAAGTAGTGTCTATACATAAGATTTACCATGAGCCTGCAAACAAGAGTAAGTTTAGCCATTAAAATAATTTCCTTAAAATAAAACAGTGTTAGAGAATTACACCATGATTGTCAAGCAATAAGAAGTCGGAAATATGCTAATCAATAGCTTACCTCTCCCTCTCAGGAAGGGAAAGCTCATCTTCTTTATAACCCTGGAAGGGATTTCTGTGCAATCTGTGCTTCCCAGCTTTTCCAACAGGAATCCTACAAACCCCTTTCTAGCCATTCTAAGCTGCAGGTTCCCAGAACTGTTTACTAGAGCACAAGAGAGAATTCTAAAATCGCCTCTTCAGCAAAATGAAGTATTTATTAGGAAGTGTTTGGAGTAACATTTCTGCCCTTTTCTCTATTAACCTAGATTAAGAGATCGGGCACAAGCAGAGTAAGGAACGCACCACCAGCAGGATAATGTACACACTGACAGAATGCAAACGAACCCTCGTCTCGAGCTGGGGGGTGGCATAAACACCACTCTCCTCAGAATCCATCCACATCAGTAGAAAATAATGCCATTTTCAGTGCCTGTCATCACCTCTAGTTCTCTATCACCCACTACCATCTTCACCAATCAATAGTAATCCACCAAGACCTTCCCTTCCCACCTCACTTCAGATGTAATCACCTTAGATTAAAGTTTCAGCACATCAGAAAGAGTTCTTACAAACGGCTCCTTTGGCACACCTGCAGAGATGGCAAATTCCAGTCAAAGAAAACTGGAAACATCAACTACTTTCACTATCACAACTGAATTAGGAAAAAAATGCTTACCCAAGCTTAATTCTTTACATAATGATAAAGTTATCTCCTACATTAATTTAAAATGTAAACACATTCTCACCAACTTCACAAGACTACTAAGTTATCTTTTTTAAAAAAAGTGTTATTAAAACTGTATAAAAGCATAGAATAAGGAATTTACATTAATCTAAACTTAAAAAGTGTATCTGCCATTTGCCACAGTCGATGGGAAAGTGAACACATATATAGTCCCAGGTGCAAGAAAACCTTAGTTTTGTCTGAGTTGCCAGAAACACACAATATGCCTCCTGCAAAATATTTGGCTGTACCCAAACTACTTCTCAAAACCACCAGTGCCTCCCTACTGCCTTGGTATTTCCTTTGATGTGATCATTCTATTAAAAAATAAATAAATAAAAGAGTAACTCACAATAATTAAAAGATAAGATTCCATAAGCACTGCAAAAAATAAAGTAATATAAATAAACAAACTCAGACTGCTGTTGTGCTTTTTACATGGCGTTCTGCTTGTCCTCAAAGCACCTCTCCCTGCTGTAACTCTGCTGTGCCCACACAGCCAGGCTGCTCCACTCTGCGATCCAAGGGAAGCCTCTCTCAACTTCCAGGCTTGCTCTTAGTGCAAGGTATTAAAACACACCCAAACCATATAGTGGTTGCATCCACTAGGTAACCAGGGCAAGAAACACTTTAATGTGTGTACTTCTTAGCACACCTACTTCCAAACAATTTGCTGTCTGCTCTGCTATACCACCTGTAGGGCGACAATCATACAGCAGATTAACTGATACTGCTACCCAGTCTAGCGTTCTTAACGTTCACTGCTGACTCAAGTCTGTTCAGCTGTTATAAAAACTTGACCTACAAGCATTAACACAGAATATATAAAGCACTACTGGGAACTTCATCCCTACCCTGCCTCCCATCTAACTTCTCTTTGCAGACTACACTCAAAATATCCCTTTTAGACTATTCAGTCCTTAACATCCAGCTCTACGTGCTGTTCCCATATACGTGTCCGTAACACATGCAGAACTCTCTCAGCTTCTTTTCTAATCATCTATGATCCAACAACATTCAAATACCTGACCAACTGTGGGCAGAAATGAAATTTTTTCCTTCTCTAAGGAAAAACAAAATAAACCAATTGTAAAACTTCAACTGATCACGCTTGACACTGTCTTCTGTAAAACCAAGAGCTTTTATCCATGAGCTTTGTCACTTTTCCTGTTTTTAAAGAAATTTAAACTAGGGCCTAGACTCCCTCACTGTTTGCTTTATGGCAAAACATCCTCCTCATCCCTCCGCCTCTTAAATGAAGTAAAAAAACCTGCCCTTGAAAGCAAGACTGATAAAGACCAAAAAATATCTCATGCCTGTAGTCAGATAGTAACTATTTACAGAAGAGTTGTTATGATTTTAAGTGTTTTGTAATTACAGTACACACTTTATATATCCAATCTTTTTAAAATTTGGAATCGGTACCTGCTGTCATAATCCCATTCATTTTCAAAGCGATACAACTGACCAAATAAAACTCCACAACAGATATCACGGTGTAAGATCTCCTATCATTTCTTCCAGGTTTAGGTTGCCTAAAAATCTTAATTGGTGTAAGTATTTTTATAAGTCTGTATTACTTAAACATAGCTATGAAGTTAAAATACTTTCATTCCTTCTAGTAGCCCTTGAAAGCCCACAGGACTAGAAGAGACATATGAAATTATTTAAGTTTAGTCACAGTTTATCAGTGGAAACCTGTTTAAGCACTAAACCAAACATACACAATACAATCACGATTTCTTCTCCCTGGTAATTGGGGGGGGGGGGGGGGGGGGGGAATATTAACTTAATACAAATATTCTGAATTCAAATCCTTATCACCAGATAACATGACCCTGAAACCACAAAGTACAAAAAGGCAGCAGCGATAGATGATGGTAAGAGAATCAGGCTGTGCTGTGAGTGAATTCTGAAAGCCAGCCCTTCACACCTGCTGGGAAATTGTCTTTCTTTCCATCAGGTGATGTATTCTGTAACTACACAGGCAGTGCCACCACTACAGACTACCATGCCTGAGCTCAGGGAACTATTTACCTTTCTTTTCAGAAGAATGTCAAGAAAATTACTCGCAAAAAATGATCTGAATATATCATTACAGTTCTATAAAAGCTTGTAAGGGACCAGCCACACAAAGCCAGACTCTCTGAAGTACGTAGACAGAGAATGGGCTGTGCACTCTGGTTAATGCACCAACTAGTCTCCAAGTCCTTGGTTTAAACTTCGAGACTTGAGTTTCTCCCTCTTCAAAAACTGTCAGCTTGCACAACATACCGCAAGTAACATACGACCATGGCTACAAAGAATTCTAAGTTGTCACTCCTAATGCCACCCTGTGGTACCGAGCATGTAATATAATTAAGCTGATGGAAAAATGATGCCTTTATGATATTGAAAAAGCCCTTGTTCTTGCATTACGGCTTCTTCCTAAGTTTTCGATACCATTCATCACTTAACTTCTTAAAATTTATATTATTATTGAAACATCTAGGTTCTGTGATAAACCAGAAGCCTGAATGTATTAGCTGCAACACAGACAACATATAAAGGAATTCACTGTTCTAAATAACCTACAGCCTAAGACAAGAAGCAATCTGCTGCAAAAAAAACCAGGAGCCTGAGACAATACTGGCACAGCTTCTGTATTCATCACAACAAAAACTGTAATGAACAATGAGGGGGTTGTCACAAGGCGCTTACATGGAGATCTACTGGATGTGCCCTCTGAAATGTGATGTCACGTAACAAGTACGCAACAAACTCTGGCATCCCAAACACCAGAGCGGGAAGCTCCCGTCTTGGTATTGAACCTCAGCTGCAGATTGGGAGTGTAACATCAAACAGCTATAAAACAAGGACAAGAACCCTAGGTATGATAATGATAAGAAGCAGAAACCCAAGGAGGATTTAAATAGGACAACAGGGTCAAGGCAATAACCTAAGCAAGCTATCTCTGGAGTAGCATCCTGGACAGACGAAAGCCTAGCAAGAGTTTAAGGGTGAAAGGAATGATGCTGCTGGAAACATAACGTGAACTGACTACTCGGGAAAAGAACTTCAGAAAAGACTGTAGCGTAGGCCATGGACAGCCTTCGCAAAATGCACATCTTCTGGTGAGACAGGTTACTGCTCAATATGCCCTACGCTGTCTACAGTGATTCGTGCTCCTCTTTCCAGCTTCCCTAAAAAGGGAGTCTTCAGGTCAGTAGCACGTTTGCCCCTTTTATCTGAATTCCCCGTTGATCCAAAATATCCTTTGGAGAAGAGGAAACACAAAAAGCAAGTGTCTTAAACCAACACTTGAGTTACCTCCTTTCCCTTGGGTGGGCTTCATGATATCATCTAAGATCATATATACATACCAGGGAAAAGAAAAAAGACAGGGGGGTGGCGTGGGGGGAACTCAATTCTTCAGTCCAGGATTTCCCAACTTTTAACACCTGGAACTGAGACTTCTGACACTCCATGTTCAGGCACAGAGAGCGTTCTGTCACTGGGCAGCCACACCAAGCAGACAGAGCACCAGACTATACAATCAGTTTTAGGAACCAGAGTAAGAAAAGAAAACTGAAAGTACAAAGCATTTTTAAAGGGCAGCCATGCGCAACTATTGACCAAACTCTAATTTAATAACTCAGATTCTACCAGACATGGATTTTGAAGCAGCACAGAAATAACTTTCAAAGTATCCTTGTGCTGTCCAGCCTGTTCTCAAGTATTACACTGGTGCTCTGTGTAACAATATCTATTGGCTTCTCCTTCCCCAGCCAAGGGATCTGTTGCACAAGAATGTAACTGTGTGGGTTTTTGTAAGTAAACGATTCTGTCTCACATAGGAATATTTTACATGTCCAATACCTCACATAAAAAAAAGAAATCACTACTTCATACCAGAAGTTTGTCATAAACACAAGATTTCAATATAATTTATGTGTGCGTGAACAAACAGGTAACTGAAATCCACTACATAACACAAGTTTTTAAGTTCAATACCACAGGTAGTCACAACAGAGCGCATTACCTGAATTACACTGAGAAGTCTCTCAGGGCAACTTCCACTTTCCTGGGCTCAGTTCCTTCTTCAGACATTTAAAGACAATCTAAAGAGATGTGGGGGGAAAAAACCAAGCTTTTTTCCAAGACAGACATGGTTTTCCATACAACAATAACACCTCCCCCCCTATTTTCCAGTTATAACTATAATTATGCTACTTTTGCCCTGATTGTGTCTCCTGTTAATTGCAAAGAAACGAAGGGCTGATTCTGCGTCTATGCGAGCAGCTGTCTGCTACGACATGAAACAATAAGACACAGCCAAACCCCGCCGGGCGCCGGGACTGTCCCCGCTGCCAGCCAACGGGCTCCACAGAGAGCAGGGACGGCGGGGCCGGGGAACCTGCGAGCCTCTCCCCAGGGTACACGCGGGCCGTCCAGGAGCACCCGGGGCGGCAGCGCAGCCCTCCTCCTCCTGCAGGGCGCTCCGCTCAGCCCGTCCGCCGCCGCGCCAGGCCCGCAGCCCGCCAAACCCCGCACCTCCCGCGGCTAAAGCGAGGGGCTCCGGCTTGGCGCTGCCGCCGTAAGACCTCGCGGGCAGGACGGGGGCGTCGCGGGCCCGCCGGTCCCCGCAGCCTGCCCGCCGCAGGGGCGCCCTGCTCCCCTCAAGGCCCCGCACCCCCCCGCCCGGCGGGCGGTAGCGGTGCCCGCAGCGGGCCCGCCCCGGCCCCGCCACCCCCTGCCTCCGCCCCGCCGAGCACGCACCTCTCCCGTCGGGGGGTGCCGGGGCTGCCCGGGCGCGGCCAGCGCCGTCCGGGCGGGCTGCGGCCGCCGCACCGCCGGCCCCACGGAGGCGGGCGGCCGAACGCCTCAGCCACCCCACTCCAACGGTCCCCGGCCGCCTCGCGCCGCCTAACCAATCCCAGCACACCTCTGCAGAGGCGCGCGCACTCTCGCCAATCTGAGCCCGCGCCCGCCCCCCCTCCGCTCGCCGACAGCCAATCGGCAGCCGAGGCCTCCCGCCCCTCCCTCTCCGTGCGACGCCCGCCCGGTCGCCAATCACGGGGCTGACGCTTCGCCGGAGGCGGACGTGCGTGCGCTCACCCCGCTTTCCCTCAGCCAATCGGCGGCCGAGGTCGTGCCGCCGCCGGCGCGCGCTCTCCGTGCGCCGACGGGGGCGCTCGTGCTTTCCAGCCAATCAGCCGCCAGCACCGCCTCGCGCGCCCCCGACGCGGGGCGCAGCGGGCGCCGCTGAGGAGACGCGCCGGCCCAGCGCGGCGCTGGCACGGTCGGGGTCCGCCGCCGGTGCCTGTGGTGCCTCTAGAGCTGTGTGGAGTAGGGAGGCGGCTTCTTAAAGCCGTTTAAACGTCAGGAGGTACCTGTGGAAACGATGTTCAGAGCCTGAGGGCGACCTGTCAATGGGAGAGAGGGAGGCCCGGCAGGGGTGGGCTCTGGTAGAGCGCTCCGTGGGGTTGTTGTGACGCCAGAAAGCACAGGGTGGTGGGCGAGTCATCCAGAGGGACCTGGACAGGCTGGAGAAGTGGGTCCCTGTGAACCTCATGAGGTCCCACAAGGCCAAGTGCAGGGTCCTGTCCCCGGGTCGGGGCAACCCCCGGTGCCAGCCCAGGCTGGGGATGGAGGGATGGAGAGCAGCCCTGAGAGAAGGGCTTGGGGGTGCCGGGGGGGAGAAACCGGCCATGAGCCGGCACCGTGCGCTGGCAGCCCAGAACCCCCCCGCAGCCTGGGCTGCATCCCCAGCAGCGTGGGCAGCAGGGCGAGGGGGGGATTCTGCCCCTCTGCTGCGCTCGGGGGAGACCCCCCTGCAGTGCTGCCTCCAGCGCTGGGGCCTCGGCACAGGAGAGACACGGAGCTGTTGGAGCGGGGCCAGAGGAGGCCCCGGAGATGCTGGGAGGGCTGGAGCCCCTCTGCTGGGAGGACAGGCTGAGAGAGCTGGGGGGGTTCAGCCTGGAGAAGAGAAGGCTCCGCGGAGACCTTCCAGCCCCTGCCAGTCCCTCAAGGGGCTCCAGGAAAGCTGGGGAGGGACTCTGGAGCAGGGAGGGGAGCCGTGGGACGAGGGGGAAGGGTTTTACACTGGAAGAGGGGAGATTTGGATGAGATATTGGGAAGAAATTCTTTGGTGTGAGGGGGGTGAGCCCCTGGCCCAGGTTGCCCAGAGAAGCTGTGGCTGCCCCATCCCTGGAAGGGTTCAAGGCCAGGTTGGCCGGGCCTTGGAGCAACTTGGTCTAGCGGGAAGCGTCCCTTCTCATGGCAGGGTGTTGGAACTAGGTGGCCTTTAAGGAGGTCCCTTCCAACCTAAACCATTCTATGATTCTATATGATTCCATGATATATACGTCAAAGCCCCACAGAGCCAGTCGGTCCGGTGCTGCTCTGCACATGCTCTTGTGTGCTGAGTTGTGGTCTGATTTTGTCCACAGGAGCGGTGGTGTGTTTCAGGATTGGGCTGAGGCTCCGAATCAGAGAATGCCTAGGGCCAGGGAGGGAGGCTGGGGGGTGGAACCTGCCCACTGCCCGCCCCCTCAGCAGCCATCACCAAAGCAGTCTGTGGGATCCTCCACTGAAGGTCAGACGCTGGTGTAACGCCTTAGCTCTGTCAGTATGCCTTGCTGTGATTATAGCTTCAGCAGCCCTCGTGGGCTGGGAGGGCAGCTTTGGCTTGTAAGGAATTGTGCACTTCAAGGATATGTCACTTGTGCACTAGGGGAGTCTTCTGGAAGCACCCTGCTGTGTCTCACAGCTTGCCCCACCAGAGGAAGAGCAAGTTTTTCAAATGACAATCTCCCCTGCTCCATTCTTTGACCATCTGTGTCTGGCTGGGTAATGCTATTGCATAGCAATCAGCTATGTTACAGCTTGGCTTGCTGGCAACCAATCGTAGTACAAACAGTCACAGCAATGACTAGTACGTGAGTGTTTTCTGAGGAAGATTGGACAGGACGGGCATCTGTTCCCGGCTGTGCGTGCAGTCTCCCTCTGATCAGCCTCCCTGTGTGGAAATGCCATGGTTCCTTCTGCAAAATGTTTTCTGTGCCTGTGGGAAAGGAACAGGATTCTTACGCTGTGTGTGGAGAGGAGGGACTACTAACATTTTGCATGTGTGGGAGGGAGATACTTTGTCATGAGGGAATAGGAAAATGAGAGAGAAAAGTGGTGCTAGTTCAAGCTAGTGCTGCGTTAATGCAGCATTATTCTGAGCTATATATGTGCAAGTGATAGTACATGCTTTTTTTCCCCAAATCCTGGAGTCAGGCCCACTAGCAGCAGTGGAACCAGATTCGGCAGAGGTGTTGTGGAGGGCTGTTTCTGCTGGCTGCATCTATGCTAGTAAATTAAGTAGCAGCAGGATGTAGGCATTGGCACTGGAATTTGATGGTACTGTACAACTGTTGAAACAGTTAAGCAACAAATGTGTTTTAGTGTGTATATATAAGCTCTAGCCCAATTACTATTCTCACAGACATCCTCCAGGCAATTCTGGGCATCTTGTATGGTACAGGGGCCATTCCTGGTAGGCAGTTTGGATAGAATCACTGCAGTCAGACAGGTTTTAGTCATGTGGCCACAGCGCGTTCCCTGCCACAGGTCTCATGCCTGTGAATAGCCCTTGGGCAGGTTTCACACACTGGTTAAAACGCAGTTGCCAAATTCACTCGGTATGGAGTGGCTTACCTGAGGCTTTTTGCAGGGTGTGCAGCACAGTGATCGTAGAATCATAGAATCATAGAACCATAGGGTTGGAAGGGACCTCTGGAGACCATCCAGTCCAACCCCCTGCCAGAGCAGGGTGGCACAGGAACGCGTCCAGGCGGGGTTGGAATGTCTCCAGAGACGGAGACTCCCCCACCTCTCTGGGCAGCCTGTGCCAGGGCTCTGCCACCCTCACAGCAAAGAAGTTCCTCCTCATGTTGAGATGGAACTTCCCATGGTCAAGTTTGTGCCCATTACACTCAGTGGTCCCCGGGCACCACTGAGAAGAGCCTGGCCCCATCCTCCTGACACCCCGCCTTTCAGTATTTACAAGCGTTGATAAGGTCCCCCCTCAGCTGTCCTTTTTCCAGACTGAAAAGACCCAAATTCCTCAGCCTTTCTTCATAGGAGAGGTGTTCCAGTCCCCTCATCATCTTGGTAACCCTTTGCTGTCCCCTCCCCAGCAGTTCCCCGTCCTTCTGGAACCGGGGAGCCCAGAACTGGCCCCAGTGCTCCAGCTGTGGCCTCCCCAGGGCAGAGCAGAGGGGGAGGATGACCTCCCTCCACCTGCTGGCCACACTCTTCTTGATGCCCCCCAGGATGCCATTGGCCTTCTTGGCCACAAGGGCACATTGCTGGCTCATGGGCATCCTGTTGTCCCCCAGGACTCCCAGGTCTCTTTCCACCGAGCTGCTCTCCAGCAGGTCACCCCTAACCTGTCCTGGTGCAGGGGGTTATTCCTCCCCAGGTGCAGCACCCTACACGTGCCCTTGTTGAATTTCATAAGGTTCCTCTCTGCCCAACTCTCCAGCCTGTCCAGGTCTCTGTGTATCATGGCATAGCCTTCCGGTGTGTAAATCGTAACCTCTCCTTCTGTGACAATGCCCTAATTATCTCTGCAGCTTTTCACTGGACTGACACCAGTAAGTCCATGTCTTTCTTGTACTGGGGAGCCCAGAGCTGAACACATTGCACCAGTGATGATCTCATCAGTGCTGAGAGGAGAGGATCGTCTCCCTCAATCTGCTGGTGACACTCTGCTTAGTGCAGCCTGGGATGCTCTTGACCTCCTTTGCCCCAAGGGCACTCTGCTGGCCACGAGGCCAGCAGGACTTTCTGGCAAGTTGTCTTCCACCAGCCCATACTGGTGCACAGGGTTGTTCCTCCCCAGTGCAGGACTGGGCATTTCCCTTTGAACTCGACAAGGTTCTTCTAGGCCCATTTTTCCAGCCTGTCGAGCTGCCTCTAAATGGCGGCACAATCATCTGGAGGATCAACCACTCCTCCCAGTTTTGTGTCCTCTGCAGACTTGCTGTGGTTGTACACCGTCCCATCATCTAGATCACTAACGGAGACGTTAAATGTCTGGACCCAGCACCAAGCCCCAGGGAACACCACTGGTGACTGCCCTCCAGCTGGACTTGGTGCCGCTGATGATAACCCGCTGACCCTGGCAGTGCAGCCAGTGTTCACCTCATTGTCCCCTTATCTGTTTTGTACTTCACCGGTTTCTCTGTGAGTATGTTATGGGAGAGAGTTTGAAAAGCTGTGCTAAAGTCCAGGTAAATTGCCACTGCTCTCCCCTCATCATAGATGGCTAGCAGGTTGGGCATTGCACTGCAGAAGGCTGTAAGGTTGGTCAGGCTTGATTTTGTCTTCACTGACTACTCCTAGTCACCTTCTTGCCCTTGTTATGTTTCAAAATCACTTTCCCAGGGACTGAGGTAAGGCTGGATCTGCCTTGCCCTTCCTGATGATAGCAGTGACATTTGCTTTTGCCCAGTCCTCAGGAACATCCCCTGATGACCATAATCTTCCAGACATAGCTGGGAATGGCCTCGCACTGCTACCAGCTGGCTCCCTCGGTCCTCCTGAGTGGGCACCAGCTCCCTGGGGAGGCAGAGCAGACTGTTCTCTTCTCTTCTGCAGTGCCGTGGGTTGCTGAGCGTAAATAGGACAATATAGTCACGCTAGTGTGTACTTGGTCCCTTGGCGTAAAACCTTTCCTTGACAAAGGGGAAACCAAGCCTGGGCTGTGTCCCAAACCAAAGTCACTGCCTGGGAGGGGAGATTAATGGATATGGTTTGCACAAAACTATTTCCATTCCCTCGTGGTCATGCAGTACAGTTGCCTCCAAGATGCCAACATCCGTCTTCCCAGTATTGCTCCGTTCTCGGTCACAGCCTTTCCAAACCATTCCGGGGGGAGGTGGCGGGGGGGGAAAGGAGGAACCGCAGCACTAGTACACAGGATATTTATGCAGCTAAAGAAAAACAGCAGCAGAAGGTGTGCAGAGAGGGTACGTCCTTACGTAGAGTGCATTTATGCAGTCCCAAGAAAATGAGCTGAGAGTATGAATTGTGTAAGAGAGGCTTTGTGCTATGGAGGTACAAGGGCTAAAGTAACAGCTGTCGTGCTCCAGAGTACCCCAGCTCATTCGCTGTGTGGGATCTTAGACATAGGACACTGGACACCAAGCAGTTTCTTCAGCTTGACCCTGGGGGCCAGGAGCCACTTTTTAACATAGATTAAAAAGAAATTATTCCATTATATATGATAAAATTTTAAGCACCTGCAGAGCTAAATGGTGTTTTTCTGAGTGTTCAGTGTCCTCACGTTGGACTTTGGTGAATAGACATTTAGATGCCTGTATCTTCTTTGCGAATCTAGTCGCCTGAGCGGGGTTCATATCCTCAGACTTGAGAAATCTAAAATTGAGATTAAAAGTCTGATCCCGACACCCTGGGCTCCCTTCGCAGTCAAGTAAGTACGTACCCTCAGACAGCACAGCAGTTCATATGGCCTGCCCTAAGCACCTGACTTGCCCTCTGAATTCTGGCTGTCTGCATTGACTATAAGGGAAACCATAACTTGGTTAGATTTAGACATCTCAATTAAAGATGCCAAAGTTAAGGCCAGTGAATCCCATCTCATGTTTCTGTCACGGTATCAGCAGCGAGTGCACTCCACAGCCTCACCCTTACAGGTCACGATTTCTAAAGGAGACCAGCAGGTACAGTCATGGATTCCTGGACTGAGATAACACAAATAGATCTAGGTTTTTTTCCCTTGCTGTGTTGAATTTCAACATCAAATACCTGCAATTAATTGAAATGCCCTGTAAAACATTGCATTGTGCAATGGTACATTCAGTCCCATGGAGTGACAGCATTTGAAAAGAAACGCTGTCGCTTTTAAAGTGGATCGAGGCAGAGTGAAGCCCAAGAAGTGTACCACCATATGTCAAAATAGAGGAAATACATAAGCTTGAAGAAAGTCCTCGCTCTGCATTCAGCCCCTGTAGCGAGGGACAGTGATGCCCCGCTGCTTGACAAGGGGAGATGAGCAAGAAGCTGCGGATGAGCATGGTGCAGGCAGTACCCGCACTGACCAGGACGCAGTCCCCCAGGGTATGACCACGGCAGACAGAGCAAGTTGCTCAACATCATCCATCAACAGTCCCAGACAATGCAATGAAGGAGGTTCAGGGTCCATCCAGGAGGTCATCCGGTCCTGCCCCGGGGCAAAGATGGTCCCTGACAACAGTGCAGGCTCGGGGCAGCTCTGCTGGAAAGGACCTGGGACTCTTGGTAGACACAAGCTGAACTTGAGCCACCAGTGTGCCCCAGCACCCTGGGCTGTAGGACCATGGGACCACAGCCAGCAGATCGAGGGAGGCAATTATCCCCCTCTGCTCAGCCCTCGTTAGACCACACCTCAATTCTGTGCCCTGTCCCGGGGCCTCTAATACAAGCAAGACATCAAAACCAGGAGCAAGCTCAGCTGAGGGCCACCTAGATGCTCAGGGGACTGCAGCGCTTGCCCTGTGAGGAGAGGCTGAGGGATCAGGGCTTGTTCAGGCTGGGGAAGGAAAGACACTGTCGGGGACCTGATAGCCACCACCCCGCTCCTGCTGGGAGCCCAGCAGAAGATGGAGCCAGGCTTGTCACAGTGGGGCATGGCAGGAGGACGAGAGAAAACAGATGCAAGTCAGATGGGCTACAAGGAAAAGCTTTTTCCCCGTGAGGACAGTCCAGCAGTGGGACCCAGAGAGGTTGTGCCATCTCCATCCTTGGAGGTTTTCCAAGGCCTGACTGGCCAGAGCCCTGAGCAACCTGGTGGAGCCGAGCTGACCCTGCTGTGAGCTGGAGGCTGGACTGGAGACCTCTTTGAGGTCCTTTTCAGCCTGAATTATCCTGTGATCCTCTGACTGCCTTCAGACGGAGGTATGCTGCTCTGCAGTCTTTACATTCAAAGAGCCATAGAGTAATTTAGGTGAGAAGGGACCTCTGGAGGTCATTCTGCACCAAGCCGTTGCGCAGTTGAGGACCAGAGCCATAGGAACACTTAGATCAGACTGTTTCAGTTTGTTCTTAAAATAGTTTTCTCCCTCCAGAGATTCTGCTTCATTTATGTTACAGATATCAATTTAAAAATTGAATTAAACTAACAGAGAAGGGGAGCAGCTCTTTGTGACATTCGTCACTCTCTAGCACTTTGTTAGAAACTGATCATGCCTCTTTTGGCTGGTGGATTTTTCTTAAACTCTGGCTTCTTTCAATAATAAAGCAATTTGGTCATCGTTCATGCATAATTGAAGGAGATACTGTTTCCCAGTGACATGTCTCTCTGCTGCATGTTCTTATAATGAAATCTAATTTCCTGCTTCCTTAAAAAAAAAAAAAATAGGAACAGGAACATATTCCCATTTTTACATGTAGTGCCAGAAAATTAGATTAATTTGTCGGTTCCAAGTAGTGACATAATATATTGTGTTACAGCGTCTTTTGCCGTGTCCAGGGAAGTCAGACACTCGGTATCCTCAGCATGTGCAGAGTCTGTCCCGTGCATTCGTGGAGTAGATATGTACAAATATATTTCCTTGCTTTTCTCAGTGAAAGGTGCTGGCAACCCGGAGTAAATGGAATCCAGCATTGCGATCTACACTTAGTGAAATGCATTTAAAAACATCTTATATGACTGAGAGTTTTAAATTCATCAGCACCACCGTCAAATTTACAATTTTTCAGTAAATTGCTTTTTCCTGATGCTGCTACTTTGTTTTCCGGAGCAGGGATAACAAGCACTTGCAGAACCTTTTACCTCACATCTAGGTACTGGCTTACTGCTGTGGATTTGTGAGAGACAGAAAATGCCACACTCAAGAAATAAATATGAAGAAAGTACCAATGCATAGAAATGCCCCAGTGTCATTTTCAACTGCTTCCTCTTGTTACAGCTTGAAAATACCTGCATATAGAAGCTAGATATTAAAAAAAAATAGATTTTCCCTTCAGTTTGTGTACATACAAATTCTCTTTGCATTTGTGGGCAGCAGATGTGTGCATCAAGAGGAGAGTAAAACCCTACAGATAGTTCGTAATTCAAAATGTCATTTTCTTTGAGAGGTGACTGAGTGGATTGGAGCTGGTAATATCAGACAGCTCTTGCAAGCCCCCAGTGTTTCGGATGCAGAAGCAGCTACATGACAAAGGAGAAGAGGCTGAAGACATTCTTCTGTAGAAATGCGCTTTGATGATACAATTCTGACAGAAGGTTTTTTTTTTTCAGAGGAATGTGCTTAGCGTTCCAGAGTAGTGGTACTAGTTTAAAAATAACATGAAATTTGGCATAGGAAATATTTTCCTTCTTGTTGAGATCTTCAGCTTCAGCGTCATCATACGTCATTTCATGCAATTGTGAACAAAACACAAAAATAAAAGGAAACCTCAGATGATGTCACCTCAGATCTGAGCACAAGATTGAGTTTGCATTTTAGGGCTGTCGCAAAGACATTAAGAGGAACAAAAGCAAACCGAAAAGTAGGTGATTGTAGATATAGAAGGTTTATAATATTCTTTAATTCTGTGTTCTAGTAGAAGAGCATGCTACTTGCTTGGAATACAGTGTTCATGGTGCACAGAAAGTAAGTCTTGAATGGACCTCTTTCTGTCCTGTGGGAAAACGAACGTGTCCATCATGTTTCTGTCATAACACGGAACATGTGCCTGTAACACATTTGTCAAACCTGGCTTAAAAAACTTCTGGCAACGGAAAATTCATACTCTCCCTAGGCGAGCTATTGCGGTGTGAAATTAGCCTTTCCATTAGAGATTTGTTCCTGCGCTGCTCTCTGTCCTCCCTCCATTGGATATTGAGCAACTTAGAATCATAGAATCATAGAATCTTCATGGTTGGAAAGGACTTTGAGATCATTGAGTCCAACCAAACACACACACACACAAAAAAAACCCCCTACAATCTCTGCCACTGGAGCATGCCCTGAAGTGGCACATCCAGACGTTCCTTAAACACCTCTAGGGATGGTGGCTCAACCCCCTCCCTGGGCAGGCTGTTCCAGTGCCTGACCACTCTGTCAGTAAAGGAATTCCTCCTGATATCTAACCTAAACCTCCCCTGCCGCAGCTTCAGCCCATTTCCTCTGGTCCTGTCATTATTCCCCTGGGAGAAGAGGCCAACCCCCACCTCTCTGCACCCTCCTTTCAGGGAGTTGTAGAGGGCAATGGGGTCTCCCCTCAGCCTCCTCTTCTCCAAGCTCAACATGCCCAGCTCCCTCAGCCTCTCCTCAGATGCCCTGGTCTCCAGACCCCTCACCAGCCTGGTCGCTCTCCTCTGGACACGCTCCAGCACCTCAATGTCCCTCTTGTACAGCGGGGCCCAGACCTGAACACAGCACTCGAGGTGAGGCCTCACCAGTGCCCAGTACAGAGGCACCATCACTCCCCTGCTCCTGCTGGCCACGCTGTTCCTGATACAGGCCACATGTAAGCAGCAGCCCTCCCCTCACGTGTACGCAGCAGCCCTCCTTGCAGGGCGTGTTTTCTATGCAGCAATACTCAGCTGCTCTTCTCTGGACCCTTGTCCAGTTGGCCCACTCATTCATCCTTGAACGTGGGTCCCCAAACCAAGACGCAGCACTCCGGGGCAGTGCCATCCTCATCCTGTGCTCTGGAAAGAGCCACTTTGCCGTACTCGCAACCAATACTCCTCTCTATGCAGCCCGCTGTTAGGATTTCCTTTGTCTCAAGTAGGTGTTGGAAAGAACTCCCGCAGCACGGCCGCCTGCCCCGTCCCGCTGCTGTGTGCGCGGCTGGTTGTGCCGGCCGGCAGTTCTCTGTGCTGCCTGCTGCTACCGCGCTTTCCCTCTGGCAACGCCGCCTGTAAAAACTGCTGGGCAGAGAGCTGAAGGGGAATCAGAACATAAAACACATCAGTACCTCTTTGCTCAAGTTCGGCGCCCCAGCGCGTTTTGGAACATTACCGTAACTTCAATTTACAAGTCTCTGTATTCAGGGATCTCCAGCAGAGAATCAGCTGTTCATTTTATTTTCCATTAGTAAATATTCAGCACTACATGGAATTTTAAAAACAAAATGCCTATTAGGACCATTCTGCTTTGTTTCCCCACACTTAGAATTTAAGAAGCCGTGGTTTGGGCCAGCTTCAGGCAAGACAGGAGATGGTTTTCGGAAGGTGTGATGGGAGAGGGCTAAACTGAATTTAGTGGAGGTGAAGACGAAATCAGAACAGAAAAAAAAACCACTGGGGTTGTTTAGGCTTTGTCTGGAGAAAGGGTGAAGGATTTGCAAGGTCAGTAATAACAGAAGTTGCATAGCAATGTAAATAGCTTACTTTTTCCATTATTCTGAAGTAAAAAGAAGTATTTTCCATAGACTATATTTGTCTTCTGTGTGGTTTTCCTCAGCTGTACAAAAGTGTTAAGGCTTCTGTCTAAAAGAACCACAAAGCAAGAAGAGGAGGGCGGTGGCGGGAGCCGCCCACTGCAACACTGCGAGTATCAGCGGGGAAATCTCAGCTGATGCTGAGGCAGCACACTCGAACCAGAGTCAGGTCAATGGCAATTGTTTTCCCAAAGATAAATTGTACAAAACAGAGAAAAAAAACGTGGGGGTGGGTCGGGCGGGGGGGGATGGGGGGAGACAGTGGCACCGTCTTTTATGTCCTTCCCCTTTTACAACTGTTGCTTTCTTAGCAAAGTGTGAAAATGTGGCAAAATTTGCTTAAAATTCATTTGCAGCTTCTCATGTCTTGAAACAGAGATAAGACGTTTCAGAAGATAACCAGTGAATTTCAGATCTTCAGCAGATACTTGGTTTCGGTCCGGTCATTGATGGAAAGTTGCCTTTCTGTTAAACTTGTGGCGAAATCAATGGTGAAGAAAGATGTTGGTAAGGGGTGACTCAAGAGTGGGTGAGTTGGACCCTTTTATTTACATGACATCTCCAAATGTGACGTAGTGCATGAAGTTTATTTAATGATTAGAAACCTAGAACTGGAAAGAATCTCTTGGATCATCAAGAACAGCTCCTTGATATCACTAGCAACATGTCTGTAATTCACTTCATAAATTTATAAGGTTTAAAAACTGCTGGATTTTCCACCTGCCCACTATTGGAAGGCGCTCCAAACTCCTACTTTTGTGCAGATAGAAGCCATTTTCTAACTTTCGTTCAGATTTAGACACTGTTCGGAGCACTCCAGTCCTATGCCAGTGTTTCTTTAGTTCCAGTAGTTATTTTATCTCTTTTCAGGTTTGGTTTTGTTTTGTTAAAATATGGGTTTGATGGACTGACAATTCAGTGGATAAAGAACTGGCTTGATGGCCGCACCCAAAGAGTGGCTGTCAATGGGTCCATGTCCAAGTGGAGGCCATTGAGAAGTGGAATCCCTCAAGGATCAGTGCTGGGACCGGTCTTGTTTAACACCTTTGTCAGCGACATGGACAGTGGCATAGAGCGCACCCTCAGCAGGTTTGCCGACGACACCAAGCTGTGTGGGGCGGCTGACACGCTGGAGGGAAGGGATGCCATCCAGAGGGACCTGGACAGGCTGGAGAGGTGGGCCCATGCCAACCTCTTGAAGTTCAACAAGACCAAGTGCAAGGTCCTCCATCTGGGTCAGGGCAATCCCAAGCACCGATAGAGGCTGGGCAGTGACTGGCTTGAGAGCAGCCCTGAAGAAAAGGACTTGGGGGTGCTGGTGGACGAGAGGCTCCACATGAGCCGTCAGTGTGCGCTGGCAGCCCAGAAAGCCAATCGTACCCTGGGCTGCATCAGGAGAAGCGTGGCCAGCAGGGCGAGGGAGGTGATTCTCCCCCTCTACTCCACTCTCGTGAGACCCCACCTGGAGCACTGCGTCCAGTTCTGGAGCCCCTACTACAAGAGAGATATGGACGTGCTGGAACGTGTCCAGAGAAGGGCCACGAGGACGATCAGAGGGCTGGAGCACCTCTCCTATGAGGACAGACTGAGAGAGTTGGGGTTGTTCAGTCTGCAGAAAAGGCGGCTCCGAGGAGACCTTCGAGTGGCCTACCAGTATCTTAAGGGGGCCTTTTTAGGGAGGGACTTTTTAGGATGTTGGGTAATGGATTAGAGGGACTAGAGGGAATGGATTAAAACTAGAGATGGGTCGATTCAGACTGGACGTTAGGAAGAAGTTCTTCACCATGAGGGTGGGGAGACACTGGAACAGGTGGCCCAGGAGGGGGTGGAAGCCCCATCCCTGGAAGTTTTTAAGGCCAGGCTGGACGGGGCTCTGAGCAACCTGATCTAGTGGGAGGTGTCCCTGCCCATGGCAGGGGGCTTGGAACGAGATGATCTTTAAGGTCCCTTCCAACCCTAACAATTCTATGATTCTATGTTTTGTTTATGAAGAGCAATACCATCGTTTTGTTTAATTTTTGTCAGTGGCAGATTCTCTGTTCCCCTATTTAAAAATAGATATACCTCCCAGAACACTACAAACGCGTCTAGCATTCCGGCGTGCCAGTGTGCTGGGATGTGCCGAATCGGTGGCTGGTTTTGACTGAATGCGGTGATTGCTGTGTACCTCTGAGCTCTTGAATATCAGCGAGGGGTTCAGTATTCTCACAAGACAGGAGACACGGACCTTATTCCCTCATCGGCTGCGTAAGCGCAGCCTCTGCCAACGAAGCCCACTCTTTGGCTGCTCGACTGATGGCGCCCCGTTAAAATGTCAGTGACTAGATGGTATCACGGGCTGCTCAGCTTGCTCAGCTCCTCGTTTCGTGCGTACTTCTGAGGTGGTAACTGCCCACCAACTGACTATGTCTCCTTCCATTAACTTTTCTCGACACGCGTCAGACTTTGAGAAGTTTGCCTCAGCCTGGACTCATCTGTTGGTGTTGGTCTCAAGTAGTTTAAACTTTCTGAATTCCTTTTGTCATCTGTATTTCATTTCTCCAGATGATAGCCGAGTTTCCTCTTTGAACACTGGCTCACTTTTCATTTGATGCTGTATCCTATTAATGTTACAAATTAGGGCTGATTACCAGGCCTAAGTAAAGAAAAAAAACACTTTTAGTATTATTTTTTAAATTTAAAAAAGAAATTTCTCTACACTGCTTGTGCAGGTGCCAGGCTACCTTTTATTCGGTGTTCCTGTGTTGGATTCCTGAGTGATGTGGAAGGTAAAGACGAGACCGTTTGCGCTGGTGCTCCTAGTAGATGCTTTGTGAAGCACAAACCAGAACGTGTCTGTTCTGTCAGTTCCCCGTTCGCTGCACTTTTCCATTTCTTCGTTCTTCCATTTTTCTCTTCGTACCTCTTCACTCAGGTAGGAGTTAGGTGTTAAATCCTGAGCATGCATCTTCACTCTTGATGGCTTCCGGTGTTTTATATTTTACTGATAGCTTGATTTTAATTAATTTCCACTTGTGTAGCGTGTTTTTGATCTGGATCTTTCAGCATGTACCAATTCCTTTGACGCCCATGCTCTCGGCCTCGGTGTCGTATTTGTCTTTTCACTGTTAGTGGTATTTCATCTGCAAACTGGTGGTAACTCTCGTTACTTCTACGTGGCTTGTAACGCGTCATCTAAGACCGATCTGCACTTCGTAACGCTTGTAATCTTCCCATCTGTTTTTTTTTCTCCTCGTTTCTTGTATAATTCCTAATTTTGAGCTATTAGCTGACTGCCTCCCACAGCCAGGCTGCCACATTTGCCCTTCCTGATTTTTCCTTTTTTTCTCCAGCAGCAACAGAAGTGCGTTGTGACCCTCCCACAGGAATCAAGTGCCCGTGCTGGGGTCTGCGCCCGAGCTCTTGCCGTGCAGCGCCACCTGAAGAAGTGTCCAGAAGTCAGAAGGCTCCGAGCTTAAATGCTGTCAATTCTTCTCAACTTTTACATGAAGTTGTGCTGCAGGCGGTTGTAGAGAGACCGCAGTTCAGTCCCAAACAAGTACAACTGAAAAGGTGAGGTTGAGAACGTCCTGACTGAGAAACTGCAAGGATGTTTTTGCTATCCTTCTATTTTTATTCACATAATCATATCAGCATTTTAAGTTCTGAATGTAAAATTTTGCACTTTAGCAGCTATCTTAAGTACAAAGACGGTCCTTATAGCCCCTGTACATATGTATCGCCAGCTGTTGGGTTAGTAAGCAGTATTTGTTGTTATTATTTATTTTTAACTGCACGTCACAAGCTGCTCTTGCATGTCAGAGGCATTCCCAGTTAGCCACCAACATGGAAACTGGGATCAAGCAGAAGCTGAGCTCAGGAGAGAGGAACAATCTCCTCTTTTGTTCCTCGTCGGTGTGACAGGATAATTGCCTCGCTGGAGCCATAAGCGTGCTCCTTATCTTTATTTAGAAATGGGTTCTGCAGCTTTTCTTTAACTTACAAGTTTTTTTTTATTGCAGTTTGTCAGAGAACAAAACAAGCCAGATGATGATGATGATGATTGTAAAACTGCAGCAGATTCTGTTAAAATGCAGGTGAAAAGTCTAAGTTTAACAGGACATCTCCTTTGTACGGCTCCCTCCCAGGGCACAGAACTTACCAGAGCTGACTCATTACTGAAGAGGCGTTTGGAAAGAAAACAGACGTGGGAAGGCATGGAGCTCTTAGAATTTCAGTACTCAGGGTTGTAACCCGCTGGGAGCTGTGGTAGGGAGGTTTCAGCGCAACGGTGGGCACAAACTTGACCATGGGAAGTTCCACCTAAACACAAGGAGGAACTTCTTTCCCGTGAGGGTGGCAGAGCCCTGGCACAGGCTGCCCAGAGAGGTGGGGGAGTCTCCGTCTCTGGAGACATTCCAACCCCGCCTGGACGCGTTCCTGTGCCACCTGCTCTGGGTGACCCTGCTCTGGCCGGGGGTTGGACGGGATGGTCTCCAGAGGGCCCTGCCAACCCTATGGTTGTATGAGTCTATGATTGTATGAACAGGGCGTTCCACTGCATGCTGACAGAAGGCTGCCTTTCTAAGTTTTTGTTCTGCATTATAGAGAGAATAACGGCAGAGCCTCACAGCACCGTTAGACGGACCTTTGGAAACTGCCCTTTCCCCACGTAAGATGGAGAAACTGAGACAGCATTGTAGAGTAAGGAGTGTTGACTTCCATGTCTTCCCATAGTGGGAATAGAAGTGGGATGAACTGAACTCTTCACTTGTATCTTTGTATTTCTCATACTTTATTCTCTGGTCTTTTTTTTGTCATAAAATATTTATTTCCAGGGATAAATTTTTTTTTCCTGGCCCATAACTCTTGCTTTTGCCCTAGACCCTCATTGCATTGTCCTGTTGCCACTAACTGGCTAAAGCTTATCATCCAGAACGTCATCCCATCATGGTTTAAGGGCAGTGGGAGACAGTGAATCCTGGACTTTAAGTTTGTTTTGGTGCATAATCACCCTCGCTTTTATGGCTGGTGTGCTGAAACCGTTGTAAATGTTCTGCTTCACAGTGACTTAGGGTCTGGAGCACAAGTCTGGTGAGGAGCGGCTGAGGGAGCTGGGGGTGTTCAGCCTGGAGAAGAGGGGGCTGAGGGGAGACCTTCTGGCTCTCTACAGCTCCCTGAAAGGAGGGGGCAGCCAGGGGGGGTCGGGCTCTTCTCCCAAGGAACAGGCCATGGCACAAGAGGAAACGGCCTCAAGTTGTGCCAGGGGAGGTTTAGGATGGATATTGGGAACAATTTCCTCCTGGAAAGGGTTGTGAAGCATTGGAAGAGGCTGCCCAGGGCAGTGGTGGAGTCGCCATCCCTGGAGGGATTGAAAAGCCGGGCAGACGTGGTGCTGAGGGCCATGGGGTAGTGGTGGCCTTGGCAGGGTTGGGTTAACGGTTGGACTCGATGATTTTAAGGGTATTTTCCAACCTAAATGATTCTATGGCTGTATTTACCATTTACTAAGAAGATGCAGGCTCCAAAGGAGCTGCAGGGGAGGGCATGCACCATTCATAGCAGCACCCCGTCTCCTTAGCAGCGTATAGCCAAGGTAGCATTTGGAAAATCAGTGTGCCATGTGCTCTGTAGGGAGACGTTCTGAAACCTAGAAAAACAACAGATGGTGACCTGGCTTTATTTATTTATGCCTTTGACTCTTAGAGTTCAGGCGTCACTGTCCCATAACTGAGGGTTGTGCCCATCCTTGTTCCTCCCAAAGGTCAGAGGGGAGTTCTATGGGGCTAACAAAAGGTTAGAGTCGTATTTATTGAACACCAAGATACAGCAATTAATTAGTTACAGGAATTAAAAAAGAGAAGGCTAAAACTCAAGACAGTAATGAAGTCCAGTGGTGACACCAAGCTGAGTGGTGCGGTGACACGCCTGAGGGACAGGATGCCATCCAGAGGGACCTGGACAGGCTGGAGAAGTTGGTCCCTGTGAACCTCATGGGGTCCAACCAGGCCAAGTGCAGGGTCCTGCCCCCGGGTCGGGGCAACCCCCGGCGCCAGCCCAGGCTGGGGATGGAGGGATGGAGAGCAGCCCTGAGAGAAGGGCTTGGGGGTCCCGGGGGGGAGAAACCGGCCATGAGCCGGCACCGTGCGCTGGCAGCCCAGAAAGCCAACCAAGTTGTGGGGGTTCAGCCTGGAGAAGAGAAGGCTCCGCGGAGACCTTCCAGCCCCTGCCAGTCCCTCAAGGGGCTCCAGGAAAGCTGGGGAGGGACTCTGGAGCAGGGAGGGAAGCCGTGGGACGAGGGGGAAGGGTTTTAAACAGAAAGAGGGAGATTTAGGTGAGATCTGGGGAAGAAATTCTTTGGTGTGAGGGGGGTGAGCCCCTGGCCCAGGTTGCCCAGAGAAGCTGTGGCTGCCCCATCCCTGGAGGGGTTCAAGGCCAGGTTGGCCGGGGGTTGGAGCAACGTGGGCTGGTGGGAGGTGTCCCTGCCCAGGGCAGGGGGTTGGGACTGGATGATCTTTAAGGTCCCTTCCCACCCAGATCACTCTGTGATTCGTTGACACCAGCACCCCTCCGGGATGGGGAGTACTTAAGGCAAGAAGCAATTACAGATAAGTTGCGTTATCTACCCCCGAGGAACTGACATCGTTGCCAGAAATTAAAAAGAGTTTCGTGTGTCCTGGCTGGGGAGGACCCGTCCTTGCGTGGGCTGCACAGAGGGATAATCCCACAAGGGCTTTTGGTGGCACAGGGTTTCGGGAACGCTGCCTTTCAGCAAGGGAATGTGGGGTGTGTAGGAACCCTGAAGATGAGGGACAGAGCGTGAGTGCCCGGGAGACACCGTTCACACTTACAGCACGTGACTGGTGGGACTGAGCTGGAACCGTGATAGAACAACCTTTAACGAATGGAACAAAATGGATGAAAAGGCAGCACTGAGGACATGACGTCACTTTTAACACAGACATGAAAACAGAGAGAGTAATTTAAATTACCCGTAAAAGTTACTGAGCTCTAAAATAGAGTGTTTTTTTCAAGAACATTATCTGGACATTCCTGTTGACATCTGAAGAAAAAATATTAAGTCTTATTTAGGAAAACAGCGTGGTCAAGGGCTTCCTAGAACATCAAGCCCAACGGGTGAACAGCGACGTGCCGCCCCGTGTATGTTCTCTTCTGCTTTACATTTTGCCATGTACCAACTTTCTTCTCATTTCTAAACAAAGTTTATCCCCGTTTGTTCTTGCACTGGAGTTGAGCAGCTGCTTCCCCCCGATAATGTTTATCCTGGGGATAGAGAGCCTTTTACCTTTAGGTTTTTAACTTTTGGGCTTCTTACCACGTCGGAGCCTCTCCCTTCCCGATCGGTTGGCACTCTTGCCGTGCACTTGTCCCGGTCCAGATTGGTTTCTCTGGCCCGCGGCTGAGCGGAGCCCCACGGAGCATCTCACCGCCCTGTACGCTGCACACCCGTGTCATCGCTCCTGGCACTGCGCGGAGTGGACTTCCCGCGGCTAAATCACGCTGACAGCGTACAGTCACGGGGTACGACTCATTAATACGGCCAGCGCCTTCCCATCCTCCTTCCAGCCGCTGCGCCCACCCCGGAGCAGCAGCTCGCGCCGTCTGTCCCCGAGCGCCCCGCGACACCGGCCTGTGCTGCCGAGTTTCACTTCACAGCTCGCTCTGCCGTGACGGGGGCCAGGTCGGGCTGTACGCGCAGCTACCCCCGTCAACTGCCGGGACCCTCATGACTTCTGGTGCTCGTGTCACTGAGGAACATCTTAAAAAGAGTCACGTCCAGGCTGATCCTCGCGACATTTCAGTAGCATTCTCCATCCAAACTGATTTCCCGCCGTGTGTTGTGTTAAGCACCTTTGAACCAGTTTTTACTTGTATCTACTTCATCTTCCGTCTTCTCAAGTTTTAGTACCCGTTTCCCACCCATCAGTTTCTTTTATCATTTTTACTGCTTAAGAAATACATTATTTTGTCTGACCAGAAAACAGTGCATCAGTACAATACGCCGAATTGCTCTGCACGTGCCTCCGGTGCGGTTGTGCTGCCGTCGGTCCCGTTCATCAGCGCGACTTCAGTTAGTCTCCACGTCCAAACTTCCAGAGCCTTCCGTGCCACTCACGTCATTTTCTCCTGTTCTCAACCGCAGGCAGACCTGGGCTGCAGGGGTTCCTGCACTTCTCTCGATAGACAATAAAAACGTCTCACCTGAACTACAGCTTTTTGTGTCGGCTCTTTCGAAACGCCGCCGGCCGGCCGGAGCGCTTGGGCAGCGGCAGCCCCACGGCTCGCAGCAAGGCCGTCGCTTCTGGCTTGGGCCGGGCCTGGAGACATCTTTAATCGCCGTCTTCTCGTCTCTGCCTCTTTTTGGGGCCTGTCGCTGTACGAGGTGGTAGAATTTGGGGTTTTTTTGCAAAGAGTTGCGGACTGGGACTTGGCCGGACTCTTGATTCGCTCTTTGCGAGACAGGAATTTCTTCACTGATCTTTCCTTCTCCCTTTTGTGGTCACTCTTGACACTTTTGACGGATCGTGGACACCAGCAGGTTCCCAGCCCCGTCACAGCACCTTTGCACACTCGGAATCGAGCGTGGCGATACTTCAGTCCGTTCCGTGAGGAGAAATCCCCGGCTCCCGCAGGCCCCGGCTCCTCGCCCCTGCTGCCGTCGCTGGCGTGGGACGTGCCCTCGCAGCCCCCCGGCCGCCGTCGGGAAGGGCGCGTCGAACGCAGCTACTTCCCTGAATCCCGCCGTTTAAGAGACATCACGTTGCGATCACTTGACACAGGTTTCATCCTGCTTTTCTTTTTCCCAAATCTACAGTTCAGTGCCCTGGAATGTTTCGGGACCCCGAGAAGCGAGGCCTGAGGGAGCTGCAGCGTGTTTATTAAGGCTGGGTATTAAACCAAAGTTTTCCCCGTGAAATACATCGAAAAACATTTACAGCTGTCCACAGCTTATAAAGCCAGAAAAATGTACTGCACCATCGCTTCTCGGCGTCCCTTGGAAGAAAAGATTTAAATTTCATTGACAAATGAACACGAGCAGCACTGCCGACCATAAAATCATATGCTTTTTATTTAACATAAAATGAAACATTAAGATAAAATACACATTTGTCCATGTGCTGAAGAACTACTGTATTTTACATTCATTTATAAAGCAGGTAGTTTTACATGACAAAAATAAGTGAGAGGAAGAGGAAGAGACTCCACAGTAAGACACAAGCCACAGGGTGGGCTTTTGCTTGCCCAAGTGCTGTCCCCCAGGGGCACGCGGATCCTCCAGCGCCAGGTCGGGCGCTGGCTGTTCGTAGCGCTCCTCAGGCCCCTGGGAACGCTGGTGAGAAGCTCGGGTGGGATCTGGTACAGCAAAATGAGGGAAAAACTTGAGAAAACACCCTTGGCCAAACTGCACAGCGCGGCACGAGGGCCCCGGCTCTCCCTGCTGGAACCGGCCCGTGCGCCTTCCCAACGCGCAGGGGTTCCCTTTGCTCAACTACAGCTGCTTTTTTTTCCCCATAGAAACCTCGCCACGTTTCTTATTTAAATTTGACTTTGCAACCGGACGGTGCCAGGGTACGGGCTTCCAATTGCAGAGATTTACGGCAACGGACGGCGCTGCGGATCCAGCCAGGTGGGCTGTTCGCGGGTGCCCGCCGGTACCGCTCCAGACACCGGAGAGAAAACTGCAACCGAACCCTCTGTCCCTGAGGTTCCAGGTGACGCCTGTCCCGCCCCCGTGGGCCCGGAGCATCCGCAGGAACAGAGCGGTTCCAGCTGCGCCGGTTGGGAAACTGCGGCGTGTTCATCCCCACGGCTGCGCCGCTGCTGCTGCTGCTTCATGTCCCCGGCGCTGGCCCTGGGGGCCCCGGCGCCTCCAAAAATCCAAGTCTGGGCCCAGCTTTCCCCATATAAACCCCCTCGTGCAGCACCCGAGAGGTCTGAACTGAACGGTGTTTTCTGCCTGAAGCCGGGGTAGGGAGGAGTGGGGGATGCGGCCGTTACCAGGGGAACAAGGAATGGTTTTTTGTAAAAAGTGCAGCAGATCAAAACACGTTGCTGTTCTATCTTTTGTCTAACCCATGTGTCTTAAACATGAAAACCAAAAGCTGTAATTCCGTCTCAGCTCTGCGGTGACTTTGCAAGGTGTGATGTCGCCAGGGGACTGAGGTGGGGCTGGTCTCGATGGACGCACAGCTGAGCCCGGGCTGTGCGTACACACGCACCCCCCGCGGCCCCCAGAGGCTCTGTGGATGTACACCCCCAAGCCGCGGGGCCTCCTTACGCTGCAAGTGCCTACGGCACGAGAGCCCCCTCCGCCTGGCCCTAGCACATTTTGACACGGCGTCGCCTGCTACGTTTTGATTTTTTCAAGAGATTCCAATGATAATTGTAGCAGTATAAAAATACCATATTCCTGCCTTTTCAGGTCTCAGATTTGTACTTTTAAAACCTGACTCGTTAATGCTTCTTCTCCCACATCCAGGTCTCCTTCCCTGCGAGTCCCAGCGACAGAGAATTGCTGTAACCCCTCCCATTGCGCCCGGGAGTCCTGCGGCTCCTTGCCGGGGCCAGCGGAATAGTGTAAATGTCGCTTGAGATTCATCTGAGCCAAAATGGGCATCACGGACAAGGGGCTGCGGCAGGGACACCGTCCCTCCTGCGCTGCGGGGCCGCTGACACCTTTCTCCCAGGAGAGATTTGTGATATATATATAAAAATACATATGTGTTTTATATATGTGTGTATACACACACACAGGACTGGGAGCAGCAAGGGCAGGGGCTGCAGGTCTCCCCATCGCTCAGAGACAGCACAGGCGCTATTTGCTCTGTAACGAACGGTCCCGGGACGCGGTGCCGGGAGGCAGCGGGGGAAGCTGACGTGCGGCGCCGTGTAGCTGGGGTTGATCCCCGCGGCGCCGTGACCCCCCGATCCGCACCCCGCCGCTCTCCGGCCGCCCTTCGCTCTGCCTGGGCCAGACGCCTGCTCGGGGAGCACCTCGGGTTCCCGTTCCTGAGGAGAATTCACTCCGTTTCTAAGAGCTGCAAAGACGTATCGCCCTCTGCAGCGAGATTTTCACCAGAATTCCTACAAATTACAAAAAAATAATCTGCTTTGGTAGTGTTTCCTTGAAATCATCGGACTCTTGGTGCACGGTTTGAATTCCCCATAAGCACCGCAAGATGCTCACACGAGGAATCCAGCTATTTATCAACACGGCAGCGGCACGGCAAAACCCGGGAGCTTCCGATTTTGTTTTGGTTGAGCAGCTTCGGTAGCAGCAGCTCTCTGGCTCTGGCGGTAGCGCCGTTGTACGGAAGATCCACCTCGAGTCTCGTCTTCTCACCAGCGATTTATTCTGGGCCGTTACGAGGCAAATGGGCGAATATTAACGGAACCCGAGGGGACACGGGGCTGCGAAGCGCTCCCTGTGCCCTGCCTGGAACTGCTCGGCTCCTCCCGACGGCGTGGGCTCCTGCGCGGCCCCGCAGCTGCCGCATCCTCTCGCCCTCTGGCCCTTTGGCTTTTAAACATTATTACGTGCTCAAATCCAGCCAGCTCAAATACTTTTTAATACATTGAAAATGTAAAATAAAGAATATATGAAGTACATACAGTATATATATACATATTTCAAATACTTAAAATTCTTATGTAAAATATGGTTTTTTCTATATTATTTGTGTAAAAATACATTTTTAAATGGTGTCAACTTGATTTTTCTGTACATACCCTCTATTCCAATTTAAGTCCCTTTTAAAAAGGCAAAAGACAGACAAAGGTTTAGTATCTTCTAAACTGCGTTTACAGGCCTGTTGTCAAAACAAGAAAAGCACGTGGTAAACAGTATCGGATTTCTTCTTTTTAAGAATTCCCATTTTTATTGCATTAATGGAAAAAAAACTGACTCTCTTCATTTCTCCTGCTTGTAAAACTACCCTTGGCCTGGCTGAGGAACTGCACACGCCCATACCCTGTTTATCTACTCCATAAATCATCCTCTGTCTTTTTTTTTTTTTTACAGATACTAAAATATATATTACTTAAAATATATTACTGTAAGCTCTTAAAATTGATCTTCTGTTATATCAAATGTATAGCATTAAAAAAAACAACCTAGGCAACAAAGAAAGTTGTGGGTACCACGACCCCAGGGGAGGCGCCGCTGGCAGAGCCCCTGCCGGGGCTGCGGGTGCCCGGGGGCGCTCGTCTCCCCCCGCAGCCATTAATCCCTGCTACGGCCGGGGTGATCCAGTGTGCGCACCCCAGCCTCGCCCTCCCGCCGCCGCGTTTTCCGAGGTGGGACTCTGAAGTTCAAACCAGCCCGGCCCCAGGACCCTCCTCCACCGACGCCCGGGGCCAGCAGAGCCGCGGCGCGACGCCAGGGCCGACGCCAACGGTGGCTTTCCAACAGCTCGCCTTAAGCGGAACTCCCGAGAGGAACGCAACCGTGTCCCCAGGGCTTCCCGCGTCCCTGGGGAGGCCGTGCCACGAAGGAAGCTGCTGGCCTTCAGGCCCCTTCCCGGGGAACACCCCAACCCCGCTCTTCTCCCAGAAGACCGGGCCACCGGAGCGGTGGTGGCTTCTGCCGCCAGCCCCACCACAGGCCACGCGCTGCCACCACCTCTGTCCCCACGGCCATTCGTGTGGCTGCGCAGCGCTGAAGCCCAACCGGCGCTGGGGAAGGTGGGAGGGTCCCGGGCAGGGCTGGTGCTGGTCGCCTCCTGGTGGCCCCCCACAGCCCAGTGGTTTAAATGAAGCGTGAGACGGAGCCCCCCCGGAACGGAGAAGCCCAAGGCCAGCTCCGGTCTCCCACTGTGGGCATGTCGGCAGGGACCGGCCCCGGGATGGTCCCTGCTGGGGCTGCAGCAGCGTGAAGGACCCCCCTCCGACCCGAGGACACCTCCTGGCTGTCAACGGCTCCACCATCAGCTATTTCTTATTGCCACAAGAAGGAGAAAGGCCCCTGGGCCAGCGCAGCTGCGAAGCGTCTTGGTCTTTCCTTCTGATTTAAGGAGGGACATTAAAATTTCACGCAAAATCCCTGCCCCGTGCTACCGACCCACCTCAAAACCGGACCTCCCGCAGGGAGCGGCCCCCGCTCCCCCACGGCACCAGCCCCCGCCGGGGGGTCGCTCTGGCCAGCGAAGCCCCGTGGGGCAGCCTGTGCTTCCAGCTCTCCTGCTGCAGGACTTGGACACGGCCCAAAAGGGAGAATTTAAATGGGAGTATCTCTTACTCAAGCTGCTTTTGCTGCCACAGACATAGTTTGACGTTAGGCTTTGAACACATTTTATCTCGGATTTCTTTCGTGACAGCATTTACTAGAGTGCTGTTCACCTCTGGGGAACGGAAGCGTAATGCTTCCAACTGCGTCACGACGCCCCTTCTATTGATAAACGCCGCGTGAAGGCAGGTCTACGATCCTGCTGGAAGGAGCAGCGGGAAGGGCAGGGATGGGGGGGCAGCGGGAGGAGGCTCGGCAGCGAGGCGGCAGCGGGAACGCTCGGCACGGGCTGCGGGATTTCCCCCTTCTCAAACGCGTCACTCGGTAACCAGCGCTGTCGAACACGCAAAGCCGTCACGGATTTATGTCCACCTGCAAGCGATCATTACACTGAGCCCGTTATCTCTAACGATTTCCTAACTACTTAATGCCCTCTTGCAGGCCTGTGGAGACTGGTCCATCAAGCTGCAGCGGGGAGCTCATCGCATACGTTAAAATCAAAGATGTGCAGTTAAAAGAATTTATTTTCTTAAAAAGAAATAGAATAAAAGTAGCCCGAGAAAAGTGCTGATCCGTTAAAATATCCCTAAGGCACTGAACGGGGTTGTAAACTTCCAGGTCATCCCGCAGGACGCCCACACAGCTCTGGAGCCCCGGAGCCCTTGGCGGTGGCCGCATGTCCCAGCCCAGGACGGTGACAGCGGGCAGGCGCCTTCCCTGCGGGACCACGCTCCAACGGCAGCTCCTTCCCTTCCCGAGCGGGCTCACAGGAGCGTCCGCGGCACAGAAAACCCAGCCCGCGCACGGCAGGGGCCGCGTGTGACATTCCAAGGGAGGAACGTGCCGGCCCCTCGGCCGGGGCGGTGACGGCTTTGGCAAGTGCCGAGAGGAGCAATGGAACAGCCTTTCCCAGCCCCGGCGGCGTTAAAAACCCGCGCGCGAAGAGCGAGGTCACGGCCCGCTGCTCCCGCCCCGTCTCCTTCCCCTCACGCCTTGTCAGAAAACCACACCGATAGAGCCAAGGTACGAACAGAATTGATCCAATTACGCCAGCAAAACCGCTTTGCTCTTATTTGGGGCAAGAATGACTTTTTCGGTTTATTCTGTAACTACCACCGATCTTCAAATCGGATTATGCCGGGGATCTGCCGTAGCCAGGAACGAACGTGTCGGCCTGAGGATTACTGCACCGCCGGAGCCTCTGCACGTCCAGACAAGGCTGGAGTAACAGGGACGGGACAGACCCTGCTCCCAGCGCGACCCCTCGGGGCACGCAGCTCCCACCCGTTTCACACTGCCTCCCCACAGTTAAAAATCCGGCAGAAATCCCTTTCCCAGCCCAGGAGAGGGAGGCAGGCGGTGGGGGCTGCGCCGCGCTGATGGACCAGTCGGGCCCGGGCAGGGGGATGATCCCCGCTCCGGCGCCTGGGCTGCAACGGGAGAAGCCAACCTCTGCCGCTCCGCAGGCACGCACGCGCCGAGCGGGGGGAACACGCCGAAGCCGGGGTGGTTCGTGGGCTACAGCCTCCGCCAGCGCCTGCGCAGCACGACGGAAACACTGGGAGGAATTTGTGCGTAGGGTTTCGGGGGGATTTTTTGAGATTTCAGTTACAGATTAAAAAATTTGACTTTATTTCTACTACTTAAATCCTCTTCGTCACTGGATGTCTGAGCTGTGCTGCGTCGTTCGAAAGGAGGGGTCACTGCTCCCCAGTGAATTAGCGATAAGCAAGACGAAGGTGCGCGGCAGCCCCTGCGCCCGCACACCACGCACCCTGCTGGGAGGCGGCCGGCTCTGCTGGGCAGGGCGGGAAGCGCCTCTGTCACGATGCCACGGCGGCTGCAACGCTCCTTTTCTTTATCGCTACCAAGTAAATCACCACCCGCTCCCGGCAAACCCCGCCGCTTCCCAGGTGGGTATTTCTGCTCTTTCCCGACAGCTCCGGGGTTCCGGGCGAGGGGAGCGCCGCGGCAGTCACAGGGGGAGAAAAGGGAAGGCTGAGGACCCCTCGCAAACCAGCCGTCCCACCTATTTTGTTAATATTGCTTCATCTTAAAAAGGCCTTTGGATTAAAAGTGAATTCAGTGCTTTGCCATCAAAAAAGATACAACGATCCGTTACCTGACCGAGGTGCAGGATGGCCCCCCCCCGCCCCCCACAGCGACAAGACGGGACCGGAGGGGATTAGTGACCCCCGTGGGCTTGGTTTCCCAAGAGAAACGCCACATAAACCCTCGACGGGACGCGGACGTGTTGCAATACCTCAAACTGCAGATTGGCGTGTGCTTCGTTAGCCAGCCTGACGTCAGTTCTTGAGAACAGAGTACCATTTTGTAACTGCTTTGATTTCCATTAATCCAAGTGAATGGATTTTGAAGGCTGAAAGCGAGGAGGCGCGTCCCTGGCCGTGTCCCAGGCTCGGGTCGGAGGGGTGCGGAGCCCTGTCCCCAGCCCCAGCCCGGCCCGGGACCGCGGCTGCGCAGACCCCGAGCGGGGACGAGGCCCCATTTGGTATCGAAAAACACAGAGACGCCCCCAGCGGGCTCACGCGAGGCCCAACAAGACACTTGTTTTCCTGTCCCTACCCTTACCTAAATAGAAAATCTCTAGAAATTGGCCAAGTCTGCCTATCGGGGAGGTTGGATGAGCACAGAAAAAGCTTCCTAGAAAGCCGCGGGACCGAGGGTGACGCTCGGTGCACTCCACTCGCGTCCCGGGCTGTCACAGCCGACGGCTCCTGACTGCGGGATGGCGCCTCCCGGCTCACTCAAACGCCTCGTAAAAACGCAGGGCTCTGCCGGGTCCCGGCAGGCCAGACATGAAATGCAGTTCAGCACGTGTTTGTGATCTCTGCTTTAAATGGTTCCTGGGATTCCCCGTCATCACCGTTACCGAGTTGGTTTAGTGATTTAAATTCTGGGCTCCTATGGTTAGATCAGTTGCCTTTTTGAGTTATTTACCAGTGGCAAATGAAGACGCTACTTTCCTTAAAACAAGGTTACTGCAACTGCCTCCGTGAAGCGGAGAGGATATGCGCATCAGAAACGCCAGCCAATATTGCACAACCCAGTACGCCTTCGGGAACGGCCCGCTCACAAGGGAAAGGCAATTACTTGAAAGGCTGGTACAACGTTTAACGCCTTCCTACTCCGAAAAATTCAAACTAAAATTTCGAGCAACCAAGTGCGCCCAGTCAGGGCTCGCTGCCTCGGTGCTCCCGTCAGTCAGCACGAACGATTCCTTTCTTGATTATCCAGTTCTTCTCTTGGTCAAGAGAAGCCCAAGCTCAGGCTGAGGTTTTGCCGGGGGTTCGCTCCCCATCTAGAGCAGAGCTCAGCAAAGATGCTGGAGAGCAGGCTGGGGTTAATGAAACTGCAGTACGAGTCAAACGCTATCTCCTAGAAGACTGAAAAAATATTTTTAAACAAAATAATGTGACATATTTACATAATTCCTTAAGTGCAAACTCTTGTCACAATTCACGTAGTTGAGCTCAATTTAGACTCACTGTACAAGAAGGTGCTCTTTCTTTAATGAAAGAAGAACTCTACTCTGTATTCCTGATTCGGTAACGTGTCTCTTGTGCAAGGCAGTAAATTTCCTGTTTCTTCCCATTGTACTTCCGAAAGCAAACCCCAAATCAAGCCATCCTCTTCCCCACCTCCCGTCCCGGTTACCGCACCACGAGGCAGGAGACACAGAGCTTAGAGGGGCCAATGCAGTCATCATGGCAGAAGGCACCGCAGCCCTTGCACATGATCATGGCTTTCAACCTGCAGTAACATTTGGAAGGGGAATCCTCCATGCTGCTGTCTTCAGCGAAGGCTTGAACGGGGATGGCCTGACCGTGGCTGCCAGAGTTCATAGCTTGGCTGGTGGGAATGGTGGTTACAGTCACGGAGAAGGACATGACGTTCCCCATGCTGCTGGACAACTGATTGCATTCCGACAGCCCGCTCATGAGAGACCCTTGGTTCACGTCCGGGGAGGTGGAGACATTTATTGTCCCGCTGTAACTGGGCCCGATGAGCTGTGCTGCAGCGCTTCCAGAGAGCTTTGGAGGGTGCGCAGGAGGGAGCAGCGGAGGCTGCTGCTGCGCAGAGTCCGAGGACGGGACAGAAGGACTGAAAAGCTCCGTGTTGCTGTGCATTTTCCCCCTCATTGCATGTGCCATTTGCTCTTGAGCGGCTTGAATGAAATCCCGTGCTAACGTAGTTCCGTCCAAGGCCTGAACGTTCTCCTTGCCGCCTGCTGCCTGCTGAGACGTGGCTGCTTCGGTCTTTACGCCCTTTTTAGCAAGGGCGCTGTGATCCGACGGATTTACGCTATGTGGTACCTGTTCTCTTTCGCACTGACCAGAAACCTGGGCAGCCTGGGGCTCCTCTTTTACACTCATACGCTCACGTTCATCACCAGTACTCTCATCATCTGCATCCCCTTCGTCGCTGCTGCTGCCCTGGCCAGCTGTCTCCTCACATTCCCCAAATTCCGCTTTGGGAGCATCAGCAGGACTGTTCAGACACGAGCGGTTTTCAGGGTTCAAGGAGAAGCCTCTCCTCAAACTCTCCGAACCACGACCGTAGGTGGAAATGTTGAGCAGGTAATGACCAGACATGGCAGGCTTGGATGTCCTTCTGCCCGTGAAACCCAGCATGAATCGCTGGCTGGTGGAGCTGTTCTCTAACTGGAAACCCGAGGGGGTGAGGTTCAGTTGCGAAGGCTGAAGGACCGGCAACAAATTCTGCCTCTGGACCCTCTTGATAAGAGTCTGAAGGATCTGCTCTTGCGTTGTTTTGCTGAGCGCCTCGTGGCACTGGTGCTGGTCAGGACCGGGGTCCTTTCCCGAGGGGAGCGGAAAGGTCCTTGGAATGTGAGGCAGAGGCCTGTTCTGGCAAAAGATCTTCCCAAGCTGTTGTGTGGGTAAACTCGATTGTCTTTCACCACCCTCGGCTCCAGCGCCGCCCCCGGCTAGGCTTGGAGCGCTGGATGCTGCCGCTGCCCCTTTTTCTTCAGGAGAGGCTAACGGGACCGGTTTCATCTCTGCTTTGGTGAGAGGCTTCGGCAGGATTTGCTCCAGAGGGACATTCTTGCCTTGAAGAAGCTGGGTGACCAAAGGGTTGTTCGCAGGAATGCTGGAGCTTGGTTTTGGGAGGGCCCCGCTTGAGCTCGCGTGCGTTTTAAGGCTGGGCGCTGCTGGGGAGGTGCTAGAGGGTGGGACAGATGGGACCACACCTCCAGCCTGGGCTTCTGAGCTCGCGGATGTCAGTGAAGACATGGGAGGGGAAGGAGATTTGCTTTTAGAAACATCTGCGCCGGTCCCTCCTGAGGCCGTGGATGCTACCTTCGTTAGGTTTGTGCTGGTGTCTGCTGTGGACACGGTGACACAGCCTGTTCCATCCCTGACAGCTGCTGCCCCACAGGCCTGGCTCGGACCTGCCGGAGCAGAAGGTGCTTTCTCTTGTTTGTCACCGCTGCCAGCATACGGGGAGCCTGAAACCTGGCCCACAGTCACACTGGGGGGGCTCTGGTTCGTCCTGTGGGTTTTCTCTAACGCCGACACCGCTGCTGGGGGGGAGCTGGTGCCCGTGCTGCCGGCTGCAGTTCTGGGCTGCAGCGCGGACGTCTGCTGTAGTTGTGCTCGAGAAGGATCGTGAGGCGGTGCCGGGCCCGGGGCCTGGGTCTCCATTTGGGTAGATGTCCCTGGACAATGGGGAAGGAACCTTCTCGAACTTCCCCCGCTTCCAGTTCCTGCCAGTTCCAGTGCATTTCCTCGAATTCCAGTTTCGTTGGTTCCACTTGCCGCTGCGTTACTCTTCTCTCCTCCACCGCCCGGTGGGCCCCCGCCGCCGCCCGGTCCCGGCCCCGGGACAGCCCCCCCCGTCGAGGCGGCGGCAGCGGCGGCGGCGGCGGCAGCAGCCGCTGCCCTCTGAGCCTTGGCTTGTTGGGCTCTTGCCTTGATGTCTGCCAAAGTTCTGGCCCCAGTTCTTCCCGGACTGGTAAATGAGATGGGGAAACGCGCCCTGGGAGAGACCTGGCCCGCTGGAAATGGCATCGGGGAGATTCTGGAAACAGGAATCTGAAACAGAGGAGCAGAGCACAACTGAGATAGGGGAACACTTAATCCACGAGTTTAGGAACTGAAGTGTTTATAGTTGCAGTCTCAGAGAAATCATTGTAGTTTTGGAGAAATCCCTTTTCTCCCTCCCTGGCTAAATAACAAAAGACGCGTGTGATCTCCGCTGTCCGGCACAGCTCACGCGCGTCTCTTACCATCTCTGACTCAGACCGGGAGCTCGGCCCTTGCAGCCGCAGGCTACAGCAGCGCACCCCTACTCTAAACCTGTCAAGCCCCTCAGAAAAGGGAGGTTGTTCCAGACTTAGCACCTGTTGTCCCTGTTCTAGGTCTCATACTTCATTCATACGTCACTTATATCCTTTTAAAGGTCTGTGTCGACATTCTGCTTGATGCTGCGCCGCTCTGCTACCCCTGCGTGTTTACGCGTCTCCTCGCTGGCTTTACCCAAAGCAATAACCATCTCTCTGCCGTGTAGCTGTGGGGAAAACGCCAATACTTTAGTCCTGTCTTCCAAAACACATCCCGCACTCCCCCCTTGGTTCCAGTTTACTTTCTGCAAGTTTGTGCTTTCTAATGCAAGCGATGGGAGGAGCGCGCTGCCGTTGGTGCTCTCCTGTCTCCACTGCAAGGACTGAAGCCAGTATATTTTGAGGTTACATTTGTTTTCACGTTTCTGCAACACCTCGCTGCCTCCCACTCCGCTGCTCGTTAACCCGCTCACCGCTTCTTTTTTGAGGAACGACGTGCCCTCTGCCTTACAGCGGAGACTATTTGTGATCGCCCTGAAATTCGCTCTAGGATTAAATTAAATCCCATGTTTATTGCACTGGAAGGCCAACCTCTCTTCCTGTAGGATATTTCAGATCTCTCTTATTAACAGTTTTCCCCCAATTTTCTGTCACTAACAAATTTTATTAATGCTTTTGTACCTTTGTGCCATCCTTATTAACGTAGTGTGAATAGTGAACCATTTTGAAAATGTCATGTTTGTGTACTTCCTAGTATGAAAGAGTCTTGCCAGGAGAGCAGAACTCTCAGGACACACAGAAATACGGTAATTAGGCAGTTTTCCATTTACAACTTCTGCCTAAGGCCCCAAACCAGGGAGCTGAACTTCAACCACAGCAAATTCGGGGGGAAAAAGCACAGGCTCTGCGCTACAGAAACCAAACTTTTCAATTCGCACAGTCACACGGGGCTGTAAAAAAGCAGAATCAGCGATATCGTACACTGCAAACTTGTGATCATTTTCTGAGACGGTATCAAAGGGCTGAATTGAGGGGGCTTGTTCCTTACCGGGGGGTTTCCTGGCAGCTCGGCAGTAGGTGTGTGGGCCTATGACTGGCATCTCAAGGGCAAGAGCATGACATCGTCCAGGCCAAAGCGGGACCGTTCCCGCCATGCTTCCCGCCCACCTGCCCTATCCCGGTGGCGATGGGTTGCCCGTTCCCTTTCCCAGGTAGGTTCTTGCTAAGCCTCAGCAGCCAAAAGCCTTTTGGAATTGAGATATTCCCTACCTCGCCCTCTCCTGCTGCCTGGTCTGACACCACACTGCATTCAGCTGGCGGAAGTGAGAACTGCATTATTTCTACATGGTCTTTTTTTAAACACGGGTAAATAACGTAGTTTCTGGAGCTGATACAACCGAGGAAGCTGCTGGTAGCGTTCTCTCTGGACCTGTTACTGTACTGCTGGGGGTACTCACACCTCTGCAAAGCTCTGCGCACTCCGGGCGACAACTGGCTTTGTTGTTACGGTCTCGCAGCTCCTCCGCAGCTCCCCCGTTTCCAACGAGAACCGCAGTGCTCCCTGTAAGACCCTGTCTCGGGCTTTTCCACAATTCTCTGAGCTTCTGGCACACAAGATCTTTTAATGCATGTGTACGAGAGATACTTAACTGAAGTATCGGTGATCAGCCAGCCAGCAGATTCCCTGTAGCCAACAGCTGAGCTCTTACATTTTTGGATCAAGTATTTCCCTCGCTATAATAAGCAAGTACCACAACTTACAAACATGACTAGAACCCAACGGACAAAGCGCTTCTGTGAGGGCCACCAGCTGACGTGACCCACGTAATAGGGATCTGTCCTCGCTTCTCTTTACCTTGAGTGGGGGCACCCGTGGCACCGGGGTCCCCGCCGCAGGAAAGGACTGGGGCTGGGCCCGAAACGCCTGGCGGTGCTGGCAGTTCTCCATCATGCGAGGCTTTTTTTCAGGAGTGGTCAGAGCTTCTTCATGACTCTCTGACTTCCTCTTATGGGCTTCAACGCTGACTTCCATTTCTTCGCTTACAGGGGGCTTCTTTTCTGGTGGTTCTGGGGCAACCACTGGACTTTTCACGTCTGCTACTACTTCCCCTGCTTCGGGGCTCTTTGGTTTACTCGGGGCCAAAACTGAGGTACTGACAGTCTCTCTCGCGAGCACTTCCTTCGAGGCAGCGTGCTTTCTCTCTTCTTCAGGCTTTTGACTCACAGCAGTTTGTGGTTTCTCCGGAATGGCTTCTCCCGGGACCCTCTCCTTGACAGGCAGAGAGCGGTCGCCAGGTTTCACTGCGCACCCACCCGGGGAAACTGAGGCCTCCGCGGGTTTGGCTGCTTTGGGCTGCGTGTCCTCTCTTCTTTCCTCTCCTGCTCTTTTCATCGCTGGTGCTTCTTGGACTGCTTGTGCTTTAGATTCTAGGGGAGAAGGAACCTCCTCTTTGAGCGGCGCCAGAGCGGCTGGCGCGCATTTTGGCTGTTCAGCTGCTGCCTTTTCAGGCTCTGTCTCGGCAGGGCTGGTGTTTGCTGTCAGTCTCTTCGACTCTTCAGGACTTAGTCCGGAACTGTCAATAAAAACAGAATTTTTATTTTGTAAAACATTCTTGCAAAAAGCATATTATCCTCATGGAAACAGAGAGGATTCTCTGTGTACCACACCCTAAATAAATGTGTCTCTCACACCCGATTCTATGCCACCATCTTTGGAAACCTTCTGTACCGTTCGTACTTCTGCATGAAACAGAACTTGCTAGCAATGTCTAAAACCAACTAAAGGAGACACACGGAACACAGGCTCGATCTAGTCCTCTACCCAGATACACATTTTCCAGGCTGCAAATCCCATGAATTTGGCCAGCAGTAAATATTCCCTTTATTGGCCACCACAGACTTATCTCCACAGCACGCGAACCACCCCACACAGCTCGCGTCTGACTGAAGCTCATATGGGGACATTTGCGGACAGGGACACCGAGAGCGTCCCACCGTTTTTTTCCAGGGGAACGTGGCTACTGCCAGAACCACCGACGTACCCTTAGCTTAGAACTGACATTGCCGCCTTTCTCCATCAGCAAAAAGCTGACGGATAATACAGGGCAATATTATTAATCCATCCTGAATTATTCATCCATCTTTATTTGTGAAAGAAATGAAGAATCTGGGACTCTAATTCCCAGAGCGATGTCTGGTTTAGGATTAACTTCATCCATCCCTCTTAATGAAATATCAAATCTGTTTTTTTGCCCAAACATGAACCCATAACACTCGACGAAGCCTGTCTGGAGGAAGGCTGCTGTGGGATTGATTTCTACCAGGCAAGCTCTTAGGAGCTGGAGAGAACTGAAGTCCTGCTGTTGTGCAGGTCACCTCCACGCTGTCCTGCCATCCCCCATCCCCCTAAAGCTTCAGAATGTGGCTGTCACCACCACCTTCCAGCCCAGAGCTCCACACGTGGTTACATCCTGGTTTTCAGCGCTGGGAGAAGTGGGTGAGTCAGCTGAGTACAGCTCTTTGCTGTACCACCAGATGACCCGCATTCTGAACCCCGCGTATTCCTGCACCCGGTACCGCAGCCTGCCACGTGTACACGCACAGCCCAGCCTCCCGCTCACCCCGGACCCCAAACTATCAGCCACGGAATGATTAAACCAGGGCTTGCAATAATCCAAATGCTCTGAAGGGTTAAACATCACAGATGAATGGGAGGGAAACTGGCTGACAGTCCAAGGACAAGCATAAAAGCTCACTGTCGAGATGCAGGATAAGAAACTCCTTATTAGTTATTTCTGTCTGTTTGTTTTCAAGTTTCTTAGTATAGTTAGTCACACAGAAACCTGAAATCCTCTCCATGGCCCAAAAGAAAGGGAAAACCTTGAAGCAAAAAGAAACCCAGAATGGAAGACGTGCAGACTTGGGAGTTTAACCAAATCCGCGTCTGACTGAAGCTGTGAGGAAATACACAGGATTGCAGGTGGGCTGGTGCAAGGCAGAGCGGGCTCACCCAGCTCAGCCCCGTGGGGCTGCCGAGTCCTGGCACGAGAACCAGCGCGGGAGGGGAGCGGCTCACAGCACCGCGGGAAGGAGCGGGGCAGGTTAAGACGTGAGGTCTAAGGGACATCCTCCCCTAGAGAACACAGACCTACCCTGGTTAAAGCATTAGAAATCCTGACAGCAAACACATTGCTTCCAACCCAGATCACTGGGGCATTTGCTCAGTTCTGTGGCAGCCAGACGAAGCGAGAGACCTTTGTCCGGTTTCAGGATTAACGAACAGTAATGTTAATTGACAGACAGCACACTACAAATGCAGCAACAGGTACGTATGGACAGGCAACGCGGGAGTAAAAAGACAGCTGAATGTCTTACCTCTGGCCATAGTAGCTCTCGAAAAAATGTTCCTTCCACAGCTCGACCTTCTTTTCCTTTTCTATTTCTTGCCGTATTCTTAGCTGCATTTCTGGTGTAAACTCACCTGCAAAACGCAATAAAGGTTATCTTCCAAAAAAGCTGTGGATAAAATGCATCAGGATAACCACAGGAGCCTTCCAGCTTACAGGTGTGAGTCTCATCTCACAGAAGTCCCCTCCTCAGCCTGTGACACTGCAGCCCTGCCTGTGGAACTTCAGCCTTTCTCCTGAGCGGCAAGGTGTTTCATAGAATGGTTTGGGTGGGAAGGGACCTTAAAGATCATCTAGTCCCAATCCCTTGCCCTGGGCAGGGACACCTCCCACCAGCCCAGGTTGCTCCAAGCCCCGGCCAACCTGGCCTTGAACCCCTCCAGGGATGGGGCAGCCACAGCTTCTCTGGGCAACCTGGGCCAGGGGCTCACCCCCCTCACACCAAAGAATTTCTTCCCAATATCTCATCCAAATCTCCCCTCTTCCAGTGTAAAACCCTTCCCCCTCGTCCCACGGCTCCCCTCCCTGCTCCAGAGTCCCTCCCCAGCTTTCCTGGAGCCCCTTGAGGGACTGGCAGGGGCTGGAAGGTCTCCGCGGAGCCTTCTCTTCTCCAGGCTGAACCCCCCCAGCTCTCTCAGCCTGTCCTCCCAGCAGAGGGGCTCCAGCCCTCCCAGCATCTCCGGGGCCTCCTCTGGCCCCGCTCCAACAGCTCCGTGTCTCTCCTGTGCCGAGGCCCCAGCGCTGGAGGCAGCACTGCAGGGGGATCTCCCCCGAGCGCAGCAGAGGGGCAGAATCCCCCCCTCGCCCTGCTGCCCACGCTGCTGGGGATGCAGCCCAGGCTGCGGGGGGGTTCTGGGCTGCCAGCGCACGGTGCCAGCTATGGCCAGCTTCTCATCCACCATCACCAACAAGCCCGCCTCTGCTGCCTGCTCCTTGCAGCGGATGGGCAACAGCTTCATGCCTGACAGTCACAACCCCTTTCCCTGCCAGTGTCCCGATAAATGCTTTATGTGGAACAGCGCTTATTAAACGAATACCTATGTGTATGTATGCATGCACTGCCTAACTGCCATTTTCGGAAGGACGTGAAGCTATTGCCCATGCAGACGGCAGAGCAATACGGCACCTTGCACCGACAGTGGTGGATGGCCGTGGGGAAGGTTGCACGCAACAACATCAGAGACTTCTTGCCCAGCACAAATGATAGAAAATACTTCGGGTAACGGATGCTGTTCTGTCACTGGCAGGTGGGAAACAAAAAAACCCCTCTCACACATCTGAAGCGCACATTTCACACATATGTGTATTGTGGTTTGTAAGAAATGTTTCCTCCTGTCAAGTGCGAACCTTCCCCGACGCAGTTTGAACCATTAAAGTTTGTAAGGTCGTATGTTAATATTTTAAGAGTTCATCATTAGACAAGAAAGCTTGGTTTTTTAACACAACTGCAGTGCTTTGGTGACAGACATGTGGCCTTGAGCCTCAAGATTTCGTTCATTCTCAAGGTTTCTCTTGTTCACACATTTTGTTTGTGCTCTTTAGCACCGGAGGAAACAGTTACTAGAATCCGATCTTTTCCAACACTGCAGTTATCAGAGGGGATGCTGTAAAGATATTAACAGAAATTGGATACTTTCATCACTGCGCAGTTTGTTTCTCAATAATTTTCTCTAGTCAAATAAGGGGATTGCAAGAAGTGCTTGCTGAGTTCGCCCTCCATGCAGTTATCAAAATACATCCAACGGGAACCGAGAGTGTGTCCCTTTTCAGTGCAGTTACGTGTCGGTATGAAATCAGGACAGTCATCTTTGTATTGCAGCAAGTACAGAGGGCCCAAAACACAATCTCTGGGACATCAACTTTCTTTTCCATTTTTGTATAAACTTGGTCAGGTAAATAAATACAGAAAGTCTGTTGCATCACAAACAGCGGAATGCCTGCCTTTGCTTAGCGTAATTTAGCAACAGGGTACAAAATTGGTTCATTTGAAATAGTCTCTGTCGTGGCAGTGAATGTTGGATTTTCATTCTGTGGTTATGCCACCTTTGTCCCCAGCTGGGAGATTTCAACTAGAAGCATACGTCTGCATCGGCCCAGGCTTGCACTGAGCGCAAAGCACAGTGAAAACCTAGGTGATGGCTTGCAGTCAAGTGATTTACTTCTCAACATCTACCTAAAGGCTGATGGGGACCTCAGGAGGTCTCCAGTCCAACCTCCAGCTCACAGCAGGGTTGGTTTGGCTCCACCAGGTTGCTCAGGGCTCTGGGCAGTCAGGCCTTGGAAACCCCCAAGGCTGGAGATGGCACAACCTCTCCGGGCCCCACTGCTGGACTGTCCTCACGGGGAAAAAGCTTTTCCTTGTAACCCATCTGACTCGCGCCCATTTTCTCTCATCCTCCTGCCATGTCCCACTGCAACAAGCCTGGCTCCATCTTCTGCTGGCCTCCCAGCACGAGCAGGGGGCTGCTATCAGGTCCCCCCTCCCCAGCCTGTATCGCTGCCAGGGGCTCTTCCTCCCCAGGGGCAGGATCCTGCCCCTCTCCAGCCTGTCTCGGCCCCGCTGGATGGCAGCCCTGCCCTCGAGCTGGTGGCCCCAGTTTGGTGTCCTCCACAAGCTCCTCCAGGGTCACTGATAAAGAAGGCAAATAGCAGCGGTGCCCAGACAGGCCCCTGCGGTCTCCACTTGTTACCAACCTCCAAGTGTGAACCATGACTCCAAGCCTGAGTGTCTAACCAGCTACTCACCCGTCTGGTTGTCCACCCACCTGGACCCTACTGTCCCTCCATGGATGCAAGAGTATTGTGGGAGACAGTTATCAGAAGTTTGCTTAGGTTGAGGTAAATGATACCCACTTTTCTCCCCTTGTTCACAAATTCAGTAATTTTTAAAGCAGTCACACTCTTCAGGCATGATTTACCTCCGGTAAAACCATGCTGATGATTTCCCATCACCTTCCTCTTCCCATGTGTTCCCAGAGGGCTCGCTCCATCACTTCTCCAGTGATGACATTGAGGCTGACCAGGCCTGCATCTCCTCTAGATAAGGCTGACCAGGCCTGCGAATCTCTAATAATACTGAGGGTGACCCTAAACAGCATTGTTATTTATCATCCGTACCTTGAAGAGTAGCCGAAGAAAGCCTACAGGGCTGCTCTGCCCACAGAGGCACTGCGCTTTGGTACTTCAGCAGAGATACGGTGCTCAGTGAGAACATCAGTTGAGGTCTCCAGACCTCACCCTGGCCATTGCAAGCTTTGCCACCGTAGCAGCTTCTACAGCAGTTTGACTCTGGTGAGAAAACTTTGTGTATATGTAGCTGCACCCTCTAGATGTGCAGACACCAACAGACAAAAGGTCTTCTAAGAAGCATTAAAGAGAAAACATTAAATGATGGTGGCCAAATCCAGGAGTGGTATTAACAATTAAACAGCTCAGACAGCCGAGTTCTATGCCTTCCTGTTTTCTGGCATAGGATACACCCAGAATCTACAAAATACAAAGAGAACTGGATACATCTTCTATGGAAAAGCCTCGTAAGAGTCAATCATCTGGATGAGAGTAAATGATATCCCCTTCTTAGGGGTGTCCTGATTGGCGCTATTGCCTTTATAAAACTCTGGTGAGAGGCTGCAGGGTTGGATTCTGCAGAGGAAACGGTCCCTGCCCACAATGAGTGAGTCGCTTCTGAGGATGTGATTTGATCAAATCACGGAATTGAGCACCTCTAAGTTCAAGATGCCAATGACTGTTAAGGTGCAGGACTCCTGTAGACTAGTAAATGGCTGCCTTGATGGTATATGAAAATTATGGCTCAGAGGACTGACCATACCAACTGTGGTTTGAAGACTTCGCTGATGACAAAGTGCATTACTCTGGGAATATAATTTACCTTCTCTACTGATCTTCACTACCACAACTTGAGAATAACACAGCTCTGTGTGGGGCGGCTGACACGCTGGAGGGAAGGGATGCCATCCAGAGGGACCTGGACAGGCTGGAGAGGTGGGCCCATGCCAACCTCATGAAGTTCAACAAGACCAAGTGCAAGGTCCTCCATCTGGGTCAGGGCAATCCCAAGCACCGATACAACCTGGGCAGTGACGGGCTTGAGAGCAGCCCTGAAGAAAAGGACTTGGGGGTGCTGGTGGACAAGAGGCTCCACATGAGCTGTCAGTGTGCGCTGGCAGCCCAGAAAGCCAATCGTACCCTGGGCTGCATCAGGAGAAGCGTGGCCAGCAGGGCGAGGGAGGTGATTCTCCCCCTCTACTCCACTCTCGTGAGACCCCACCTGGAGTACTGTGTCCAATTCTGGAGCCCCTACTACAAGAGACATACGGACGTGCTGGAACGTGTCCAGAGAAGGGCCACGAGAACGATCAGAGGGCTGGAGCACCTCTCCTATGAGGACAGACTGAGAGAGTTGGGGTTGTTCAGTCTGGAGAAAAGAAGGCGCGAGGAGACCTTCGAGTGGCCTACCAGTATCTTAAGGGGGCCTCCAAGAAAGCTGGGGAGGGACTTTTTAGGATGTCGGGTAATGGTAGGACTAGAGGGAATGGATTAAAACTAGAGATGGGTCGATTCAGCCTGGACGTTAGGAAGAAGTTCTTCACCATGAGGGTGGGGAGACATGGGAACAGGTGGCCCAGGAGGTGGTGGAAGCCCCATCCCTGGAAGATTTTAAGGCCAGGCTGGACGGGGCTCTGAGCAACCTGATCTAGTGGGAGGTGTCCCTGCCCATGGCAGGGGGCTTGGAACGAGATGATCTTTAAGATCCCTTCCAACCCTAACGATTCTATGATTCTATGACTCTATTGTCATTGCAACAAGGTTTTAAATGCATTTTTCCTTCTTTTCTCATCTCTTCCAGAGACTTGCTCATTTTTCCACATGTGAAGTTCAAAAGAGAACTCCTTACTGCGGCCCCTCTCTGACCTTGTGATTAGATAGTTCCAGGCTCGCACTTGCTCTCATGGGCCATATTGACTACAGCTGTCTTCACCAAGTACGTCACTCCAGCACTTCAACTTCTCCATAAAATATCTTTTACACATTCCCCAAAACACGCACTAGCCTTCTAGCGTTGTACTTGGCTGTCTGGGGAAGTCTTACCTTCTGACAACCGCTCCTTCCAGCCTTGGGCAGCTGAAGTGAAGAACTCGTTGTTGAGCGCAGAGCCACTCAGCTTCATCAAACCATCCGCCCCGACCTGGAACACAAACAAAGCAAATAGTATGAACCAGCTGGAAAGGCAAATGTCGCATGTTGTCACATGGGATCTGAAAGCAGAGCAAGAGTCCCAACATCGCCACAGATCTCTCTGGAATCTGCCTTTAACTCACTCAGAAGAAAATAAACCGCATTCTTAAGGCTGTGCGTAGCCAAGTCTGGGATCCAGGAGACTGTGGCCAGTTTTCCTCATCCTTGTTTCAGCCCAACCCTCTGCAGTCCTGCTGCTGCACAAACGTGCATGAGCAGCGGAGGGTACAGGTGGCAGGGCGAGCACAAGGGAACAGCACAGCCTCGGAAAAGCTTCTTCAGATGCCTTCTCCCCTGCAAAACAAATGCACGGTATCGCCTGAACTACCATCCAAAGTAACAGCTCTGCTGTCTTCTGGGCAACATAAAAATGTGCACGAAGAAAAAGCCAGGACATAAAAGGTATCGTACAAAAGTAACTTTGAAATGTATATAATCATAACCAGGCATGATTCAGGAAAAACAGGGACAAATGAAGCTCAAAACCCATTCTGTCTTCAAAATATGGCTAGCCAAATAGGGCAGTCGCGCTACAGAGTAGGCCATACATCAGAAAGCACGAGGCTAAGACTGGAACATAATACAGAGGGAAATTAAAACCAGGTAATAAAACGTATATGAGGTTTGCTTTTGCTCTTTATCCTACAGAAGCAAATGTGGAATTTCTCTGCCAGAAACACTAAAATACACATATCATTCAGTAAGTCACAAAAACTTGCAGTGGGCAAAACTGGTATGTTTCCATCTCTTGTGTAAATAATAAATCAGAAGAAACAAGCAAAATCCAACTGTCCAAATGTAGGATACATCTGGTTACCCGGGGAGATCTGTGCAGCAAATGTTCAATGGTGCAGGATTTGGTAGAGAAAAACACTGCTTTTCCTGAGGCAGCATTTGTCAGGCAGGTAATTAAAATGATGGAGGTGACCTAATAGAAGGTTTTTTTAGGTAAGATTTAGTTAGAAAATGTTAAGTTGTAAATTAGGAGCAGCAATTATAGGGATTTACAAAAGCAGAGGTTTATTTTCTAGGCTAAATCTCTATTGATCGACTACAGGGAGCAGAATTCACATTTCGCTGTTGCCTGTTCCTTGTGCTGGCGGACAACAAGTACCGCAGGGCTGGCTGGGTCCTGCCTCAAAGCGCCCACTTCTACAGAAGCCCCAGCTGTGACTGCGCAGACGGAGACACTGCCAAGCAAAACACAACAGATCTGTGACCCTTCACAACTGGCATGTCCAACGCCTTCACCTCTTCTCCTGTTTCCTACAGCAAGCCTGACATTTTTTACAGCACACCTCACCACTTGATGTGGTGGTGGGCTGCTCTAGGAGATTTACTACAGTGAAATGTAAAATTTGTCCTCTCTGGAGCCAAGCAATATTATTTAGTTAGTCAAAATTTATTCTCAGTCGAATTCTAATTCAATTTAACGAAAATTAAACTTAAGAGTCAGGACAGAAATGTCTTGCCATCTGCTGTGAGGTTCTTGCCAGTAAACTCCAGCTGCAAACACCCTCACATCATATTTTGACACATACCTAATTATTACAAAGGCCACAGGACTTATAAAACAATTCCTTCAAATATTTATTGGATCAGCCTTGGACTAACAAGTCCCCGATGAATGCTGATTGAAGATTAGAATTTATGAGACAACATAAAATGCTGGAACGCCCCCTAACTCCAAACGAGCACTATCTGTTCGACAAAGCATCCTCTGTAAAGCAGACCCCAGTGCAGCTGCCAGACCCGCACGCACTATTAACATTCTGGGAGAACCAGAAGGGCAGCACAGCTATGAAGATGCATCTAACTTCATGCACGTCCGTGCTATACGTGTCTACGTCTAAGCCGGTGTCCCTTCACAGCTTATTGTGACTGAGTCAACTGAGTGTGTGGAGGTGGGGACTCAGTTCACCTTGCCCTGAAGCAGACACCTGGACTTGGTCTCAGGCTCTTGATGGCACCAGCTGGCTTTCCACTCTCTATAAAAGGGGCCCAGAGTAACTCGCAGAGATGCAGACTCCCGGGAGGTGACTGCGGAGGGTAAACATTGGCATCTAGTACTGATCTGAGCACCACACAGAAAAGTGTCTTCAAGGGACGTGCAGATCTGAGACAGGACGTACAGAAGATTTCCATCTGGAGTGGCAGCTTGAAGCCAGCTTTGATATCTAAAGAACATTTAGAACGGCTCCAGGCACATATGTGAAGGCATCTGAGTTAACAGCTCTACATCTGAAGTGGAAGCACAGCACAGAATCCCACTTTGCTCTGAAGCTCCCAGCCACTTGGGGTAGGAATACTGAAGACAAACATAACGTATGAATGTGGTAAAAAGAAGGAAGCATCCTTGTTCTGTCTACAACTTTTCTGGTATTGAGCATAAACAGATTGAACCTCACTCCCTCAACTCAGTGTTTTTTCCTCCTTTTACATGCAAGAGCAACATTTGTTCTTCTCATCTCTTTGTACCATCCCTGCCTTCTACAAGCTGCTGAAGAAAACTGCTATAAGGGTGAGGTTGCTTCAGGCAGTTCTTTTATGTCCCCCTTAGGATGGAATTCACCAGATCCAGGTGAGCTGAAAATAACGGTCTTATCAAAAGAGTCTCTTAGCTCTTGCTTCAATGCTGAAGGCTGAGTTCTTACCCCCTTCTCACTCAGGTTCATTGTTCCAGTTACCACCAACCATTTACCAAAGAGCTCAGTGAGAACGAACCTTCACTGCTTCTTCTGTGCCACCCCCAGAGCAGACGAACCCCATTCCTCCCCACTGGGAACTCTTCTGCTTTTTCACATCCCTCTGTTCACTCAAAGAGGTCTTAGACAGATAATGCATATAAAAATTAACTGCCTTCAAGGCTGACTCGCACTGCCTGCCTGGTACCTCTAAGCTAGTGCGTGTTTCAGGGCAGGACACAAGCTCTTTGGTGCAGGCCAGGTCTACTCTGCCATCTGGACAGTGTGAATGTGCAATAGAAAACTCAGTTTTCACTTTACCAAATTCAGAATCTGAGAGCAGTAACACCGGGTAACGAGAAACGAGAATGGCGGAACTAAATGGCCACATCCATTTAGGTATGGTGGGGAAAGGCACCAGTCTAAAAGGCTGCAGGGTCAATCCTGTACCGAAGAGCCTGGGAGAGGGCAGGAGAGAGGAAGATGCTGAAATCACTGCACTCCCATCACTCCTGGCCCTCCTCAAGTCCAACGTATCAGAAACACTGCCCTCGCTGCACCTGGGAATATGGAGTTGATTAAACAGAATTAAGCCACTGCTTTATCAAACCTCAATTCTTTTTTTCTGGCAGCAACAAACACCAAATGAATCACTGAAGAACCTTCCAATTTTTTTTACACAGTGCACAGAAGAAAAAGTCTACCCCGTTAGACATAAACGCAGTATTTGGATGGTATCAGGACGTTCGGCCTCAATTATTTCTGGAGATGCTCCCTGTGACACCCAAGAGCCTGTCTCCTCTGCACCACAGAAACCACGACATACCTGCCTGTCCACCTCGGGCAGCAGCAGCAGCAGGCGCTGCTGGCATTCCGTGGGCAGAACAGAGAAGGTGTGCTTGTTGATCAGTGCCCGCAGGTTGGTGTTCACCAGGATGGAGTCGGGAGTTTCCACATCAATTTCAGCACACTTTGTTCTCTTCAGCTGCCCTGCAATGAAACACAAAGACGTGAGTAACACCCTACCTAAGAGAGGGTTTTAAAGGCTCCTGAGATTTTCAAAATGCCACTTCATTAATCCATTTCATACCGTGACTTGAAATACACATTTCACCTTTGCACATATAGTGAAAAGAACACGAGGTCCTTTCCAGCAGAGAAAATTTCCACACCTAATATACTGCAGCCTGTGTCAGTTCACCTAATTTTTGTAGGAATCCTGGCTATCTGGGGGCTGCAAGGAGTCTTTTTCAGGAGTGTTTCTAGAGCTGCTTTTAGCCACATCAATTTTCTGTTTTAAGCCTCTAGTTAAGGTTGGTTTGTTCCTCGGGATTTCTTCTTGGACTTTCCTACTTTGCTGTCAGCAAAAGCATTTCAGAAAAAATCATCAGCTCATTGTGCTTGCGAAGAAACCACAACACTAGACAAAGCAGTAAAAATGAATAACTATTCCCTTTCCTTTTCTGTGTTTGAAAGCAAGTCCAGCATTAACCCGTATGCTACAGCCAGCTTCGTGTGCGTGTGCTGCAAATTCAGAGACGAATCATGAAGAAAGCATTTGTGCCGTGTACTCTCTTTCTTTGGGTTCATCACTGTCTATTACTGGCAAAACACTGTGTGTTTTGAAGCTCAGATTAAAAGTGCAGTGTAGCAAAAGAGGTAATATTAAGACAGACCCTCGCTTGCCCTGACTGCAGGGATGACAGCAATTACTTTTAAGGTGACAACATCTAACAAAATAACTGCCACGGAGGTTTGTTTCATTAGGGGCAGTTTGCTCTATGAGAAGTCACTCAGAAAATGGCTCTGCAGGTTTATCATCCACTGAAGCTGCGGAATTCCCTAATTACAGGGGACAAATGAAACACACCCTGGAAAGTGCCTATTTAGTGATAAAGGAGATCTAGGATGATTAGCACAGATAGGGACCTCAGAATATCCTGAAGTTCACCGAGGTCAATCCCATCATTGGTATATATCAAAGAAATCACAAAAGGTCAAGAGGGCTGAGAAAGAGCCAACTTCAGTGAGTGGGAAGTAAGACAAATAACAGTAGGGTCTGATGTATAAAGATCCAGGAAGGAATTTCTTTTTTCTTTTTAATGTTATCAAAGTGTCTTAAGTACGTTAAAAAGCCTGATAAATAATGCAAGTCCTTTTTCTGCTTTGCAAACAGCAAGCTGCAAATTCACAGGTAGAAACCCCTGATGATAAGAAATGAGAAGAGGCGTATTTGCATATGTAAGGTTTGAATTATTTACCCTAATTCACACAGCATACTAGAGCTGTCCAGAAGTCACTTTAGCAATGGAATTAATTACACATTTTACTCAATTTTGCTATTTAGGCTTTTGTTCTGTCATCAGAGCAACCACATCTCTGTAAGCAAAAAAATAAATCTCTTACTTGCATGGAGCCTGTCAGATCTCTGGAATGGTTTCTTCCCCAGCCCTGGCAAGGAGTTATCAAGCTTAACAGAGGGAGAGGAACTGGAGGTGGAGTTCTGAGGGCTGCTGGACTGTCCATCTGACTGCTTGCCTTCCCAAGCTGCACAGGAAATGGAAACATTTAAACACCGGGATGTACAAAGAAATATTACACGAGACATCTGTCTGGACTGAAATAAAGATTCCTTAGCGTGCATACCCTAATCCCAGCAGCTCTGGGACAAGCACTTCTAGGAGACTTATATTCCTTTATTCTTGTAGCACTCAATTCCCAAGAGGCCGAACGTAGAAGAGCCCTTTGTAGCTATCAGACTACCACAAAATAAAGGGACGACAGCCGTTTCATTTATGGTTTGAGTCTATTTCCCAGTTAGTTCTATCTTATTTCCCATCTATATCCAAATACAATAATGATCTTTTTAAAACTTCCTTTCGGAGGCAGCTTTAGTTTCTGTTTAGTTTCTGTTAGAATTCACTGTTCAGAAAAATCTCTTCATACTTTATGTGTACTTTCTAAATTTTAACCTACTATTGTAGCACTTGCTCTTTTAGACCACCCTCAGTAGTTCCTCCTCCTCTTCCAAATACTCAAGAGGTATTTTCACGTCCTCCTCCAAAGTCACTCCTTAGCCAAACTAGACAGATTTCACCACTATGTTTCCTTACAAATCACTGCCACCCACATTCTCTTCTGTACAGCAGTATTTTTAATGCTGGTGGGAAGCTCTTCTTCCCTAGATTCTCCTGCCTTCCTTTCCCTCCTCGTCTTAAGTGAGATGAATTAAGATCATGAGCTGGTCTTCCCTCTGCTCCCTTTAGGTTTGTGCATAATAACAGGTACTCACTCAAGTACAGAAAGGTACTGAGGTCCCATACCTCGAAAGAGAGACTCCACAACACACGTCATCAACTCACAAACGAAACGCCTGCTGGCTCTGATTAATGACTTGCACTAATCAACTCCTTCACCCAGTCTGTGCCAGATTTGTTCCCCATCTGCTTCTCTTACTCTCCTCTCTGCCCGGTTCCTTTCCCCTTCCTTCTCTTCCTTATGCTAGCTGTTCCAGTTCTGACCAAATACATCCCTGAAATTGTGGAATTGGCGTGTTGCTTTCTATCAGAATACTGTTCTTTCTCTACTTGTATGCTTAATTTACTTCTCCGTCTCAATATATCCTGTTGTCCCAGTTGTGAGCTATTTCTACGTACCATCATGTGGACAGGAGGAGAAAAAAGGACTCCATGGATGCTGACGAAAAACGTACAAATGCCACTCACGTTGCAGGAACATTCAAAGGCTTTTACAATAATCAATTTACAGTCTAATTGGGGGCTGCATAAACACACACTGTTCCTACCCCAAATGAGTCGACTAACGCCACAGCAAAAGCTGAGGAATACGGCTTTCCTGAGACCACATGTGAAATGAGTGCGATACGTCCCTCACAGTCTTTAAGTTAGGAAAGCTCATACGGCTGGATGCTGGCATGGACAGGTACCAGCCCTCAGGAAAGCCAGGCAAGGGAGACAAGTCAAGAAGGTTGTCTGTACCCATACAAGCCTACGGAACAGCTCGAGTTGAACCCAAGGGTCCTGGGGGAGCCCACCAGTGCCCTCACAAGGCCCCTCTCTACCATCTTTGAAAAGGAGTGAAGATGGCGGGAGATTCCCCACAACTAAGAAAAGCAAATGTGACACCCACTTTGAAAAAGGGCCAAATAGACAACCTGAGAAAATACAGATCGGTTAATCCTCACTTTTCTCCCTGGGAAAATCATGGAGTGACCCCTCTTGGAGCACATTTCTGATCACATGAAGGAGATAATGACGACTGGAGGCAGTCAGCATGGACTCACCATGGGTAAATCATGCCTGACCAGCCTGATTGCCTTCTGTGATCAAATTACTAGATTTATGGATGAACGAAGAGACGGCGATGCCTTTCACCTTGACTTTAGCAAGGCATTTGACATTGTGTCCCACAACACTGTATGTGAGCTGGGACATTAGGGTCTGGATGGGTGGACAACCAGATGGGTAAGCAGCGGGTGAGGTGGCCAGGCCTGGAGAGTCATGCTCCATCCTCTGCCTGGAGGCCGGGAACGACGGAGTGACTCAGGGCACCAGTCCTGGTTCACATTTTTCCTTTGGGGAGGCAATGGAGCACTTGCTCAAGTTTGCAGGTAATGCCAAATTTGCGGGGACCAGTCGCTCTGCTTGAGGGCAGAGCTGCCACCAGCGGGACCGTGCCAGGCTGGAGGAACAGGCCAGCGGGAACGTTCCGAGGATAAATGCGAAGTCCTGCCCTGGGCAGGCAGAGCCCCTGGCAGCGATACAGGCTGGGGGCAGCTCTGCTGGAAGGGACATGAAAGTCCTGGCAGACACAAGCTGAACTTGTGCCCCAGCACCAAAGCCCAACAGCACCCTGGGCTGTAGGACCACGGGACCACAGCCAGCAGATCGAGGGAGGCAATTATCCCCCTCTGCTCAGCCCTCGTTAGACCACACCTCGATTCTGTGCCCTGTCCCGGGGCCTCTAATACAAGGAAGACATCAAAACCAGGAGCAAGCTCAGCTGAGGGCCACCAAGATGCTCAGGGGACTGCAGCGCTTGCCCTGTGAGGAGAGGCTGAGGGATCAGGGCTTGTTCAGGCTGGGGAAGGAAAGAGACTGTCGGGGACCTGATAGCTACCACCCTGCTCCTGCTGGGAGCCCAGCAGAAGATGGAGCCAGGCTTGTCACAGTGGGGCATGGCAGGAGGACGAGAGAAAACAGATGCAAGTCAGATGGGCTACAAGGAAAAGCTTTTTCCCCGTGAGGACAGTCCAGCAGTGGGGCCCAGAGAGGTTGTGCCATCTCCATCCTTGGAGGTCTTCCAAGGTCTGACTGGCCAGAGCCCTGAGCAACCTGGTGGAGCCGAGCTGACCCTGCTGTGAGCTGGAGGCTGGACTGGAGACCTCCTTGAGCTCCCTACCAGCATGAATGGTCCTGTGATTCTAATGTTTTCAGAGTAGCACTAGAAAGGCTGGATAAGTTGACATGCAGAATGTACAACACCTTGCAACTGTAATGTAGCAGCAAAGTATGGGGAAGTCAGAGAGAAAAAAAAAAAATCAATAACCAAAATTAAATAGAGACGCAGGAAGAAAATAGTTCACCCATCATTAAAGTGGATGTGGCAATAGTTTGGGAAGCGTGAAACCAAAATAAGGAGAGAAACTGATATGCTGTGACCTCCTGCCCCAGAGGCCTGACACGCAGCGCCTGGGAAGGGCCAGAGAGCAGGCCTCCAGCAGCCTGATTCTGGTTGTTCCCAGGAAAGGCAAAAGCCTCATTAGAATCACAAAAAATAAAGACACCAAACAATACTTTAAGGACTCTGAGTAACATGAGTTTGGATTACTTACTCCATTAGGCTATTTTAATAATTACTCTATGTTAGCTAACGATCTTACAAAACACCCTACCTGTTTCAGTCCCTCCTGGGTCTCCCTGTTCCTACTTCCCTAAGTGCACATGCGATTCCTCCTGGGGCAGGGGGCTCAGGAGATGGGGTCTGCCAGGAACGATATCTGCCTGTTGTGCTAATGAACCAGTCAGGTTTAATCCTAGTTAGCAGAGAAACTACAAAAGGCTTTTAAACTATCATTTTATGTTAAAGACTTCATACACCTGGCACGCCATTTTCTTAATACCATCATGGGAAATGTGTAATTTTCTACTGTATTAATTTTGGCTTCCTTCTCAGACCACACCAGCCTAGGTATAAAGGGCGCAAGAACAGCTTAGGACTGAATTTCAAACAAGCAAGATGATATTAACCTTTTTCCCCTTCACCTTTTTGAACGAGTCTGAACTACAAAGCTGCCTGGGAACAACAGGCAACCTCATCAACTGTTAAACACTCACTCTGCTGTGAAATGATGCATGAAGTACAGCTGATAAATATGCTTGTTCCTTTCAATCGGATATATGGCGCACAGCCGCAACCTTGCATATGTCTGAACAGATGTTACAAGAAACATTCCAGCAGTATATAACCAGCAAGCCAGGACAGACTGGTCTAGTTTTGGGTTGGATTTGTTTAGAGCTATTTGGAAAGGCAGAATAAACAAACGCACTAAAACACAGAAAGAATTTTATACTGAAGAAAATCAGCATGAGATGAGGAAACACCTCCAATTATGTAAAAGGTGGTAGGGAGAAGAAATCAAATGACCTGCACTCAGTGTCCACGGTAGACAGGAAATCTTGGGTTTGAACCCAAGGAAGCAAGAAAAGATTCTGATTAGAGGCTAAGAAAAACATTTTAAGGATAAAGTTCACAAAGCAGGAAGGGCAAGACTTGCTAGGAGTTTTTGACGCAATTGGTCTTTGCAGCAATGGCATCTCTGAGAACAGACTGAAGAAAACATCCGTCAGGAATGCATCACAGCTCCTGCCCTGAGGAAAGGGTGTGGACTACATGAGCTCTCAAGGCTACTCCTAGGCCTTGCTTCTGATGGCTCTATGAAATTTCTTAACCTGACCAGTGATTTCAGCTAAACATTCACTTAATTACACCAAGAATATCCAAGAGCAGAATGTTTTTCATGCTAATACTGTCGTATTGCTGTTGTCTAATCCTCTCTGGCTACTTCTATAGTAGTAAACAGGACAGTGAGGTTGGGCGTTCCCCTAGCCCTCGGAGCAACCGGCTGTGTTTACGTCCTTATGCCTTCTCTGTCCCTCAGGTGGGGTTGGTCATGTTCCAGCTGCCTGCAGGGAATGATGTTTGGCCTGTGCTGAACATCGAGCTGTGCCACGGATGGGCTGTGAGGCCACTAGCTTGTCCCGAGCCACAGCTACGCCAGGGAAATTTAGCAGAATGGATTGACTTGAGTTCCAGTCCCTATGCCCAGTACTTCGGCAGTGATTAACTCCGTAGCAGAGATGCAGCTGCTCTCTCTCCACGTGCTGTCCTAAGCACAGGCTTGCCTGAAGGACGGACTGTTTGGAAGGGGAAAGAATTGTGAGCCTGGAAATAAATGCTGTTAATAGATACTATAAGAAGAAAGAAGGCACACCTTTGTTCGGTAAGGTAACAGTTTGGTATTACTCATGTTATCAGGCTTTAACAAAAAGTCATTTTTAAGAAGACTGAAAATAGCTTAGGATTTGGGGTTGGAAATTTAATTTTGTTGCAATCTGATTGCTTTCATTCCTCTTTTTTGGGCAAGCGTCATGACTGCCAGTCCCAGCCACTCCATCTGTGAGAGAATACCTGACCGAAGTCTTCTGAGTGAGTGTTCTTGCTGCCCCTTCCTTGACGGTTACATTTTCATCATCATCTTTCTGAGACGAATCAGGACCAGTCAAGTAAATCAAGGGTGAAGGATGGAGTAACAGGGTAATTACTGAGGGGGAAGGAATTTCCATCTCATAGAAGTGCCTGAGTTTGACCGCACAGCATTTTACCCATGGTAATTAGTGTAACAGGTGTAAGGGTAGGGACTTCAGAAGCACACACAGCTTAAACAGACAGGGACTGTGTATGTGTTGCAGAAGATGGTGAAGCAGGATTGGAATCAGCGGGACAGTGAAGCAGAGAAAGAGACCGTTGCTTTTTGGAAGAGATCTCAGCCTCAAAAAGCCATCCCTCTTTTCTTCTTTTACACAATCCTGCTGCTCCTGCTCCTGCCTCTCCCTGCCCCGTACCATATATACTAACCATGTATCTAAATTCTGCTTATTTCTTAGGTCCCAACACCTCCCCTCCCCATTACAGCTGCTGGACTTAATGACGATGAATAGTTCAGTGATAAAAGAACAGATATGGTTCACTGTACGGAAGCATGAAGTGATGTACAAAAAGAACCCGCCTAACCTTACATATGTAGTCTTGGGTCCTAAAATAGAAAATGACAACTCAGGAGACTGTCTCAGAATCTCAATGGTTCTAGGAAAATGCCTGCTCTTGGCAGGGTCAAAAAAAGGCAAACTGTATGCTAGGAATTGTTAAGAAAAGATGAACAAAATATAGAATACCAAATGATGCTATACAAATTCAGAATGCATCTTGCACCCTGAATACTATGTACGGTTTTCATTCTCTATTGCAAAAAGCATACCTAGCCTTCTGTATGAGGAATAAGGTAATACAGTAGGACTCTTCAGATTGAAAAAGACACGCCTACAGAAGTCATGAGTGGCAAGAAGTTGTTGAATAAACAATAGTTGTTCATTGCCTGTTTGATCATTAGAAGGAATCAAATAAAGGTATAAGGAGCCTGGCCCAAAACAAACAAAAATGAGTAGTTTTTACAGTGTGGTGTTTGCCGCAAGGCATTTACAGAGTCAACATTCCCACCCCTCAGGTTAGGCAAATCCACCGAAGAAAATCCCACCAAGTCCATGAAATCCAAAGACACCTCCTCTTGCTTTGGAGCTCCCTGAGCACCACACACTTCATTCTGGGAGAGCACTACACACGCCAGCCTGGCTTTTACACCTTTCATGCGTGTGCCATCGGCAGTGTTGCACACAGGTCACCAGGCCAAATATGTTTGATTTGATTTGATTTGATAGGCCCACTGTTTTGATTTCTGCCGTAAGTATTAACAAAAGCAAAGTGGTGCTCAGTGATGTGGGAGACGGTACTGAGCCACTACTAGTAACGTTTACAGATGACTTGAGAAATTGTGGATTGATAAAATAATGATGGCGTTAGTCTACAAAGTCATTTATTTGTACAACAGGAAAACCCATCTATACAAACACAGAGGCATTTCTTGCATCGAAAAGAAAACAACTTGAGTCACGCTCACAGAATCAGGAGCTTGTAATGGAAATCAGTTCCACTGAAAAGAATTTAGAGAAAACTAGCTGGAAGTAACTACCAGGAATTTATGATAGCCAGTGAAATGCTGCTGCTGGTAAGGGAGCTAATGCACTGTTGAATGAAGACAAGAAGAGCAGTTATCTCATTAATTTCTACTGCAGCGTAAATGCTGGAAACAACGTGGGACGTTCTTCGGAACAAGACATGAAAGCCACACTACAGAATGAGGAGCCACTTTGGAAATAAATGAATACTAAGAGAAACACCACCTTAATTTGCGTAGCCATGAGAAGTACCTGACCACAGCGTACAGGCACCTATAGGGGAAGACATTTATCACAGAAAGAAGCTTTTTAACCAGACAATGGCACAATAAGATCTATTCAAGATCTATTCTTAACTGAATGCATTCCTAATAAAATCAAAGCCAGGAAAAGAGAAGCTAGACTATTTCAGAAACAAAAAGAATGCCATATGAAAAGAACACTTTCTTCTCTCGTCCCCTAAGAATAAGAAAAGGTAAGTTAGAGAGATAAAACAGTAAAAGAACACATAGGAGTGTTACTGCCACCTACTAGATTTTGCCGGTGCGGAGTCACTGGCTGCCTTGACGTGCTTCAGAAGGACGTGCTGATTAGAGGACACGGGCATGCCGGCTCTGCATTGCTGCTGCTGCTGCTTCTGCTGCTGCTGTTTCAAGGCCTGGGGAAGAGGACAGACATGACCAAAGGGAAATTCAAAATATTCTTAGAAGTTATTAGCATGCAGTACAAACCACTTGTTTTACAGCAACCGATATCTGGATTCTCATTGTAACTACATCAAAAGTTCAAAACAACTTCTGAAACACATTCACTTTGCATGGGACACTGATACTGTCTATTTAAATACGTTACTACAGGGAGACAGATTGCCTACCTTTGCATATAAACCAAAAAGTGAATGGTTGCAGAATATCTTAAGTTGTGTCTTTTCATAAAAAAATGATCTCTAGAGAATGCAAAGAGAAAGGATTCCAAATATGGAGTTGGTTCATGAAGTAATTATATAAATAACTTCAAAGCACCATAATATAATTCATTTCCGTCTCCTGGCGAAGCAAGTAGCAACTTACTAAAAAGTCTTCAACAGAGATGCTACTCATTAGGAAGGATTTTTTTAATTAGGAGAGTAACAATAATTAAAACACTGAAGGGAAGAAAATAAAATCCTTTGTTTCAGAAAAGATGGTTAAAGCAGCCATGGTAGAGCCTAAAAGGCACAAATGACTAAGACAAGGAAGTAAGAAGGCATTTGGTTAAACTGCAGCGTTTACCCAAACCAAAGTGTCTGTTTTCAAAAAATGAAATCCAAACCCAAATAAACACAGCAGAATAAGTTACGAAGTATCAAGTATGTAGTACAATTTCAGAATCGGAAGTAATGGGAAATATTATGCTGCATATATACAAATAAGTGGGACTGTTAACTAGAGATCATCACTATCTTAAATAATAACAACAACAATAATAACAACACAGTGAGAACTAGGAGAGAGAATAAAAATGTGCAGATACCTGCAGAATCTGCCATATGAGGAAAACAGAAGACAGACAGACTCAGAGTTCGTAGGACACAAATGAGGGAGACTGACCACAAAAGGATACAGATAATGAATGGACATGTTAGCTTCCCATTTTCCAATTTATTAAATAGTTCTTATTTAGCCATTTCTACCACACGTTAAAAAAAATATACAGCCAAACTGAAACACAGCAAAATCAAAAATCAGTAAGAGGAAGTACCCTCTGCAACGCACAATTAACCTCCTGTTATTGAGGTCAAAAGCTTTTAAAAAACCAGAAAGATAAAAGGGAGACCCAGCATTCACATGAGTAACAAACATCCATAAACAAGTTCAAGAAAGCTTTTACAAATTCTTTTTTGGTTTGAAGGTGAATGTCCAGAAAGTACTAGACTATGAAGACCACTAGTATGTTCGGGGGCTTGTCTGAATCCCATACTTCCATTATGCAAATCACTTCAAATATTTAAGGGTTTCTGTATTGTTTACCCATTCTATATGCCATTTAATTGCTGCATTTTTCTCAGCTTAGGTAAAAGAATTCTGCGTTTGTTCATTTTGTCACCTCAGTTCTCGGTCATGCAGCGCCTGAGGTGCCCACGCCAATGGTGGCTGAGGCATGTGTGGGAAGAGGAGGAAACAATTATTCATTCGATACTGCCTTTTAAATTCCCTGTCAGCTTCGCATTTATGTTCTCTGTTATAAATATGTGGGGGCTTCTTTAATATATCTAATTTATATTGAGTCCTGTCATAATCACAGAATAATTCAGGTGGGAAAGGACCTCAGGAGGTCTCCAGTCCAACCCCCAGCTCACAGCAGGGTCAGCTCGGCTGCACCAGGCTGCTCAGGGCTCTGGCCAGTCAAATCTTGAAAACCTCCCAGGCTGGAGATGGCACAGCTCTACTGCCGGACTGTCCTCACGGGCAAAAAGCTTTTCCTCATGTCATGTTTTCCCTTATACCATCCAACTTAACGCCCACCATTTCTCATCATCCCACTTCCTTCACCATATTAGAATCATAGAATTGCCTGGGTTGGAAAGGACCTTTCAGATTATTGAGTCCAACCATCAACCCAACACTGACAAAAACCACCACTGAACCATATCGCTAAGCGCTACATCTACCTGTCTTTTAAATACCTCCAGAGATGACAATTCCACCGCTTCCCTGGGCAGCCTGTTCCAACGCTTGATAACCCTTTCAGTGTAAAAATTTTTGCTAATATCTAATCTAAAACTCCCCTGGCACAACTTGAGGCCGTTTCCTCTTGTCCTATCGCCTGTTCCTTGGGAGAAGAAACCGATCCCCACCTCTCTACAACCTCCTTTCAGGGAGTTGTAGAGAGGAATATTGCGATGAGTCTGGCTCTGTCTTCTCAATAACCTCCCTCTAAGTACCAGGAAAGGGCCCAGCTTCCCCATAACACTCTACAACAGGTCTGGCTCCTCCATAACACCCCATATCAGGCCCAGCAACCCTCAGCTCCCCCGTACCAGGCCCAGGTCCCCTGTAACACCCACATCAGGCCCAGCTCCCCCATGGAACCCCATATCAGGCCCAGCTCCCCATAACACCCACACCAGCCCCAGCTCCCCCATGAGACCCCACACCAGATGCAGCTCCCCATAACACCCACACCAGCCCCGGCTCCCCCAGGAGACCCCCCACCAGCCCCGGCTCCCCTCCGCTCCAGCCATGCCAGGCCCCACTGTGCCAGCCCGCCTCTGTCAGGGAAGAGCCAATCAGGAACACGCTAACTACCCCGCACCCACCAATCAGGCAGCAGCTTCCAGGCGCCGCGGCTGCAGAAGCCTCAGCAGAGGGTCTCTCAGAGGGACTTTCTCTCAGAGGGACTTTCTCTCAGAGGGTCGCTCAGGGGGTCTCTCTGGGCATCTCCCTCTCTTGCAGGGGGTCTCTCTCTCTCAAGAGGGTCTCTCTTTCTCAGGGGGTCTTTCTCAGGGGGCCTCTCTCTCTCTCAGAGGGTCTCTCCGTCTCTCTTTCTCAGGGGGTCAGTCTCTCAGTCTCTCCAGAGCCCCCAGAGCATGGCAAACCCCTCCGCCAGCACCAGCCCCTGACTCTCCTCTAACCCTGACCTGCCTGGGTGGGTACTCCCTCTGCGCCCGTGTGCAGGGGCTCGTTATTTTCCTTTTGTTTGCCTTGAAGCTGTCCTTTGTTCTCACTGGGTGTGCTGTGCCACCCTCCATGGAGGGCAGATGTTCCTCAGCGCACAGGTGCGTTCGCACAAAGGGCAGCTCTGAGGTAAACCCCGCTGTTGAGGGCGGAAACCACCACTTTATAGTGTTGAAAAAGAGCCTAATTCAAAATGGCACCATTCAGTCAGTATCATCAGCACCTCCTTTAATTGTAATTTAAACAAAGACCTTATGTCAGCTGCACGCTCCTCCATGTCAGCTCCACTGTGGGTGACAAGGGCGACAGCAGCAGGACCAGGAGCTGCTCCTCAGCACCCACCTCTTGCTCTGCACCTGCCGACGGTCTCCGGTAATGAAGGTTAAAACCCGTGGGGATGCACTTAATGGGGAAAAATCTGTATTGTACAGCTGCTTTCTTCACACAAAAGGTGACAAAGCGACTATTTGCTGACCGGAAAGCTTTTGTAAGGTGCAGCCCAACCCAGTCCCTGGCCTAATTCATTCTGTGTACGTGGTAACAAATAAAAGTGTAATGGATAATGACGAAAGCCAACGGTATAGACCTTATTAGAGCAGAGGGTGTAATTTCTAATGTTAACACACCATGATGAGATCTGGATCGAGGGAAGGGATCCCTCCCCTTTGCTCAGCGCTGGTGAAGCCACACTGGGAGTGCTGGGTCCAGTGCTGGGCTCCCCAGTCCAGAAGGGACACGGACAGACTGGAGAGAGCCCAGCGAGGGGTCACCAGGGTGTGGGGGGACTGAAGCGTCTCTGCCGCGGGGGGAGGCTGAGGGAGCTGGGGCTGCTCAGCCTGGAGCAGGCTCAGGGGGTTGAATCCATGTGGATAAACACCTACAGGGAGGGTACCAAAGCGACGGAGCCAGGCTCTCCCAGTGGTGCCCAGTGCCCGGACCAGGGGCCGTGGGCACAAAACAAGACATTCCATCTGAATTCTTGCTTAGAGAAGTTGTAGAGCCTCCCTGCTTGGAGATGTTCAGAAGCTGTCTGGACACGGTCCTGCACAACCGGCTCTGGGTGACCCTGCTTGAGCAGGGGTTGGACCAGAGGGACCCTAGAGGCCCCTTCCAACGCCAACCAGTCTAGGATTCTAAGGTTCTGTGAATCCTGACGGTACTGGGGTGGCTACTCAAACTAGGTAAGGATGAGATGAGGTCAGTGGATTGGAGAGGATCAGAGGAAAGGATGTACTTGCATTTTCCAGCAACGGGTGAGAAATCACCAAGCTTCCTGGGTCCGGATTATAAATTTCAGAGTCTCAATGTGGTGGTTTTTTGTATCAGCACAGACTCACTGTAACAAAGGGGGTTTCTCCCCATGACTGTTTCACCTTTCCAGCAGGATGAGCACTGACATGTCTCTGCCCATTTAGATTCAGGTATTGCAAACCCCTAACTCAGGATTTTTCCAAATGATTGTAAGAGACGCTGCTTACTTACTATACCGTGTGGTGATGGCACACCGGTACACACCATATTATTTGGCTGTATTTTACAGTTTTAACTTTCATGTGTTTACGAACTAAATTCTGATCCGTATTTCTTAAAGGACCTGATAGTTATTGTCAGTGTAGCAGCAGCATTGTGTTCCAGGGTCAAAAGTTCTCACTCAGAAATCTGCTCTCCCTTCCCTCCAGTAATATTATAATTACTTAGCGTGGAAGACAGGAGGGCTGAATTCAGCTAGCTGCCTTCTCCAGTGCACGCAAGCAAATAATGTGGGTTGCAGGCATAATTAAAAATATGAAAGCTTTCTTCTTGTTTGCCTCAACATCTGATGTTTTTCCTACTACTCTCCTCATCACAGAATCACAGGAGTTGGAAGGGACCTCTGGAGACCATCTAGTTCACCCCTCCTGCCAAAGCAGGTTCATCTAGACTGTTGTCTCCTTCCTGCTATCTATATTTGCTCATTTTATCTACTTTTTAAACTTTTTCTGACCACAGTGGCAACCATGTTTAGGAAGAGGTGAAGATGTGGCATTTGGTCAAAATGACAGAATCACACTGCAACTAAAATTACGCAAAGGATTGGCCACGCAATGTTCTTAATTTGATCCAAAGCTAGAGCAAGCTTTAGACAGGGAAGTTGGAATGATTGAGCGGTTATGGTGTTGTGCGGCAACTCTTTTTATTCTGGTTTGCCTAGAAGGCAAGTTATTCACTGTGCTACAATTTGATGCCCTACTCCGGGACAGAGGAGTTGAGTTCAGGGAGAAGAGCTGTTGTGATGGAAGATGATGACCACCAGAAGCAGCTTTTTGCCTTGCAGAGAGCTGCAGAACTGCTAAGTATGAACAGGTACGCTATGCAGACCTCAAGGCCTCCATAGGGTTCCCCGCTTCTCTTTCAGGATTTCTGATTTTTTTTCCCCCCAAAGCAATGAGATTAACAGTGAAACTGAGAACTCTGTCTCAATTTTGGAACTCACTGGCTCTGACATATTTCATTGCATTCAGAGACAGCGCTGGAAGAAGGATGCTCAGGAAGCAGACATCTCAGAGTAAGAAAGCTGGGGAGTGGAGGAGCGAGAGAGCAGAGACAGCGAGGAATGAATATAAATGTGGGGAAAAGCTGGTGGGAGCAGGATCATGGGGAAATCAGAGATGAAAAGCAGAAAACTATTAGGCATGTAAGGACAGAGGCCAGGAGGAGAGAAGAAAAGTAGACGGAGCGCAGGTTTGGATATAGTGTAGGTTTGGAAATGGAGCGTGGCTTTGCCCAGAGGTCCCTTCCAACCTGTGACTCTGTGAAGCAGGGACCTGGAGACCAGAGAGAACGAAGAGGAACTGCGGAGCACGCGAGGGGAAAGAGGACTGCTTATAGCAACCCCCGAGTCTGTTTGATCACTCTTAAAAGAGAAAAGTCTTTGTGGATGTTAGAGAGAAATGATTGCCAGCCAGGCTTAAAGAGGGATGGGGGAGGGAAAGCAAAGAGTATAATTAATACCTTTGCTGAATTAGTGAGAAGCAATTTTCTGAGGATTCAAATGAAAGCGGAAGCTTGACTCTGAACTTCAGAAGGAAATCTGCCTAAAGTGACAACACAATCTCGCTGCTTTATTGCAGCTATGAGCAGCAAGCAACATCACAGAACACCAATGCTGCTGTCGAGAAACAGCCAAGTGGGAAAAGAAAGAAATGAGAAGAGTCCTTGAAGCTGGCCCTTGTTTTGACACCAGCTCAACTCTCTCTTGCTGGAAACAAAGCTCCCGTTTGTCCAGTTGCCTTATCTTCCCCTGTAATATTCTCCTTAATGATATAGAATCTCAGAATGCGTCAGGTTGGAAGGGACCTTTAAAGGTGTCCTTTAAATATGCCCTAATGAGATCCTTCTCTCTCACTGCAGATCCTTTTCCCAGGGCCGCAGGCATCTCTCTTAGCTGAACGCCATCCCAAGTGTTGCTTCTCAGCTGGAAGAAGTCAGGAAAACAGGCTGGGCTGGAAAAGGTAAATCCTATCTGGAACACATCACGATTCCATCTGTCTGTGACAAGCTTCCACAATCCCTGGACTAGCACCTCCTCTGCAACTCCATTCCTAAATCCTTAAGATTTTTACTAAGGAGTAAATCTAACCCTGATAAAGCATTTCCTTTCTAAGGATCATGGAAAACTAAACAATGCCGTTGGGGAAACACCTGCAAATAAAACACTCAGGGGACCAATTTGTCTTGCGTTTTTCATTAGGAGGAACGAATCATTTGAAGCACAAACCCTCACCCATTCCATCCTGCATGCATACCATTAACACCATCTACACAACAGTCATTCCCCAGGCCTGGAAAATAATCCATCCTCTTTTTCTTGTAACACCCAGCAGAGGTGCAACACAAAGTCAGCGTGTTCTCCTTCCCCTTATTCCCTCTGTAAACACACACACTCTGCACCCACAGAATTCCTCTGAAGGCAAAGTATGCCGCTAACTAGGGTAAGAAGTCAGCGGATTTCAGTTTTTTCCCAAAAAACCTTCCATTTACTAAAGCAGACTGTAGAAAGTTAAGCACACTTATCAAAAGGTTGGGAGAAAAGAAATAACACCTCATATCTGGTCTCTAATCATAATAATAAAAAAATAAATTCTAGATGCTTACTTAGGGAAAAAGCAAAGAACTAAATAGCACAGTATTTTGAACAGCCTTTAAGAGAGAGGGATGTTTTAGCGAAACTGTTACTATGAGACAGCCAGGAAGTCCTGACTTCCCCCCCTGCAGGGTGCAGTTTCACTGAGAAAGACGATTTACCAGAGGAATAAAATGACTGCAACGACGCTCAAACCAGGCTGCAGACCAGGCTACTTACCTGCTTGAGCGCCTTCTTGCTGTGCTTCTGGGACGAGGAGATGACTTTGCCTGTCTGGATGGAAGGTGACGGGCAGCCTGACTGCGGGGAGGATGTCTGTGACAGTCTAGATGACACTGCGAAAAGAAGAAGAAACAAAACCCATAATCCGACCTTTATCCATTTGCCTGCAGCACGTTAGCCAGTCCTCACCACTTCACATCATCTCATGAGGCTCGTGAAAACCGCACCTCTAGCAAATGCTACTTTTTGCATGAAGAATCAATTCTGTTTCCTCCCCACCACCAAGGCAGCTGTTTTCCTCTGAAAGCCAACAGCAATTCCTATGACCAACTTCAGATTTTTCATCTCTTGTCCGTCTCTTTTTTTATTCATCTTGTAAATAGCTGCTATCAAACAACACTGCAGCTTGAGAAAAAGCTTCAGGTTCATGCAGGAAATTTAACTGGAAATACAGACACAGGCAATGGTTGTCTTCATCTGGAACGACCGGTGGTCAGACATCTAATCGAGAGCAGTTTCTGATCAGAATAAATCCAAATCCCACACAAGAGCAAGAAGACAAATGACATGCAAAGGAAGTTGAACTTGACTATCATTTGCTCCTTTTTAAAAAGAAATATGGGAATACACAGGATATCCCAGTAAATGAATGTATATTCTCAGTGGATGAGCCTGGATGCTTAAAGAAATCTAGTCATAGCCACGCAGAGCCCTAAAGCAAGGCTTCTAGTTTCAAGCGATTTAGAGTTTTAAATGTTCTCATTACAACCAACAAATCGAGGAGGGGAGTTAAAGACCAGCTGCTCACGTGGCTTGAATATACCTGTTTGGCACAGGATACTCAAAATGCTCTGCTCCGGCAGCAGCGGGGTGATGGGACGCCAGTCCATCCCAGTCTCTCATCATCGTGGTTTTGCCTCAGTTGTCTTGGCAAATAGGTGCTGTGCTGGGCAGCAGCCAAGGCTAACCCGCCACACGTACCTACACACAAAGCCCGGTATCGGCACCCTAGGGCTAGTCACTGCTGCTTAGCTGCTGACACTGAAATCGGACCACAAAAAAGGCCAAAAGCAAAATGACATTCACTGGAGCACCTTACGTTGCGCGATGGCCGTAACAGAACAAACACCACGTAGGCACAGCCAAGAGCATCAGTGAGACACGGCTCCACCTGCAACGGGCTCTAAAGGCAAATCTGCCAGACTGGGATGAGGCAGCCAGTCAAAAAGAAAACAATTTAAGTCAGCAAATTCGTGGTCTCTCTATATATCCACACGTGAATTTGTATAGATAATGCTGCCCACTGTAAGATCAAGGAAACAAAATGAAGAGTCAAAGAATGTTTGATCCCAGGGCGGGGAGAGCCCCTACTATAAAGCGTAATAAACAGATTCACATGTAACTATTTAAATTATTGCTTCCTGAAGCTATTAGTTCCAGAACGCATGAGGCTAAACTAGTGTCCTTCTGCAACAGAAAGGAGTTAAGAGATAACGACAACAGCTCTTCGTTAACAGCAGCCACAGTGTGATCCCACTCTGTATCCACAGAGAAGGGATCCCAAAAATAATGCAGTGACAGCAGGCATCAGAAAGCAACATTTCAATAAAATGCACAGAACAACAAATTATGAAAAATAAAATTCTCACGTGTGGCATGGCCGTTAAATGAAAAGAGCAAGTTTTTTAGAAGGCATACACCACAGAGATGAGGCAATATCAGACTCTGAAATGTCATTAAAAACATCAACAACAACAAAAAGGCATGGTAAGAAATCGCTAATTTAAAAGTCACTGACCAGATTACCATACCGGGTGATGCACGCGCATGAGAAAGGTGACGGTGTCACACAGCAAGCGGATCAACCACTTAAAAGGCAAAAAAAGAACCCTGATGTTACACAAAGATCTGGAAAGCAAAGGTTATATCCGTACTTTGAAAGAGCAGTAAGAATGTTTGTAAACTTGCATTTGTGTCTCGGTTTGGTTGACACTGCAGTTCAAGAAGAAGAAGAAGAAGAAGCTGGAAAGGTCAAGTGTGATCAGCACCTGGAGAGGAAAAGCAGATCTCACAAACTCAGTGGAATTGTCTGAGTGCAACGATGAGGAGAACTGGAAGAAAAGACAGTTTGTTGTTAAGAATTCACTCACACTTCCAGAGATTTTCAACAAAAGGCTTCTAAAAATTATTTGGCTATTGTTTAAAAAACAAAGAACTGGCAGAACTCCGATGCTGGATGGGCCAGAAGGCGAAGAACAGAATCAAATGTCAATCAGCCAAGAACAAGGCAAAAATTCTGCAAGGTCACGTACTAACCAGGGAGCAGCTTAGTGCTTAGTGATAGTCCGGAATGCAAAACCAGTAAAATATTAAATATTTAGTTTAGCTAACATCAGAGCAAATTGTGTGGAAATTCAGAGAAACATAATACAGAGAATGAAAGACCAAAAGTACGAAGTAAAACATCAAAAAATAAGCAAATGTTTAGAGGAAAAAAACCCCAAGATACTCATAGAACCTGCAGTAATCTAAATGAACTGTGGCATCTCAGGAAAGGGATCCATTACGGCTGACAAGCAGATGAGAATGGCCAGCAAGATGATGCGATGTGCAAAGATGGCAAAATGACTGATGTGTGTAAAATTCTCACGGCGTATTGACACTGACTGTCTCACATGCTGTAGTGCTGGTCACACGACAGCAATTAAATTTGGTGGGATTCAGGAAAGTAAGGAAAACGGTTAAGGACATAATAAAAATGAGGGATATTGAGGGATTTTACATTATTCTCAAAGGAAGGACCACATACGTGATGAAATGATGTAGCTTCGTGCCTGGGTGCCCCGTTTCTGCGGGAAAGCACCGTGCTCGCAGCCCTCGGGCGCTGTCAGCACCCAGCGAGCCCGGGCCCAGCCCTTGCTCCCACCCGAGCTGGGGACATTCACAGCCCTCAGCCGGGCAAACGCTCTCCCCCGCCGCCCTTCTAAAACTCATCCTTGCTTGTAAGCGTTAAACGCGGAGAAAACACAAGTTTGGTTTAATATTTAAAACCCGGGCAGAGAAACAGGCAGCCTGTTACTGGTTCTGAGACATTTGAATAGCAGGAACATAAACCACATCCTCTTTGAAGCCTATCACTGCTGAAACTGCAAGTTCTGCGTGAAATAGAAACATTAAGCCAAATGCAGGCTATTCTTCTCCAGGCGCACATTCTATTCACATTGTAATTTTTATGCTGTCTTTAAATAAAGAAAACTAGTATTTCAAAACCAGGAAGGCAGCGCAGGCTGAACCCCACACCTGGGAAGACACCTCAGCCCTGGAGCAGATGATACAATAAAGCTGCGTTAAGATATTTTGTGCATCCCCTGATGGTGCAAAAGCCCTCGGTGCCACAACGGCTGCTGCGCTGGACTGACAGCTGTAACCACAATACATTCTCAAGAACAAACAGGAGAACTTGAGAAAGGCAACCAAGTCACAGCTGCGGGCCCCCAAAGCGAAGCGGGGGGTGGATGGGAGGATAAACCTGTGCGAATACACCCCTGGGTCCTTGGACCCAAAAGCTCTCACGAAGGCTCCATCCTGCCGAGAACGGTGCAGGCAGCCAAGCGGAGGTACGACACAAAGGCTGCACGTGTAGAGAAACATTCAGACTCCCACAAGGACGAGGCTTGACAAGCTGAGTTTGTTTCCTTTAAACAGAATTCCCGTAAAGTTAGTTCTGTCTTCACTTCAGGCCTTCTTATAATTTGAAACATGTGTGGAGCTGAGATTACACCTCTTGACTCCCTTAGATCCTCAGCGCAATTTTGGAGGGAAGCTGCAGAAATAATTACAGAACGTAAAGCAACACCCTGGAAAGCAGCGCATCCGGTAAGACACCCCGGTTTTAAAATACTCGATGAGCTGCTTTGCGCTGTTTCTATGTAAATAAGGATTTCCTCAATCTGCTAAAGATTAGGGAAGGCCGTGGGCCAGTATGTGACAGAACCAAAATTCAGTAGATTTTGTGAACTAGAAACAGCAAACAGAATCCCCTCATCCCAAAGAGGCAGAGGAGGATGGGATGGAGACGTCACCTTGATAATAGGTGGTAAGGACAGAAATGTGGCTAAAGGGCAGTGACAAAAAAACCTCCTGTATTTGAGAGCGCTGGCCCGGAGACACAATTGAATATACGCATCCACAGCCAGGATGGCTCCAAAACGCGCAACTCTGCACACCTGGCCCCAGGTCACGGCGCCAGTTCATTGCTTCCTGCTGGGGCTTTGGCTGGGAGACAAGTCTGCCAGGTGAAACCCTAACACTTCGCTAAGACTAACGTAGATGAGATAAAGCGAACATGTGTCAGCCAAACCTCACGAGCCCCGATCTGGTAGATAAACTACGACTGGATCCAATACAGTCCCATGTCCCAGCTGCAAGAATAAATACTGGAGGAAGATCCGTCTGCAGCCAATTACAGCTGTAATTTGTGGGACAGAGACCCCTTTACACTTCTTACCTGGCGTGTCACTGATGCAAGAGCATTTCTTCTGAGAAATGAAATTACAACAGAACTTTAATTATGTTAAAGGTCAATTACATTAGAAATTTCAGTCTGGCAAGATCTGATCGACATTTTACAAGGTACTGGGTTCCCTTAAGATTTGCAATCCCTAAACCATTGGTCAATCGATTCTCTTCGTACGTTTATAAAGGAACTGTGCTAACAGCAGCAAAGTGAAGTAGTAAGATTTATTTAACGATAACTTACTGAAGATGATGAGTGGTTAATTCTTTTAGAAAAATTGCAGTAAATTGCTGCAAATATTAAATGCCGGATGTAGTCCAGGGATCCCTTCTAATAGGAATAGTAGACTGCAGTTTCATCGGGACGCTGCCTCCTGTCTCTCCTTCTGGAGTCCCGATTAAGTTAAACGCTACGGACTTTCTGTTTGATCCTCTCGGATAAAGGAATGTACTGATGAACCACAGCCTCAAACCAGGCGACCGAAGTAGGATTTGACCACACATCCATTTTAACAGCGTACAACACCATGTGTTTTCCCAGTGTTGGAACACCCCAGGACTTCAACCCCCCCACGCACTCTCTGCTGTCACTGCCCAGCACACCACTGGCCCGCTGAGACCGGACTTTAGCCAGTCCCCAGCTAAATTCCATCCCACCGCCAAAGAAGAAGCACCAAGACCTGTAATTCTCATCCTGTGTCAGGTACAGCACAGCTCTGCACACTGCATGAGACTGAAAATAACGGAGAGTTGAAGATGCCCAAAATATTTTTACCCTTTTTTTCCCTTGGGTGTCTCATCTTGCACAGGTTATTTACCTTTTAGGGTGTGAAAGTGGTGGGATATTTGTTTGAAATCCCACTGGTTTCCAGTATACATCTGCTTGCTTGCCAAAGATGATATTTAATAATAATATTCTGGCTAACGTCTGTCTTTCTCAAACGGTGTCAGGTAAACAACACTGAGAACACAGACAGACATGGCTGATCCTGCTCTGGGGCGGCAAAACCGACTGTCCGACTGTACTGTCCCTTTAAGCTCAACACGTCTATTAGACAGAACTACAGACATCTTTGCTCACTCAGCCACTAATTTACTTTCTGATTGATTGCCTCCTCCTCCCTGCTGCAGGACCGGGCTATTCAGAGCCCAGCGGTGTGAGCCAGCGCAGGAGAACACCTGGAGCAGCACCGAGCCAGAGAGGAGGCAACGGGAAAGCAGAGGGAGGTCTAACAGCGAAACAATGGGGATGATGACAGAACTCATACTTTCTTGGCAGGCACTCAGGCAATTCCTAAATCAAGATGAAGATTTTCTTAAACTGATGTAGCAGAAATGACCGCAGGGTTTCTCAGGCTTATTTCCGAAGAGATGCGGCAGGTGCCGCAGAAGAAAGCGAGCATGAAGAGCGACCTGGCATTTATACAACAGTTTTATGTCGGTGGCTCCAAAAGAACATTACTCTTAGAGTCACTCGGCTTAAGGTCAGCCTTGGCAGTTCACCTTACAGAATACTGGCATGTGGGTATCTTGGCTAATAAACTAACTGTTTAACAGCATGAAACAAAACAAAACCATTAAAAATGTGCTAGAAGTAAAGGAAAAATACATCTGCAATCGTTGTGAGAATTTGGGAGTCAAAATACTTCCAAATCAGAAGGAAAAAAAAAAGATAAAACAGTTTGAGAAACTAAAACTAATCTGACAAGAGTCTTTTGCTGGAGCTGTGGCTGAAGACAACCAAACCCAACCCACCAAATACCAGCGTCACAAGAGGGACGTGCGGCCCCTGGGGTCTGCCACTACAACAGGCTCCGAGATGCAGCAAAGGGCGCAGCCCCCTGAACCGCTCGCACGACGGTTCCTGGAACTGGGGGTTTACTCGATCTCTCATCCTTTATCTTTTAGGGATCAGAGCTAATTATAGTTTCAAGTATACTTTGCAATAAAAGAAGCTCTCATCTTTGGCTAAGTGGAATCAAACTATTTTGGAGCAATGAAATTGTTCTGCTAAATTTATACTCAGAGCATTAGATAAAAAAAAATAATCTCCCGGGGATAAAAAGCCTTTTGCTGGGTAACTGCTGCATGAGCGTCACCTAACAAACTGCTCTGGCTGCAGCGCTGCAGAAATCCATGCCATCTTATGAATGGGTAACGCGTCCTGGTAATTCACTCCACCCATTAGCAGTCTGGAATCTGAAATCCCGCTGCCAACGTAAATTTGAGTTATTATTTGGCAGAGAAGCAGCACTCTTCCGTACAGTCTTCAGGCAGGAGATGTTTACTCTTTGCCTTTAAAAAGACCAAAATGCAGCATGATCTAGACCCAAGACACGTCCCACGGGCAGGCGCTGCCGCCAGCCCTGCGCTGCTCTCGTCACTCCTGCGGCAGAGCTCGGTGCGAAGCCATGTGGGCTCACGGGCCCGGTACTCACCTCTGCGTCCCAGCTGGGGCTCAGCGGTAGGAGCTCTGCGGGGGGGTTGGCTCTGAGTTTGTTTGGGCTTGGGAGAGTATAATATGAAAAGAAATGACTATAGCGGACCCAGAGCTCCTGCTGAAGGGGTTGCGTGCATTTCCATGGGGTTGTCTGCCCTGAGATCTACACATTCAGAAAGAAAAGGCTGCACTTTACTCACTTGGAAAAAAAGTACAGTCAAGCTGAACTAAAAATACAGTATCCCCCCCTTCAACTTCGTGCAGTCATAAGCTTAAAATAACCCAATTTTAAACAGCTAATGGGATCCAGATGTATTACATGAAAAACTTCTAGTGAAAGCCATTAAAACACATTTTGAGAAGCACAGAAATGTTTCCTGTTAATCCAATGCCCTTCTTTCCTACAGGTATGCCCTCTGCCAGAATGAGAACTCGACCTTGAATTCATATCAAAACAACATCCAAGTGAGACAACCATTTCAAAAAAAGTTCTCCCTCACATGACTGTTCCTTGCTAAAATGAAGGAAGAAATAATGCCCAAAAATACTGTCCAATTGCAACTTCCCAGAACTCCCCCTCCTGCACTTACCCTGGGTAAAGCTGAAACTCGTACTGCTCCGACGCGCATTACGCACTCCCGTTATCCAATCGCATTTTTACAAACATAAAAAAAAATCCACTGCTCGCTTCATATAGAGACTGGAGTGTATCTTGCACTGGCAGCTCTGAGAAAACAAACCGAAGTACTCAACAAGGCTGTGTCCGACAGCTCACACGTCCCCATGCTGCCATGATCCCACCTAAGCTCGCTCTCTCCCCTCTTTCTCTCCCAATTTAAAGCTTTCTTAGAGTAAATTTATTCATACATGCTTCTTGGTTACTGGGTAGTTACTTGGTTACTGGGAGCTGGGTAGTTTCTCCACTCTAGGAAAGGACATCAATTAAATACTAATAAACACCTTAAGAAGGAGGAGAAAAGAGAAACGGGAGGACACAGCTCTGCAGCTCTCTGCTCTAGGGAAGAAATGAAGTTGGCACCAAGCAGCTTAACACCACAAAGAGTTTAGTACCGGATCCCTTAGAGAAAGGTCTGACAACCCGAGCCGCCAATAGCAGCCGAATCCTCTACAGCTAATACTGGAGACGCTGCCACCAAAACCTGCTCTGCGTGTCCAGGGTGGCCCCTCATGGCAGGGACGGCTCCGTGCGGAGCTCTGTGGGACGTGGGCCCAAGCATCAGACCGGCCGCGGTACTCTCCAGCCTGGGCGCGGGAACATCATCAGCATCGTAAACGCTTCAGACACCATCTCTGCCATAAAACCTTATCAGCGACGGAGATCTCCCAGCTCACAAACCCCAGGCTTACCCAAATGACAGAGAAGTAGTTCTGGTTTCAGCCCAGGCTCGGGGAGCGCACACGACCGGGTTTATTACTCGCAGCACGTCTAGGAAGCCCAGGCTCAGGCTGGCAGACCCTGCTGCAGGGAGCGCACGTGCAAAAGGAGCGAGCGGTCCCCAGCCCAGCAGGCGCAGAACCTAACCGTAAAACAAAGGAGACTAAAAGAAACAGTAAAAAGCTCTGGAGGACACGTGGCAATGACAAAGGCAGACAAAGGCACAGCTCCCTGGGTGTTCAAGAAGTCAAATCACAATCATCAAAATATTCTGAATTTAGAGATATTTTACTGATCCAAACAACATTTTTTCAGCTGTTGCACTGGAGGGAGGAAGAGAAATAAAGCGTTTTACATAAACTCATTTAAAAGTTACAGCTATAAGTGCCAATTACCTCAGCTGATGTCAAATTAGCCAACATCAATGAGCTGTTCTGTTGTTTGGGGGTTTTTTGTTAAAAACCAAACATTACAGCAGATGAGCGCCTTTAGGAGAAAGTCAAGACAAGGGCGAGAGATAAACCTGAGCTATTCACAAGGTGCACCAGGTAGCCCAGGCAGCTGACCGCAGCAATTGTTCACTGACCCCACTGACAAACATCCAACGCCCGCGGAACATCATCTCACATCAGACCTCGGCAGCCGCCCCGCCTGGTCTCAGTGCGTTACTGCACAGATTTCAGTGTTTGCTTTTTACTGTACCTAAAATACAAGTTTCCGTGTCAAGAACACTTCCCTCTTCCCTAAAAAAGCCACTTTTAGAGCCCAAAGATCTTAGCAGTTCACCTGAACGTCTCTCCTCTTGGGCGCTGAGAAGCAGAAGTGAAATTATACAGGTCAAAGCTAGTTGTGTAAACCCAAGAACCGAATCTCGCAGCCCGTCCCGCCAGCACTTACTGCCACAGGCAATGGAGGCGCTGGTGTTGCTGGTGACAGCACACGTGTACCTCAGGTGCGTCCCTGCAGGTCACCACAAGGCAGTGGAGAAAACCCATCCCAAATTCATAAACCGTAACTGTACAGTTCATGATAAGAGCGAAAGAGAGAAACGCGGGCTGTGAATCATGGCACTGATGAAGAAGACAGCTACCCTGGCGCAGTGGGAGTTGTCTTCTTCACAGCCACCCGTCCGATGACCAAAGGCAGCCAGGTGACTCTGCTGTGAGGTCGGTGCCAAGGGGGATCACAGCGAGACTTCCGCACTCCACGAGCGCGCTGGACACCGGCGGCTGATGACAGCCTTGAAAGGGAGAGCGAGGAGGATGCGTTGCCCCACAGGGAAAATACCTTGTTATGGGGGTGGTTTTATATGACGATATAAAAGTGGGGAGAAACCTCTACGTTAAAGCGAGGGAAGACAGGAAAATCTTCCTCTGAGCACACCAGTGTAAGAATTATTTTGAAAAAGGCCAATATTTTATGCTCTTACACCAAAAAAGCTTCTAGCACTAACATTCAGCTACTAAAGCAGCCAGTTTTGACGTGAGCGAGACCCAGCTGACAGTGCTCATGCTCCTGGCGTCCTGCTGCTCAGTTTGAACGCGGCACCTGCTCTGAGGAGCCTCTGAAGTGACCCTTGTCGTTCCTTGCAGGAATTCTCTCTCTGGATGATGTGCAATAGCCCAAGAACAGCTGTCATCTCAATAGGTGCTCCTTCAGTTCTGAGTCCTTTAGGAGAAAATTTGGAGCCTACAGAACAGGCATCGAGGTGAGTAACTGCAGGTCAGGCAGGACGCGGGCACTGCTGTGCCAGCACCCGGGGCCGTCACACAGGGACACATACAAGGGCAGAAGCAGCAGCGCATCTCTGCTCCCTCACTTTTCAGCCATCCCAATCAAAAAAGGAGCATGAAAGGTATTTCTGTATCAGACGTGTGAAGAAGGAGAGAGACTAACTGTGCGACAGTACGCCCACTCAGCGGGTTCGCTCTGCCCGTCAGGGCCTGCGAGAGGAAACGCGGGCAGGTCACGGCCACCTCCGGCACACCGAGCATTTGGCAGCTCTACAGACACGGTCACTCAAACCCCGGCATCCTGTGCACGCGAGAGACGGGCTTCAGTAAGGCTTCTTCTCATCATACTCACAAGCAAGGATGTGAGCTGAGGCACGGCATCAATAAGGGACCATGGAAACAGAAACGGAGGCAGATCTACTGAGAAGCAAGAGGCAGCACAAACACAGCGCTTTTCTCTCTGCCCCGTCTCTTGAAACGGAGGGTGAAGAGGATGCATCGCCCCCCAAGGAAAGTCTTGTTGTGCGGACGGTTCACCTTGCAACACGGCTCAACCGTCTGGCTCGGCAACAGCAACACCGAATAAACAGCGAGAGAAAACAGAGGCTCGTTTGCTCATATGACTGTTCCAGCGCATTTGTGTGCGTTAGTCACTGCGTTCCTCGGAGCGCACGGGTTTAAAAAACACACCAGAAATTGCAGCACATACAACAGGCACCAACGGCACTCGCTGCCGAGCACCTTTTCAAGCAGTGCCACTGCCCTGAAGAGCTTGTCAGAACCCAAAGCTCTGCCTCATGGTGTCAAGCACGAGGTGCCCACAAAGCTCAAGGGAGCTTCTATTGACTGTCGTGACTGCCATCATTGTATTTTTAATAACAATTTCTTTTTAAGAGAATCCACTTGCTATATCACTCCTTCTGTATGGGAGTATTTCCTCTGAAGCAGTAACACACCTGCAACCGGAATACACCCCCGTACAACGTGTTCCTTGTAAAGCAGCCCCCTTCGGGCAGCGTGTGGTTGTGAAGAAACCCCCGTAAGTAAGTTACAGTGAGGCTTCTTCTTGTGCTGCCTCACAGAATTCCTCACTAAAATATTTTCTGAGTATCACCCGTGAGCGCCTACTGAGACCACAGCACACTGAAGACACGTGTGCTCCGGAGCCGGAACAATCTATCTGGAGCACAGCAAGTTTAAGGTACGCGAGCAACCGCTCTAATGGTTTGCTGTCATCAGAAGGAGGTCTTACACCCGTCCCCGCCCTTGGCCCGTCCTGGCATGCATCAGGTCCCTCCACGACCTGATTCAAACTGCTAGTCAGGCACAAGGCTGCCAGTCTTTTTATGGCTACGTTCTTTTTTGTAGGGCTGCCCAGGCGTGCTGGCTCGCAGTGGGGTCCCACAGGTGCCCACCTCTACCCGGGGTCAGCAAAGGGAGGGCAGGGACCGGAGTCCTGGGCAGAGAGAGTCCTCTGAGCAGCGCAGCTGACCCTCAGCACCTCTGTCCCGCAGACACTTAGAGCCAACGTAAGCGGGACCATATGCTTCGGGCGCTTTGTTTTGGGGTAACCGAACACGTTTCTAAGTCGCTGACTCAAACACAGAGCAGATTAGAGGTGGCCAAACACGAACCGTGTAGGAAGCTAACGTAGGCGTTTGAAGAAGGGAAGATGTGGTCACGTTTCTTTGAACTCCCCCTGGGCTCCGGCATCACGTATCACCTCGGTGTGAGTGCATCGGGGGCAGCGCGGCTGCTCCCCTCCGCTCTGGGTACAACTAACTCATTAGCTCTTGGGTCTCTTTGATCGTCGTTACTGCAGCTTGTCTCTGCCAACATACATTTTAATAAAAGAAAATAAGCGGCTTAAATATCTCGTCTCCTGATAGCAGAGGATCTCCGACCTGGCGGCACAACCTGGAACCGGCCAAGGTTTGCACGTCGCTCTCCCAGCTACCACCCACCCTGCACCTGCGAGGTGTCTCACCGGCTCGTCCACCTCACCGGGGCTTCTTGCCAAGATACACACGCCGGAAAATGAGCTCCAAGGACAGCACGAGTGCCTGCGAGAGGATTATTTGGTTATTGTGTGTTTCACGAGCGCTCGAGAGTGAAACCGTTATGCCCGGACTGTCGCAGCATTTACTGCTGAGACGGCACTAGCACAAGGCTGTAATTTTTTGGAGGAGAACCACGAACAATTACCCACTAAACTGGAGCTTCCTGATTTTCACCCTGTGAAGTAGCGTTTTTCTTCATTGGTGAAACCACACAGTTGACCTGCAAACAGTTCATTTAGACAATTTAGGAATTCGATAAATAACTTTTATGCAGAGAAACCACTGAAGATAATACGACGCCGACAATCCCATTTAACACCAGCTCAAGGGTGTATTTCAGCTACGTAAACTGAAATACAGGCCTGTGGCTCAGAGTCCTAAATTAGGGCTCAAAGTCCAGCCAGTACAGATCACCTTAAACTGTTTCCCCGTATTCCCTTCTCTGCTTTTACCTACTGGCACCCAAGTGACACGACTGCAACCTCCCTGGGGCAGGAATCCTGCGTCCAGCATGCAGCACAACGCCCTCTGAGAGGGAGCCATGCTAAAACAGGGGGGTAACGTGCCCAGCCGCGCCATCGGAGAGCAGGAAACTTCGCAAAGATTAAACTCAGTTTCTTGTCTGCTGTTGAGAGACCGGTTTCTAGAGACCGCTGTCAAAAAATATCCAAATGAAGGTATCGCCACTCTTCCTCACACAGTTGTTTGTGATTAACTCTTCCTGATTCACGCCCTGTGGGAATGATCGCTCAGGAACAGCAAGGTCCACATGTGGAACTAATTGTCAACAGCGCTGCCAACTCACCCCCCGAACCAATTTTCATTAATTGGCAAACGTACATTAAGAATAGCCGCGAGCGCGTGGGGCGCATGGGCCGCGGGAGCAGGGGCCGCAGCGGCGCAGCCCGAACTGCGTCTCCCGACGGATCCCACAGCTTCGAACTGAAACCAGGGAAAGAGCCAAGCTGAGATACTCACAGTTCCGGTGAAAAACAAACAGCGCTTAAAAACTTGCCTCTCTGTCGACTGTTCCTGTTGCTCTGCCCTGTGCCCTCGCTGCAAACCGGCTCAACCGCGCGGCCCCGATGCTCAGAAATGCAGGCGCGATGTCGTGGAAACAAAAAATTGTTGGTCTTTTTTTTTTTTTTTTTTTTTCCCCAGCGAGAAACTACGCAGTCAAATTTAAAGTCCTGGGCTGAGGCACCGCCATGGCTGTGTACTACACTGGCAAAATAAGGCTTTTAAGTGGACCAAAAAAAAAAATCAATTCCCCTACACTTTATTCTCAGCGGCAGCTGAAGAGATCCTGCTGCTGTACGAAGACACTCCTCCTTCCCCAGACAGACAGACAGACAGACAGACAACCAAGCTCCAAAATGAAAGTTTGGCAAGTGAAAAGGGTCTTTGAAAGAAGGCTGCTGAGCGGCCTTCGCTACAGCCCCCCTCCCATTGCCGCCCATGGCACCCCGGAGGAGGTGCTGCTCGCAGGAGGAACGGGCAGGTCCCCCGCGCCCCTCCGACTGCCGCCAGCACCACGGGGACCAGCGCGGGGACAGGACGGAGGCAGGGACGGGATCCTCACCGCACACCGCCGTCTGCTTCACACCTACCCAGATCCCTTCATTCTGAGTGATCTTGTGAATCAAGGTGGTAACCAGCGGGTAAGTCTCACAATATATGGAAATAATAAATAATAAGTAAAATATACAATGTATGGAAAGAAACTGCAAAGTCTTAAAAGACCGTCAGCAAAAGCTGTAGTGCTTTCAAAAATTAGGAAATTACTGCAGACCATGTTTTGAGGGGAAAGAATTAACGACTGAACGAGAAGATGGGAAACTGCTGAGGGCACAGGGAGCGCGGCCGTATTGCCGTCGGTACGGGCAGAGACGGTCGGAAGCACTGATACACCTACTTCATTTTCAAAGGTCTAATTTCCCACAAGTGATGGAAACACGAGCAAATCTGACTGGTAAGAGAAACGCTGCCAAGAAAGCACAACTGAAACCTGCAGGTCGTTACAGAGCCATCCATTAGACCACCAGTAACTCCCAGGTAATCGCATCACCCATCGGAAATACGGAACAGGAAAATTCTGCTCCTAGAGGAGCAGCAAAGGAAGCAACTAAAATCAAAAATGTACTATATATTGCTATGAGTCCTCCACCGCTGAGGATGACTACCAAGCTGGTAGCAATCACTGCAAGTTGGAACTTTGCTACTGTCGATGCTAAAAATACGAAGCGGCAGTTACGGGGCCAGTGCTTGTTTGAAAAGCAAAGCGCAGGAGAAACGCCAGTTCCTGTCTGGTAAGCACCGGGCACGGCTGCCGAGCCAGCGCTTCCAGAATACGCGTTATCCATTTCTTAAAAACTAAATTTCAGTCCACCTAAAAACGTTTTTATCCTCTATTGGATGTTTTTGGTCACGCAGAGCAAACACTGTACAATACCCACCAACGGTTAGGAAGCCTCCTCACAGCCCTGCACCTCAGTAGTGTGTGTGTGCGTGTACATAAATAGTTTATACACGGTTGGACAGGAAATTCAAGCAAATTCAGCGTGCTTATGACAAACACCACAGCGTGGTCAAAGCCCACTAGAGACACATCGTTTGCATGGAGCCGGCGCTGCTGCTGCAGCCTGACGTGTTGGCAGCAGCATGAAATACAAACACGCCGCTGCCCGAAATACAGCTCGCTCTACGTACGTAACCAGAGCTCTCAGGGGCGGCAGGTTCCGCCCCAAACGAGGCAGGGCAATTACTCTGCCAAGGTGGTTTTCACGGGCACAAGAGATTTTATTGCATGAGACGGTTCATCTCCTGGAAGGACTGACCTGACAGAAACACGGCTCTACTCGGTCCTCCAACCGCTAACACGTACTTTAACCTGGTTTCCCTCCAGCAGTTCTGAGTTACAGAGTGGCACATCTCCCTAAGCACATCTCTCTGGAAACTCTTTTTTTTTTTTTTTATATGGTTTCTGCAGTTGCGAGAGAAGGAAGCAGAGCCTGAATTCGTCACGGTCAGCCTGCCCCCAGCTGCTCCTCACTGGGCCTGTTCAGCGCCCAGGTACCACATGTGTAGAGCAAAAACGTATCTGACAGCAGAGAACACTGGGAGGTTGTCAAGATATCCAAGCATTGTATTCCTAAATTGTCTGGAAAATACGCAAACGGTGAAGTTTGCCGATGACACCAAGTATTTCGGGGAAAAACACGTGGGCTGATGGACAACTTGGACAATGATCACAGAGGAACGTTATCTTAGTATTATAACAAATGCTCGTACAAAAGCCTCAGGTCAACAGTGGTCAAAGTGAGCAGAATGACAGGAACTACCAGGAAAGAAATACAGAACAGAAACAAAACATTCAGGCACCCACTTCTTGAAGCCTGTGTGCCATTTTGATACCGGCTCTAAGTGCGTCTAGGTGAGCTAGAAAAGCCCAACAAGGACGGAACGGCCCTTGCATGAGGAACGAGAGGGGTCATTCAGCCTGGAAAAGATAAGTGACTAGCAGTGTAAGTCACCTGTAAAATCCTGAGCGGCATGGTAAAGCGAGCAGAGCAACAGTGCAGACTCAAATACAAGCGCTGAGGGGCATGACATGAATTTACACAATGCCAGGTTTTAAAAACCCGACCAAGCAAAAGGAGATACTTCTTTGCATGGCACGTCGAGCAGGGGAGATCCTTACTGCAGGGCAGTGCTAAAGCTGTACGACAGCTCAGAGGGACCGGACCCACAGGCAGCAAGTGAGAGCCAGCCTCTGCGCCTGTCACGTTCTTGTGCTCTTTCTGCACCTTCTCTGGGCTACTGCTGCCGATCAACGCCGGAGCAGACCACCGGGCTACAGGGGCCTGCGATCTGACCCACTATTGCTGTTCTGGAGCACAGCGAGCTTCAGTGAGCACACCTGAGACTGAGCTGCACTCTTCATTCCCAAGACCTTGAGCTGCCAGACTGCCAGCGCTGAGGATCGCGATTCCTGCCCGCAGAAAGACCACCAACCCATCCTGGCAAGGTTTCTTCTGCATGCAGAGATGGAAGACACACAACCTCAGTATCACAGTACACATGGTTAAAAAAACCCAACAGTACTGATTCAGTACAGAACAAGTTCAAGATTAAAGGGAATAAGGAAAAAAATAGATGTAGAGAGGTTAGAGGAGGATCCTGTCATGCCGGTGAAACAAGAAATTCAGGCTTTGCGTGCTGAGAGCTCAAACATCTCCTGAACGTGCATTTTGCTTTGAAGAACGAAGCAGGTCCTCAGCTGGTAGAACAGGCACCGAGGTGCCAAGCACACAAGTGCCACGGGCTGGGAGCCCTTCAGCTCGTCCCTCTCAAAGCAGCAATTCCCGCTGCGTTTTCCCAGCGAGCGGCCCTCGAGCCTCTCCGATGCCCTGGCAGTGAAGATGCCCAGCTCCCCGGCAGCTTTCCAGAGACCCACAGGAACGCCCAGGTGGGCAGAGACCTCGAAAGATCACCCGGTCCAAGCTCGGTGGGAAAGGCAGGCCAGATGGGATTACCCCGCACCTCGTCCAACTGCATCTTGAACGTCTCCAGCAACGGAGACTCCACCACCTCCCCGGGGTGGTGGTTCCAGTGAATGACTGTTCTTACTGTAAAAAATGTCTTTCTTACGTTGCAATGAAACCTTCCCTGGTCCAACTTGTACTCATTGCCCCTTGTCTTCTCCATGCGGCTCCTTGTGAAGGGAAGTTTGTTATTTCCAAGTTTGTGTTCTCTTTGTCCTACAATACAGAGCTTGGAAGAGCAGCAGGTCACAGGACACCTTTTTTGCTAGAGAGGAAAGGCACTCGGCATACGTTTTTGTGGGAAAAAAATGAACATGACACTGTACATGAGGCAAAAAGGCAAAGTCACTCAGATGTTGTTTGACATGGAATGACAGAATGAGCTGCAAAAATCTCAAAAGCAGGCCAGAGAAGTTGAAGCAATGAAGACACAAACCCAGATGAGGAAGCTCATTCATGGAGCTGCCCCTGCCCAGACAGGGCTGCACATGCTTCCCTTCGGTGACAGGAGGTGGGACACAGAATCACAGAATCATTTAGGTTGGAAAATACCCTTAAAATCATCAAATCCAACCGTTAACCCAACACTGCCAAGGCCACCACTACCCCACGGCCCTCAGCACCACGTCTGCCCAGCTTGGAAATCCCTCCAGGGATGGCGACTCCACCGCTGCCCTGGGCAGCCTCTTCCAATGCTTCACAACCCTTTCAGGGAAGAAATTTTCCCTAATATCCATCCTAAACCTCCCCTGGCGCAACTTGAGGCCGTTTCCTCTTGTCCACTCACTTGCTACATGAGCCTGTCTTCTGTGGGTGCTGCACAGCAAAACCTTCCCTGCTCCACGGGAAAGCTTCTGCCGCCAACTCCCGAACGTCCTCACAGACTGTCACCGAGAGGAGACTTGGTCGCTTTGAACAAGAGCATTTCCATCACCCTGGGGCTCCTGAGGTCGGAGCGGGCTGCCCCTCAAAGCCCGCCAGTGTTCACCTCCTATCTGCTGGAGACCTCCTGGGCGCAGAGAAACGCTTGGAGGTGTCCCTGCCCCGTGCCTCCACGCAGAGCCTGCTGTCAGCCCTGGCAGCAAAGGTATTGCTAATTGTAATGCAATATATTTGGAAAGTCCGGTTGAAGGAATGTATCAATACTCAGCGACTCTTAACAAACATGCACGTGCTGGATTTTCCTAAGCCTCTAGCTCAGAGAAGCTCCTGAGAACCCTGTGGAATGCACCCAGAAAGCATCGGGACAGCAAAGCTCAGCACTGAGACAGAAGTGGTTTTGCTGCTCCTCTGCCCGCCCCGCGCAGCTGCAGACACACGCGACAGCTTTCAGTTCCTCTTTGCTCTCAAACTCCAGCTCTTTGCCTGAATCCTTCCAGTTCATCATGCCTCCAGCGCACTGGATGTCCCTGAGGACACAGGGATGGTGCTGAGCATGGGGGACCACTGTCAGAGGACCAGGCACCCCCCCCAGCTACACACACAAGCGACCGAGCTCCCACAGGGCTGACGCTGCCCTCCCAAATGGGCACCTCTGGGGCCAAACAGCACCTGCTGGGGGGATGAGGACCCCTGAGAAAACCGTTTTTTTCTGAAAAGTGCTCGCCGTATTAAATTAGAGAGTCATAGAATGGTTTGGGTGGGAAGGGACAGTGGCACCCCCTGCCCTGGGCAGGGACACCTCCCACCAGCCCAGGTTGCTCCAAGCCCCGGCCAACCTGGCCTTGGACCCCTCCAGGGATGGGGCAGCCACAGCTTCTCTGGGCAACCTGGGCCAGGGGCTCACCCCCCTCACACCAAAGAATTTCTTCCCAATATCTCATCTCAATCTCCCCTCTTCCAGTGTAAAACCCTTCCCCCTTGTCCCACGGCTCCCCTCCCTGCTCCAGAGTCCCTCCCCAGCTTTCCTGGAGCCCCTTGAGGGACTGGCAGGGGCTGGAAGGTCTCCGCGGAGCCTTCTCTTCTCCAGGCTGAACCGCCCCAGCTCTCTCAGCCTGTCCTCCCAGCAGAGGTGTTCCCTCTCCTACGAAGTGGCTGAGCCACTCTTCAGTTTTCTGCAGACTAAATCAGGGACTTCTAAATCCCATTTCCTGACATTTCAGTGGAAATATTTTGGGGCCATACAGCACCTTAGAAATACTCTGCTTATGGGAATAACCACCCCGAAGCGGCTGCCCTCCCCACGTCGGTCAGGGACAGAGGGCAGGAACGATGCCCAAGGCTTCTCCAGTTCCCGCACCGGACGGCGGGACGATGCCACCACTCCGGCACCGCCGCAGCCACCGCAGCTTCTGGCTGGCTCCTGTCCCTGCAGAGGAGGGGCGGGAGCGGCCGCGGCCCGTAAAGCCGAGGGGTTGGTAAAGTGCTGGGGAAGGATCCCCAAAGTTCACTCGGTAAAAGCAGAGACTGAAGGTCCTGTAGAAAACCGATCAGTCATTTCTCAGGACTTCTGAGGAGTTTTAGCTGCTGTGGAAAACTCATGCATGGGAAGTCATGCAAAAAATCTTGTACTGTAGATTTCAACTTTATAACCCATTTTTCTACATGTCTAAAATGCCTCCCAAAGGCAGAGCCACGTGTAAGTGCCTGTGACCACAGCCTAATGACTGTGGCTCACGCAACATTAAAAAAAATAATAAACTGCTGTGAAGTCTAATGGAAACACAACTTTGTGACTGCTAGAGGGTAAGCCCTCGGAGGCTGTACAGCTCACTAGGAAAAACTACAGCTCACTCCAAATCTGGATACTACGATATACCATCCTAATAGCAGATACACCAACCTAAATAAAGGAAAAAGGAACATTTTTGTCTTCATGTCTGCAGATTCCTTGGTAAATTGCATAATGTGATACTCGGGAAACAGCTTCCCCATGAGTCACGAGCACAAGCAGGAATTGGCTGTATTTAGAAAAGCTGATATTTCTACCAAATCTTTAGCAGGAAGAAACAAAATGACATAACCCAAACAGAATTCTTTTTTTTTAAATTTTGTTTTTGGCAGCTGTTATGGGCGGGCAGCAGCAAAGCGCTTTCCGCAGGCAGTGCGGTGACCAGGCCACGGCTGGTCATTAAGGGAGCTGAGAGCCACCGTCACAGCGAAGCTCTTCCAGTCCAGCAGGTCTCGCCCTCCAACTGCGAAGGGGCATTTCCGTGCGGCCGGACTCCCAAGGTTTCCTCTATACTAAGAGACAGCGCACAAAATTTCAGGTATAGAACAGTGTTTTATTTCTTATTCCTGTTTTCCTAAGCACGGGCCATTGGCAGTGAAGACAGTGTGGAAGTTTAATTACTCCAGATATTTTCCTTCGCTGTCCTATTTCAGAAGAGTTTATGCCGATAGCCTATTTTAACCTTACTAAAACCTTCTAACCTATTTTCAGCAAATGACATTTTGCCAAACAGAGTTACTTTTCACTTTGAACACTGACTTGGTCAGACAAAATTCGGACTGCCACGAGGGACCCACCAGCACCCGTCTGACATGAAAGACAAGCTGGTCGCTGGCTAATCGAGAAGGATTATCGATGATCTTGCCCAGTTTGTTTCCCCTTTTCCTTTAACGTTCACTTTACCATCTGACTTTTTGTCCCTTTTCCCCCTGTTTTTAAGACAGCAGACTCAGGCTGGGTTGTGCTAGAGGAGAGACCTGCTACTGCAATGGCTCTCGCAGAAGGTGTCAGTTCTAGAAGCTAAACAAGGTCCTTCTCTTTCAGGATGACTCGTTTTAGAAAGGGTACACCAGGGGCATGGCAGAAATTAAAGGGGAATCCAATTTTGACAGCCTTTCGTTGTCAGAAGCCATGAAAGTCCTGGCAGCTCTACACGGGAACCCATTGCCTTTCATTTCCTCGTACCAGCTTGCAAAGCCAGGTGTAGGCACCGACTGTGGTTCCACTCCAGTCAACTGACGCTTTGCGGCTGACTGCAGAAACAGGACTGAGTTATACGTGTTTTATGGCCAGACACCGTAAGGACAGACGACATCAGTAACCTCGAGCTCAGAAACAGCCCCAGGGGTACCACCGAGGCGCGCACACAGACGACGATGCCGAGCAGCTGTATTGCACGTTCACGGACTGCATTACAACAAACTACTTGCAAGTTGTCCTACAAAGCGTGCTGGCGAAACGGTGATAAAAGCATCTGGAATGAGGCATTCCCACTAAGTTTCAGGATGATTTAAACCAACACAGAACGCACGGAGGCTTGGCAGTACCCTTTTACAAGCGCTGTATCCAAACAAAGCTTTGTTTTTATCATCAAACTCCAAAGACGAGAGCCGAGCAGCTGCTTCAAGGCTGAAGAGAAGGTGTCTGTCACCTCTGCTGGGCACAGAGGGACCCCGCCAGAAACGCACCCGCTTCATCCCCCAAAGCAAGAACCCGCCGCAGGTGCCCGGGGGAACAACCGCATCTTACCTTCCAGGGAAAGGGCACGGAGCTGCTCCATGAACATCGCTGCTGCTGCTGCTGCTGGAGCTCCGCAGTCGGGGCTGCTCCCGGCTCCCTGCGGCACAGAGGTGCAGGACACCACGCACGGGGCTTGTTTTTAAACTTCTCCCCCCGTGCTCCTGATTGGTGCCGTGTACGGCCCATGTGGGTCCGCAAATGCACAAAGGTTTCTATCCTTTCTAAAATCAAAGTGTCAGTTTTGCTGCTGTCAGGGCACTTTGTACATATAAGGAAATGAGTGTTGATGTTATCTGAATGCGCTTCCTGTTTTATATGTATATGAGCAAAAATAATGTCACGTTAAGCTGAATTGCAGTCTCAAAGAGCCCAAGTCAAAGCCTCTCAGCAAAATAATATGAGCACAGCTCATCTGTTCGCTGTCTACCCTGGTTTGCATTCACTCCCTTGATTTTTATCAGAATTCCGTATTCTCATGATAAAAACTATCCTCCCAGTCCTTGCCAAAAAAAGAAGCTGGACTAATGTTGCTTCCCACTGAGGCTCTCGGGATCGGCCGAATTCCAGAGGGCTCGGTGGATGCTGACAACCCCATCCCAAACATCCCACAGGTGAAAACATGGCCAGCAGCCGAGCAATGCCACACCACAATTCCGGCTGAAACCGGGCTATTCTTGAATTTAAGCGACTAGAGGTTTTTGTTATTTTTTTTTTAACGAGGAAGGAGGCTTTTGTGTGTTTCATGCAAGCAGAGCCAGCCCAGGAAGCGGCCGTGTAGGAGTGCTGCATTCCAGAGTTGACGCTACACAGCTCAACGCCGAAGGCATCTTTCCAATTGGAAATTAATGCTTTTTTGGTTACTTTAAAGCAGAGCAAACAAACGTACCGACTAAGAATAAAACCTCTTTCGATGTAGAAACTCTTCTACTCTTGTAGGAGAAATCAGCAGCAAAGGGCACAGAGGCACCAAGGAGGAGAGCGGCCAGCAGCATCGCCGTGTCCCCGTGTCCCCCGTGGCCAGGACCGTCCCTGCCAGGAGGTGCCACAAGGGGCAGGAACCGGCACCCGGCTGCCCGGTACCCAGGTGACCAGCCCCAGGTCGCAGAACGCTGAGATGAACCGCGGCAGGGAGGGAGCTCAAGCCCTTCGCACTTTCTACTTTCATTCTGCTTCTCGCGGCACCTCCTGGGATGTTAAATGCAAGCTCGTTTTTATAGACAGCAAGGTTACGAAACTTCAGGTTTTGCTGGGGGAAACCAAAAGAATCTTTGCAGATGCATAAAGTGAGTGAAATACTAAAACTGAAAGAAAGCTTTCTTCCCCGTGGCCTTCGCAGCACAGCTCTTCCCTACGTGCCTGCGCCTGCTCCCAGTACAGCTGCGCTGCACCTTGAGAAACAAACGGAGAGGTGTGGGATCCACGCAGGGAAAATTACTGCCTCTGAAATGACAGAGCGTGACCTAAGAGATGCCTTACAAATGTTAGAATTTGAAAATGCTTCATGCAAAGATTTTTCTAAGCATTTGCCATCACAGTACCTTATTTTATCTCATTTAGCAGTTCTGGATCATTTAATTTTGGTGCAAAGTGATGTTACAGCCAAGAAACGGCCCTGGGAAGATAAACCAGGCATGTTATTTAGTGACAGAGGAGTGAGAGCTGTCACAGGAAAATGAAGTCATGAGACCTAGAACTAGCAAAGTCCAATCTGCGGTATGTTTATGTCCTGGCATCGACCGATTTGAATGTCTGCAAAGAGGCGAGCTTCAGAAGCTTCTCCCGCAGCTGGGGCAGCTGCATCGCCCGCGCGTGTTCCCATGCGTCTGCCAAAGCACGAGTTCAAGCCACAGCCTTTGGCACCATCGGAGCAGCTCCGGCGCCTCTTCTCCTGTCCCAGCCACCGACCATTGTGAAAAGCAGGGGCAGAAAGATCTTTGTAACCCCCCAGCTACTCATTTGAGTCTGGATGAAATTAGTTTTAGAAGCTACTGTTCCAATCCAGACCAAAATCAAGCGCCAAGCCTTGTTTCCAAACCTAAAAAAAGATAACGTCATGGGTGCACCCAACTCTGGACATGCTACAGGACCAGCTTGGTGGGAGCATGTGGGTTTCTGCAGCCACCGACAGAAGATGATGCCATCGGCCTCACGTTTGGCCACCTTGAATCGCCCAGAACAAACGAGCAGGTTCCCATTTGCTGCCTGGTCAAGGATGGCTCTTACTGAGAATCCCTAACAAGGCTCTCTGCCGCACTTCATAGAATCACAGAATTGTTACCGTTAGAAGAGACCTTTCAGATCATCGAGTCCAACCATCAACCCAACACCGATGAAAACCACCACTACCCCATGGCCCTCAGCACCACGTCTGCCCGGCTTTTCAATCCCTCCAGGGATGGCGACTCCACCACTGCCCTGGGCAGCCTCTTCCAATGCTTCACAACCCTTTCCAGGAGGAAATTGTTCCCAATATCCATCCTAAACCTCCCCTGGCGCAACTTGAGGCCGTTTCCTCTTGTGCCATGGCCTGTTCCTTGGGAGAAGAGCCCGACCCCCCCTGGCTACCCCCTCCTTTCAGGGAGCTGTAGAGAGCCAGAAGGTCTCCCCTCAGCCTCCTCTTCTCCAGGCTGAACACCCCCAGCTCCCTCAGCCGCTCCTCACCAGACTTGTGCTCCAGACCCCTCACCAGCTCCGTTGCCCTTCTCTGGACACGCTCCAGCCCCTCAAGGTCTTTCTTGGCGTGAGGGGCCCAAACCTGGACACGGCCCTCGAGGTGGGGCCTCACCGGTGGACACATCCAACAAGTGCCTCATACCAAGTGGTCAGGATACCATTCACTCTAGGTGAACATCAGACATCTGATGGCATTTATTTATTAGAGCACAGCAAACGTGCATAATTCTTTCAGCTTTTGTGATTTCATTTTAAATCTCAGAAGAAAACCTGTGCTGCAGGAAAAAAAAAAAAAAGATCAAGAAGACATTCCTACTGCTGCTTCTGGAGTAGGACATTCCTACTGCTTCTGCTTTGCGTTTGCAAAGGTGCTCCTCAGACATGCTTCCAAGTGCTGGAGCTTAACGGGCACATGAGTGGCAGCAAGTCTAAATTAGCTCAAAAAAAACCCCCCAAAAACCCCTGCTCTCTTCTTGGATACCACCAGGATGTGCTCACTGGTGAGCAGCACCGCAGGAGTCCCCATGGATCAATAACACACCGCGAGCGGGGTGGCAGAGGTGGCACATGGGGACAGCGGAAGGGGCAGAGCACCGCTGCTCTCCAGCCCCACGGCCACAGAGAAAGAGGAGAAAGAGGAAAGGGACAACAAGAGAGGAAGGAAACACGCGCTGCAAAGCAAGAACTTGAGAACGGCCGGCACTGCGAAGAGCCCTCAGGGAAAGCCCCCGGCGCGGTCGCTCCCTTCCTCCAGCCATCACTGACACAGCAGCGTCGGCAGCCACCGAGCGGGGCCGATTCGCCGTGTACAGAGGGCCAACGCGCGGCCACGCCACACAAGCCTGTTGTCTCATCTTGCCATAAGACAGAGCTCACCAGGAAGGTACCAGCAAAGTCCCAACGGCACACGTTTCCCGACCCGAGCTAACCCTGGCAGCTTCGGGGGGCACTGCCAGCCGTGCTCCTGCCCATGCCACAGCCCCCTGCCCGCTGCAGCAGGCTCGGGGAGAGCTCTGACCCGCACCAGGACGGGGGGTGCCCAGAACTGGCAGGACTGGACCTGTTGTGGGAGAAATTCACCTGATATCGCAGGCCAAAATCCAAGCTCTGCACGCATGTAGTGCAAAAACCAGCCATCCGCCCACCGGTTAAGAGAACCAAGAGATTGTATTTTAGATGAGAGCAGCTCGTTCAGCCAGGATCTACGCAAGGAAACACAGGTAGGTATTTCCGTCCTCCTGGCCACAAAGAAAAACCTCAATATTCACTCGCACTTGAAGGTCATGCCAGAAGCCACGAGCACCGATTCCAGCAGGACGGTGTATCACCATTGTCCTGCAACACCCCATAAAGGCAAGAGGTTGCTCACCTCCTTCGCAACCTAATAGTACAATGTACTTCTAACTTCAGTGTTGCTCAAATTGCTTAAAAAACCCAAACTCCCCCTACCAAAACCTTTTAAAGAGCACAGTACCAGATGACTTACTTATGCCTTTGAATGTTCTTTTGGGTCATAAAGGGCAGAAAATTTTGTTCTTGCATGAAGCTTCTGATTTCTAGATGAACTAACAAGTTTTGGCATTTTGTTTTTTTGGTTTAGTTTGATTTTTTTTAATAAAGAAAACATTTTTATCTACAAGGAAGTTTCTAAAAATACCACAGGCGGTGTCTCAACTTCATAAAAAGGAGAGCCACACTGAAACACAGGAACAAATTAAAAAGAAATTAAAAGGAGCGCATAAAAGAGTAAACACATGCCAGCAGCACAGACATCATTTAAATAAACCGTAACAGATTCCTAGAGAAAGTGGTTATCACGTATCTACAATGACTCAAGAGTTAGAAATAAACTTGTCCGGTTTAGGAGCAGCATAAAGCCACTTGTCACTGGTTTCCACGTGGACATTGAGCCGATGGCCACAACCCTCTGAGTGTGGCCATCCAGCCAGTTCCTTATCCACCGAGTGGTCCATCCATCAAATCCATGCCCCTCCAATTTAGAGACCTTTATGCCTTACCCTGGCAGCTGAAGGACGGCACTCCGGCAGGCCGCGAGACGAGCAGTCCTGTCCTCTGCCCGTGTACAGCCAGGCTGCCCCAAACCCGTCTGGTAACTCGCCTCCAGCTCCCCCGGGCTACGGGGTAACCCCTAACTCACCTCCGGCTCCCCCGGGCTATGGGGTAACCCCTAACTCACCTCCAGCTCCCCTGGTCTACGGGATAACCCCTAACTCACCTCCCCCGGGCTACGGGGTAACCCCTAACTCACCTCCGGCTCCCCCGGGCTATGGGGTAACCCCTAACTCACCTCCAGCTCCCCTGGTCTACGGGGTAACCCCTAACTCACCTCCCCCGGGCTACGGGGTAACCCCTAACTCACCTCCAGCTCCCCCGGGCTATGGGGTAACCCCTAACTCACCTCCAGCTCCCGTCTGCCAGCAGCAGCAAAGGTAGAAGATACAGGTGAGAGGAGAGTTCGGGCCTGGGACAGTAAAACAAGGTCCTGTATGTGCCCTGGCGTCTTTCTTCTAAGTTTTTTTTAACGTTTCATACTTTCGTGGTGCTTTAAATGCTTAACATTCTGCATAATACTTCTATTTTTGTGATTTGCATTGTGACTGCAGGGAAAGCTCCGGGCAGGGTCTGGTCCAGGTGAGCCACAGGGACGAGCACGTTCTCACCCAGTGACTCCCTCCCCACCCACGGGAGGGTCTCAGCAGACCCCACCGGCTATCGCGAGTCTGCCACCGCTTCAGAAAACCTCTCATCTGCTTCCACTCAGGTGTCCTATTGCACTGGAAATAACTTCCTAAATAACGTTTCATTTCTGCCAAGGAATTCTGTGCATGACTGAGGAGACAAGGCAAAAGGAAAGGATGGGAGCGAAGGGGGAAGTTACAGCATCAGTAGCTGCACCAACAGCTCGCCAGGAGCACCCGGAGCTGCTTCACAGGGCTGGGAGTTCCGAAGCACACGTCCTGCTAACAGAGAATAACAACACTGGGGTGCAAAGACTCTCCCTGCTCAGAGAACAATGTCTGGTGCATCCTCACCTTTTATTATGGCTTCTGTATTAATTCAGCTCAAGGCATCTCAGCAGACAAGCAGACTTCTGAGCAGAATTTTGAAGGAGGAAAGAAATCAGACAACACTGGTCAAATGAATAGGTGTCACGTGGAGGCGGGCAAGACAGAAACTTCAGTTTATTACTAATACAGGATGTAAATATTGTAATGGCTGAGAGGTGCTGATTTCCGCTGTCCTGAAACAGTACGACAGCATGATACGGCAGTGTCTGACGAGATACATCGCCTCCTCTGAGTGGCCAAGCCATCAGGATTCAAAACAAAATGAAATCCACTATTTCCTCTGCTTGGTACTCTTGCTCTACCAAGAGCATTCTTCTGTAGGAAAGCCAGAATCTGGCTATCCTCGAAACACGGCTGAGCCATCCAGCTTCAGCAACCACCCAGGTACGGGAGTGGGGCAAAACCCAGCACTTCAGAGTGGTAGCTAAGGCTGTAAACGATTCAGTGTTCAACAGTCGCACACCTAAACAGTGCCTGGTTTATGAGGGAAAGGAGTCCACAGCAGCACAGGAAAGAGCGCAGTGGCTCAGACCAAACCCTACGGGATCCATCAGTTCACACAACAGGCTTCAACCTCGGAGATCCCGTGCTCATTCCTAGTCAGCGCTGCATCCAAAAGCATCAGAAGAGGCCGGGGGTAAGAGGTGGAAGCTTCCTGGGGGAGCAGGGGGTGGCGGAAAAACCTGGAAGAATTAGACGGACTGTTCCTGGGCGTGCGGCACAGCATGCTGGCCTGTGACGGGCGTAAAGGCCTCAAATACACTTAATTACAGGCACCTTCCCCCTTCGGTGCCCACGGCAGTGGAACAGAACGGGTGTCATGAGTTCAATCCATACGCACAATGGAAACGGCCACTGTAACACTGTCTTTATATATAAGGAAAAAACCCCAAAGTTCTTCACAGAGACAGACCATGTTAAAATCATCGCTCCTGAAAAGGAAAATTACCTTTCCTTTTCCATCTGCTTTTCTTCCCGTCTTTGTTACTGCACCCGTCGCTGCTGCTGCTGCTGCTGCTGCAGTTCTCGGAGCTCTGGGAGTCGGACTGGGCATCGCTGCTCTCCTCCGAGCCATCAGAGAGCTCCTTCAACCCGTCCGGAACGTCCTTCTGCAAAGGGAAGGAACAGATGCAGTTACCCACTCCACAACAAACTCTTCCAATTAACAAAATACTTAAAATTAGCGGGTTTATTTAGCAAGCACTGAGTGGGGATTTTTTTATGCTGCAATGTCAGAACTGCTTAGCCTCTGGCCTCTTAAATACTCATGCTGTCTTCTGCCAGTTCCCATAAAATATTTACCGTCTTTTACACCGCCCTCGCTCGGCACGCTCGCCCGCCCTCACGCACCCGCTGTACCTCTCCTCGCCACCCCTAATCACCAACTCCAGCACACTCTCGCTTCACAAAAATCCACTCCGTTTTTGAACTTTACAACACAAGCAAACCAGCTCGACGGCTCAGTGTCCCCCCGTCCCTGGTAGCGTTGTTTTTCCAAGCGGGCCCTCGGCAGCGCCTGGTCTCCCGGCACAGGTCCCCGGCACAGCTGCTAGCGCAACCGGGCGCGAGGGGCGTTTCTGCCCCAGGGCTGGGCGCTGGGTTCACCGCACTCGCCCCGGGCCAGCCCGGTAAGGGCCAGCAGAGAGACCGGCGGCGGTGGTGGCCCTGTCCACACCTAAACCCAGACTGCCCTCTAGTGATTGTCCTGCCGGAGTCAGATCTCAACCTCCGCTGCAGATCAGCGCTCATTAGTGACAGCTGTTCTCTGCTCCAGTTGTGGTCGTTAACGACACCACTGTCCGACCACCCAAAACCGCTGGGCACACCTCGCAGAGGCGCTGAGCCACGAAGGGCAGGACAGCGACCGCGGGCACCAGCCCGTCCCCACCTGAGACCGGCCATGCTCCAAATACTGGAAGAGGCTGCCCAGGGCAGTGGTGGAGTCGCCATCCCTGGAGGGATTGAAAAGCCGGGCAGACGCGGTGCTGAGGGACATGGGGTAGTGGTGGCCTTGGCAGTGCTGGGTCGATGGTTGGACTCGACGGTCTGAAAGGTCCCTTCCAGCCCAGAGGATTCTGCGATTCTATCACTGCTCCTCTTTTCTGTCTCATCACCTCGGCCGAGTCATATGGCATTCCTGAAATTATGCTATCGTCCTGAATTCCTCGTTAGTAATGTAACCAGAACTTGACACGTTTACTGTCCAAGGCAAACAGGACAGTGCTCGTACCAGCTGGAGAAACGAATCGGCCTGCGTGCACCAGAGAGCAAAACATCCTCCTGTTAACACCCACTGGAAAAAGTAGAATTAAAAACCTCTCCCTTTAACTGGAGACAATTGATTTCTTGTCCTTTCTCTGAAATTAGAGCGATGGCTAATTTCCACATGTAATGGCAAAAAGTATTGAAGACAACACAAGTGTTATCAATTTAATTAATTCCAGACCTCTTCCATCAGCAAGGTGAACTAATAGGATCAGATACTCAATTGTATCCACATCTTGCACTTCACAAATAAAGTTCTTCCAAGTGCACATTAGAAGTTACTTGTAAACCGCAATGGAAGAGAAGCTGTCACCAAAAGCAGGAAAAAAGTCTTTCTACTCATATCAAGTGTCACCAAAGTTGACCAAGATTAAACTTGTGTATTCCTAGTGCTGACACTCCCTTCACTAACCCTCCTTTATAGCTTAACCTTTGGAAAGAAAATTTAGGCACCTGAGATGCAGCAATTACACGTTTATCTATTGCAGTTTTTTCAAGATGTCTCTTTCAAAGTCTTCTGCTGAGAGGAGAGGAAGCCTCGGTGCGAGGTGCCTTCACCTCCCGGCAGGCAGGGAGGAACACAGGAGCAGCTGGAAAACCTCGGCTTCTTGCCTTTTCCTGACTTGGCATTTCTGGCAGGAGGGGGTAAAGACGACGGTGCCAGATTCTTCTCAGTGGTGCCCAGAGGAAGGGCAAGAGGCAACAGGCACAAACTGAAACACATAAATTCCACCTCCACACAAGGAAAAACTTCTTTACTGCAAGAACGATGAAACACTGGATCAGGTTCCCAGAGAAGCTGAGGTCTCCAATCCTTGTAGGAATTCGAAACTAGACCATGACTGAACACGGTCCTGAGCTACGTGCTCCAGTTGACCCTGCATTAAGCAGTGGGTGGGACGAGATGATCTCCAGAGGTCCCTTTCCACCACCAACAACTGTGACTCCAACCTCCCCTTGCTTCTACAGACAGCAGCCCCAGGAGCTCACAAAGCCCGTACAATGTCAATGGCTCTCCTTCCAGCTGGGAGTGAACGGTCTTCACCAGCACCTTCTGATGTGGTGTCCAGTCTGCACTGTGGCTCCTGCATTCTCTCGAAATTTCCATGCAAGGCGTCAGTATGAGATCTCCACTCACGCCAACTCCGGCATGCACCTGCAGCTCACCCTACTGCAAGTTCTGCTTTCGAAGCAGAAGCCAACTCTCAACTGCAGAACCGTCTTCCCTGCACTACACTTCTTTCAACAAGTGAACTTACTCCTTTTAATGAACTATACTCAATAATCAAATAAAATTTGGTCTCTTACCTATCAGTCCTATAAACGCAGCTGGTAAGATGGTGTGCATTGGTTTTAGTACCTGTGGTAAAAGCTGATCTACTCAGACTTCTCCAAATATCACGTTAAAAATATCCCTCCAGCCTGGAAACTTCCAGGCTGCTGGTGAACAGCAAATCCACCGCACCGCGGGGAAAAATCCAAAGGGCACAAGGGCAGAGCTACAACACGATCATCCAAACAGGGACAGATGCTGTTTCGTACTCAGCGTTAGCAATGAACTTGGGACCAACAACCCTGAAGATGGCAGAGGGAAACACACTTGGAAATCATCAAGCATAAAAACGCAGTGGGGGTGAGAGGTCTACGCGAAGGTCAACAACCCGATGTACTGGGCTTCCAAATAACGTGCCTTGCAGCAGCTCATCTCGGCGGGTGGGTGCTGGGACGTGGTGCAAGCGGGGGCCGCGTGGGTGCTGCCGTGCCACGGGACAGGGAGCTCCTGGCTGCACCGAGGGGAAGCGCTGAAGGAAGGGGACAGGGAGCATCTGCAGGTGCCCCACGTCCCTCCTCGCGCAAAGACACCCCAATGTTCCCACCTCAATGGCAGCGATGCAGAGGAATCCAAGAGAGAAACAAAGGCATCCAGAAGCGAAAAAAGTCTAAGACAATATACACAGTGTGTGCGCGCCTCGTACCTCGCTTTTGACTTTTCTGTTTTACTTTTTACTACTCTGATCTTTTTTCTCTTAACCTCCTGCCAAAATGATTCCAGTTTCTCCGTGTCAGCACATCAATTTCCAGTCTAAATCCTACCAGTGACATGGACAGTGAGAGCACCAGCCCCGCTAACATTATCCAGTCAGTTCAACGATAGCATGGAAACACAGAATGGTTTGGGTGGGAAGGGACCTTTTAAAGATCCTCCAGTCCACCCCCTGCCCTGGGCAGGGACACCTCCCACCAGCCCAGGTTGCTCCAAGCCCCGGCCAACCTGGCCTTGAACCCCTCCAGGGATGGGGCAGCCACAGCTGCTCTGGGCAGCCTGGGCCGGGGGCTCACCCCGCTCAGAGTAAGGACCCGTTTGGTGAGCCAGCAGAGATGGAAGTGCAACTTTGCTTCACCCCCAGGGACTTTACCATAAACTTTCTCTTTTGGGAAGTGAGATTTACTGGACCCCCGGCTCTCCCTCACCCCTCTGTGGTGTAACAACGCGTTCCTCGGGGAACGGTCAGCCCTGCTCTTCAAAGCCTTCTAATTGCTGCCTAAGCCATCGTGCTTTGTTAATCACGGATCCTCAGAAGGATTCCCCATTCCACGCATGGTCTCCACAGGTCCCAGGCCCCTCCCGGCTCTGCTGGGACGGGCCACGGCAGAGGGGACTTGAGACTCCCTCCTCCCCGGCATCCCGGGATTCTCGCTGCTCCCTAAGTTGCCACCTCCAGACTACACAGCCCCCAGAGAGGAAAGATGACAACAAAACCGCGGTGCCTTTAGACATGCAGGACACAATATGCCTTTGGAATAGCTCAGCAGCTAGTTTAGCCTCCTAATTAACACAAATCATTACATTTAATCAACTTACTCCTATGCTGAGTTAAATACTATTGGAGTTTTGCTGAAGTTTAACATTAGGAAATACAATCGGTCTTAACGTGCAGATCTCATGGGCAAAACAAACTGAACTACCCCAGTAACTCGGTGTGTTCTGCTGCTCAAACGCACGCTTAAACTCGACTTTGCGTAGGTTTAATCTCTAGGCACTGACTTTGCCTATGATCTACTCTGCTAGCAACGCGCTCGCAATCTTTCAAAAGGGACATTTCTTCCTAATTATTTTGTTCTTCTCTGACACTTTTCAGCAAAGCTTTGCCACACGCGACACAGAAAGCACGGACAATGCCTCAGTTACTTGTCTACCACCGGATCAAAATCTTTTTCTGAGTCATCACCTCCTGACAAAACTCTGCTCTCCCACTCCGGATTTAGGGCCTGCATTCTTTATTCCTAAAATGTACAACTTCATACTTTCCTGTAGTGAAACAAATGATGCGAGAATTAGTCTGGTTTATTAGCACGCAGATAACCACCTTCCCTTCTACCCCTGACAGCCCTTGCCCTAAGCACACCTGATCAGCCCACTGTCTTATGGACTTCCACGTCGCTGCGCTGAGATCAGCTCAACCTCTGCTCGGCACGACGATGCGAGAAGGCTGTCGGATGTCTTGCAGTGGCGTTTTTGGAAGCTCTGGAGATGTTTCACTCTAATGGCCCATCAGCACCAATGCACGGCACCCAACGGGACGTCCTCTGTTGTCGTGTTGTATACAAATACTCAAGGAATAATGTGCTGTTCCAGCTTACAGGGTGGAGGGAGGAGACGGTGAGAACGGGATTCAGCTTAGCTAAAATTTTGACAACGACAATGAGGACGGCTTTTTCTGGGCAATTCTTAGTTGATTTCCTTGGTAAACTAACTGGCACCTGTAAAGCACTTTCTCAGATATTTTGAATATTTTAGGATGAGATGAATCTCCTGTTAGAAACTCCTATTTCTCTCTGTCGAGCATGGAAAGTGGTTCCAGCGGAGACACCTACACCGGAGCAGTCTATGTGCAGGGAGAGGAATCCTACCTTATGGCACGGTCTTCGGATTCAGACTTACAGAGGAATCAAGACCCGTGTGAGCTGGCTTCCTTCTAGTAGTCTAACTGGGGAAAAGGGTTTCACAGGAAGATGGCTTTTGAAGATGTTAACCAGCTAAACCAAGGAATGCACACTTGTCCCCTACAAATGTTCTCTGCCTACTAAATTGACTGAGCAGGAGGGAATTTTTCATTTCTAGATACGAGTTGAGATCACTGAAGATGAAGTTACCCTTTTAGGGCTAAAATTTCACTACCATTTTAACTCCTCTTTTATTTCTGGGATAGTAATTAATATTAGCAAACTACACCACGGTGGACAAACCCAGCGCCTTCAGTTGCATTTCAGCAGCCAGGTGCTCACCAGCAGAAGCACGAAGACTCGGTGTTTGCTTTGGAGGGAAAGCTTATGCTACAATTCATGCTACTGAGGAACAGTTCCCTCTGCAGGATTATCCTAATCCCGTGGATTTTTAACGGGATTAAAGTCACCTGAGCATTCAAACGGAATCCCCCAGCCGAGACTTACCTTCAGAGTGTAGACTCCCATGCGGCCCGGCACCTTATAGAAAATGCCCTCTTCCCCTCGGGAGTTGGTGTGTAACATGGCATTCAGGCATGCCAGAGGAGAAGTCCCACTGCAACCAAAAGCACAAGGTCAATCATGTCTGAATGGATCCGGTCGCGTTCGTCTTCTGCCGGCAGACAATCACGGTCCCTCGCCCGACCATCACGCATGCAGAGGCGGAAAGATCCCAGATCCAACTTCTACTCTCCAGGAGAATACAAGTTGAAGCTGCCGTAATAAGCACCAGTGAAACCAGTCCACGTACCCGCACTCCAGTCCCAGAAAAAAAAAAATCAAACAGAAAAACCCCCAATTCAGGCTCTCCAATACTTTTTTGCAGAACATCAAAGTGGCCACATGTTTTCAAAGCTCTAGATATTCAACGCTGCTCATCTGAAACTCAGAGCAGATTTGTTGTGAGATAACGACTGACCATGGAGCTACTGAAAATTGGGTTTTTTTTTTTAAGAAAACCCACAGCATACTGAAATGGGAGTTGTGGGATAAATAATAGAAACCAATTAAGCAACTTTCCCCGGAAAGAATGGAGATCTTTGATCCCAGCCAGAGAACCGAGAGAGAAGATCCATCTTTTCACCGGTGCTGGTGGGGGTTTCTTTGTTTGGTTTTTTTTAAACCCAGCCCACTGTGGACAGAAGCAAAATCAGGTGGACACGGCAAGGCAGGTGGCTTTTGTTCCCACTGCAGGGTCAGGCTGATCATGCCCTCTAGGAAATAGGTGTCTTTGCTCATAAAGCGTATCGGTATCGAGCTCGACCCCTAGACGGCAGCTGTGAGATTAAGTGAGCTTTGGTCTCCCAACGCCCTGCCACAAAGGCTGGAACCAGAACCATCAAATTGACAAAAAACCTAAATTTGCGACTGATTGACTGAAATCCCCGAGCAGGAGATGCAGCTGTTTGTCCGTACTAAGTTTTTCTATGAATGTTCAAACAAGTCCCATCAAAAGCAGTGAAACAACCCTGGGAGGGAAGGGAAGTAAAGGCGAGGAGGAGCCCAGCCCTCTGGCGCTGCCGGCAGGGCACACGCGCTCCAAGTTCTGCCCGAGAGCAGCAAAACCGTTCAGCTGAACTTCTGATGCCTGGTACGAGGAGAAGCCAACGTCCTGAAGCAGGTCTGGTCCCCTCCGCCCCAGCGCGGCCGAGCTAACAGGTTGGAGACCCTATAAGGAACGCCAGCCAGACAGGGCGGCTCCGGAACCGCAGGAGAAATCCCATTACCAGAGGAGGGCTAGTATTTATGTCGCTAGACCCGCTCCCAGCTCTGCTGACCATTACACAAGCGTACAGCGAGACCCCGGTCCCCATCGGAGGGACTGCTGCTGGTGGGGAGCCGGCAGGGCACCGTCCCGGTCCCCCTGCCCGCAGCACTGCAGAGCGGGATCCTGCAGGCTGCTCGCTCCTCCGGTCGAGAAACGGGCTTGGAGAAGTCCTCGGAGTTCTGGGGGAGCTCTGGTCGGGCTGGGACACCCCAGGGCTCGGGCATGAGCCTGGGCAGGGGCGTGCAGTCGTCCCCCACCAGCAGCGATCCCCGTGGGGTTGCAGCCCACAGTCAGAGCAGATGATCTCCTTCAAACCTACGCTATTCCACACAAAGGGACAGAAAACAGCCTGTACAGCATCCCTGCTCTGCGGGATCTTGTGCTTTACGAGTTTTTGCCAGCGACATTTGTTAACAAATACTAGTGAAAATGGTGATGAGGAAGGTATTTTCTAAATCCCAGCCCAGCGCTCACCTGACCGCCTTGGCAGACGGCTCAGCCTGATGCTCAAGCAAAAGCCAGCGGCGCCGGAGGAAGCAGCTGAGGCTCAGGGGTGCCAGGGACCACCCACTCCTCCCCTTCTGGTTCTTACGTGGCAAAACTCAGTGTCATTCAGGTACTCGTACACTGACCCAGCGACTCCTCTGGCTAACAGATGTCTTTTGGAGAGACAGGCAACAATGATACGACAGAGAAACCAGTAACGTCAGCACCTCGCTTTGATCCCTGCCGAGAGTTCGTGCCTGTCTTCAGGCTCGGCATACCTAGGTTGAGAATCCAGCCAGAATCCCTACTGCTGAATAAAAGCTCCTGCTAAATACATTTGTATGCTGTAGACAACCTCTCCTCATCACCTCCTTGCCTGACCCCACCGAAACCAGCTCTCACGGCTTTTCCGTCCATGTTCCTCAGTGCTGCGGCAGCTCCCGCAAACGTGAACACCACAACTGGAAGCCACTCTTCTCAGGCCAGCTTCACCACGGCCACGCGTTCACTTCACGAGGCTAATCCTCTTCTCCAGAAAGTCACGGGGTCTCCCTGGAGCTACGATTCAGTGTGATTTCCTACAGCAACCCCAAATCCTTTCCAAAGGCACTGCTCCCCAGGGTACGCCCTTCCCCTCTTCTCCTCCTCGCTCCTGGGTGGGATTTCTGCAGGCGAGCACTATGCACAAACTGCACACGAGCGTATTTTATACAGGCCCAGCTGTACCTGGCAGTATAAAGGATACACCTGTCCTCCTCCCACCAGTTCATCGTCATCCCCCCTGTCACTGCACCTAGAAAATTATCGGTTTATGCTGCTTTCCAGATCACTAATCGTGCGCTGAATAGCACTGGAGGCACCGAAGCGCTCCTGTGCAGGCAGCGCAGGGGCAGGAGGAAGCTCTGCCACGTACCTGACCTTTAGCTTGTGGAGCACATTCTTTTTAAAAACTGTATGAGAGCAGAACATCAACGTTAAGCCAAGCATTTCACAAAGGTCTTGGCAGAGCTGCGCTTTGGAAGCTCACCAAGGAATGAAGCCTGGGCAGGACCTGTCTTTACAAAAGCCATACCGGTCTGGCATCTCCATGGCTCCTACTGAACCCGCTCCATTGTTAACAGCTGACCCGCTAGTTTTGCTTTCTTTTTTTCTTGTGTTTATCCATCTGTAGTTAGGAGTCTTCCTCTCTAGGCTCTTCTAAGAAAGCTGGCACAAACGTTAACGCTGTTCCAGCCTTTCATAAAGCTTACTGGGAAAATTTTAGAAGCTAAAAATCAGTGGACAAGTCCCACTGAATTTTAAAAAAGAAAAAGGGGGAGTGTGGGTGTTATTGATTTGGGTTTAACATGTGTGGTCTTCACGTCGCCTTACGTCCTTTCTGCCTCTGTGAGCGACTGATCAAGACCCTGGTTTGACACACAAACCTCCGAAATGAAAAAAAAAAAAACAAGGATCCCCAAGAAGATATTTGAAAGCAAGGGAGAGTCTCACCCCAGGACTCGGATGAAGCCGCAGCCACGGGGCTGGACAGGACCTGCATCCCTCGGGAAAGCACCCTGGGCATTTCTCTTCAATAAAAGCTGTTGCTGCGCTACTCCAGCCCCTGGCCCGCAGCTCTCGGCTCGCTAACAAATAAACGGGCGGAGAGACTGCGGTTACGGTTATTCTCGGCGATGAAACTTGCTCTTGTTGGACTGGAAAGATCTCCCCCTTCCCTTGTTCCGTGCTGCGCTTTGCCCAGAATCCCCCATTATTCACTTAATTCGTTTTCCAGCTACCTGTGTTTTGCACCCAGCCTACCTTTTGTTATTTTAAATGCAACAGCTGCTAAAAACAGCCTTAGGAACCAGATGTTATTACACCATTTATTTTATCGCTGCCTTTTTTTTTTTTAAATAATGAAGGCCATCTCTGTTTGCCAGGAACACACAGCGGACCATCGGCCGCGTCCGACAGTTCCTGTCATTCCACCTCAAAACCAGCAGTTCAGGAAGCAGGTGAAGCGAAAGGCCAGTTGCTGCCCGCTCCAGATTCATCGCTACCCACTGTTCCACTTCAACCCCTTCCTTCCCACCCAATTCCACACTGCTCCGCACGCGGAGCCACCGTCAGCCTCCCACACTGCTGAGCACCAGCTCTACGGAGGCGGTTCCTAAGGGACCAGCCCTTCTGGAGCTCTCAAAACAGGATTCATCCTTCAGAGAAGATGAAGCGGAGCTCAGCAAGACTACGCCATGGCCAGTTTGCAACTGCTGCGCTCCTCCACGGCCCCTTTGGGGAAGCTGTATCAGATCTGCTGGAGCTCAAGCCCTGAACTTGACTTCTGAAGCTTCTGAACTGGAATGTTCTCCAGCTTTGTGATCGTGGTCATCAGTGGGCTCTAAGCACGCTCAAGCTGTGCTTCTCGCATGAAGATGAAGGGTTTGAGATGCAAAAGCACAAACCTTCTCAGTTTTAGAGGCAGGAACCACCCCACTGCTTTTGAGGACAGTCTCACCACAGGCGCCTGTTCCACCAGTTACCTACAGCAAACTGGCTCCCAGCTCACTGCAGCGTGGACAGGCACCACGCGCACAGCGATGGGGGAGGGAGGAAGACTCAGACATCGGTGGGAGCTCTGCGGTTGTACCGGGACGCCCCAGTCCATTAACATCAAATTCTCCCAAAGGGACCTAAACAAATACTGTCCCTCCTACCAGCTCCCTTGCACCGCCTTCCCACAGCTAACGCTCAGAGGCCGCTTCACCCCCCCAGGGCTGTTTTCCTTGAATTATTTAAGAGTCTTCCAAAACGAGCCAAGACCAACTATTACTTTTTCAAATGTGTTAAATTTCCACATTGCCCTGTTCTCGCAGACGGCCCTGTTTTCACCCAGTATTAACCGCTACTGAGAGGCCGTGGGCAGCAAAGGGATCTCGCTCTCAGTTAAATGCAAGGTCAAAATATTTGGCCAGAAGTTGGGAATTTGGTGCAAATGACCACTAAAAGCACAGAGACTGAACAGCCCCCTCAGCCCCTCCAGGGCTTCCCTCCATCCTACACGGAGGGTGCGGGTCTTGGGGGGGTGGTTTGTTTTTGGAAACAAGGGAAGGCTTCCAAATCAAAATTGTATTTTCTTATTTTCTTCTACTAATTCAGTTTGTGATGTTTTTATCTGGGATAACCAGTAGATACAACTCCAAACTCAGTTTTATGGCTAGAAGTTTTTTACATAAACTAACGCACTTGAATGAAGATGCTTCACCTAGACAGGGCACGCTTCGGATTTTACCGAACTGCTGGGGTTTGCCCCAAGAACCAGCTACTGTAGACAGAGTCAGACGCGAGGTTTTATTAAAACATTATGTCGCACCCTGTATTTTTACAGCTGATTCAGCAGAGTTCCAGTGGGGGGTTCCCAGCTCGCTCTCTGCCGAGGGAAAGCTGCAGCTGGAGCCGGGTCGTGCTGGCGGTGCCCCCGCCGCCGGTGAGCTGGGGAGAAGCTTCCAGCTCCCGCTTTGTTCAGCGGGGCAAGAGCAACACCTAAGTCCTCCAGACCCCGCTCCCCTGTGACTCGGGTTCTGCCAACACCAAAGGGACCTCGATCTGCCGTTGCACCCTGAATCTCACCTCTGCACTGCAAACGGACTACACGCACAATCAAGAGGTTGTAACTTTATCCAGCCACCAAGTAACGCGAGCCCTTCTCAAATGTACTCAGGAATTTCAGTGGTTCACCTCGGTAACGCGCTTCTGCTTCATCGGGCCACTTTCCTGGCAACAAAAGCACTTTCCTGATGAAAACAGGCCAAATTCCTGACAGAAAAAATCATTAGCTCAGACATCTGCCACCTCCAGAAGGTTACTGGTGTCTCATCTAATGCTTCTAAGTCGTTTTTGACCAGAACTCCAGCAGAAGCAGCCCTACTGCAGCTCACCGTGACTGCAAGAATACAGCTGGGGGACAAACCGGGGCTAAGGCGTTCAGGCTCTGACGGCAGCAGCGTGCTGCGGCTTCTTCTAGCCAAATGTCTTTCAGAATTCTACATTTTAGGTGCATACACGAGCTGTGTTTGTCCTTCTGCGAGTGCAAATGATTTTTAGTTGTATTTTCATTTATGCACTCAGAGCAGTTTAGTATTTAAACTTTTTTATTCCAACAGGGAACGGCACATCAGCTGACAGCTACAGCACAAAAGCAAACTTGTTTTAACTACCGTGATAATAAATGGGATGCTCACCTTTATCAACTACCCAGTGCTCAGTGCCAGCCCACAAACAAACGGCACCCTTGGGAAAAATCAAGAAAAAGGGCCCTTTGTTTATACTGGATCGCATCCCGGCCGGAGTAACGGAGTAACGCCTCCTGGAATGGTTCAGGTCAGAACCCAGTTCATTAGGCTGCCAAATGCAGCTGATGCACACAGGCTTCGCTCATTGAAACGAGCTTGCATTAGAGTATAAAAAAAAAAAATAAAATTCTATTTGCAACAGTTTAGAAGATGCAAAGGTAACTATAACATTTGCCAGGATTCATTTGGTTTCCATGGCGTTACAAGCGCACGCTGAAACTTCCTAGTTTTTGCTTCTCAAAAGCTAAAAATAGCACGGCCTTTCTGTAAATCTGCCAAAATCCGGGCAGCAAACGGAGCATAAAGGGGACTGGTGGTGCCAATGCAAGGGTCATAATCCCCGCTCTCGTGCCCAGAGCTAGGATCTTCCTCAGGAAAAGCGGGAAACGCCCATCTGTTCGCTGTCTGAAGTTTTGAATCATTTTCCTTCCCCATAGCTTCAGCAGCACCCTCACTCACGTGTGTTTCACCTTGAGAACAACCCGGGAGTACCGCATCCCCCCATCCAAAGCTGCTGCTGTCAAAAGCAGGAGTCGTTAAGTGCTGACACAGGCTTTCGAGCACAGCATCGAGAACACGTCCACCTGCAGATGCCATGCGGGAGAGGTCCGCAGCAGCGAGCACCCGTCAGTACCCGCCAGGCGACACCCAGAGCAGACCCTGAGAAATACACGCTCTTCGACCCTGGTATTATCGGAGCAGGCACTGACTTTTTAGCTGCTCGGCACCTTTGACAGCAGGGTCTAAATACACTTATTTTGTCAGCCAAATGCGGTACTTTATGAACCTCTGACTGAACCATTTCAACCCTTGCCCCCGCGCAGCATTCTGGAGCGCCCGTGAAGCGGCTTATTTTGGTTACAAACTCAGTTCCCCACGGTTCCGCTGCCATTGTCACGCTCAGCAGCGCTGCTCGCCGCTGAAAATGGTGTTTTGGTAGTTATTCCCTTCTAAAACAGCCAATTTAACAGATTTACTGGAGCCTAAAAACCTGTTTATACTTACAAACCTATGACTGCTACATAAACTATACTTTTTTTACATTCTTGGCTAAACAAGGGGTTTTGGTTACTTCTAAATATTCTATTTTGACAGTTAAAAGTTTTCATGCTTCCACTTCCATCTCATTAATAGATCAGAAAACTGATCTCAAAGTGATGAAGAGCAAGTGACAGTCCCTCTGCCTGCAGAACAGGCACGTTCTTTACCCATTTTGTTCGACTCCTGAAGGGCTATAGCAGCGTAACAGCAACTTCTGCAGTTCAGCAGTAGTCGTAAGGCCAGTCAATGGCACAAGAAATACATACTCTGAGCTCTCGCCCCTCCAAGAATTTCTCTAAGCTACCTGACATTTCAGACACGTACGTACTGAATTCTCCTTTTGAGAATTGCCAAGTTTAAGCCATCCTTAAATCACGGCATTTTAAAAAAATTAAACTCAAAGGCAAGCAGGGAGAGGCACAGGGGGTTAGGGCCGGGACTCTCCCCCCAGCAGCTGCCCCTGGACGGGGAGGACGGAGGTGGACGGAGCGTTTCTCCCCACGCCTCCAGTCCCAGCGCAGCACCCTTCCCAGCAGCCTGGCGACCCAGACGACTTGCTCTGCGCTGGAAACAAAGCCCAACCCCACCACTTCTGTTGGGTCACAAACGGATAGAACCCTGCAGGGACGTTCTTCCGTCGTGCAGTATTTGAACTGAAACCCCCTGCCCTCAGAGCACCACACAAGGTGTATTCGGCTATCAAAAGGTGACATTATATTAGAGCTCCATTTTTAATTTGGTTAGCAGACTTCACGGGATGTCTCCACAGCACAGAGCCCCCAGCAGAGCAGGACACCCCCCCAGGGCTGGGGGGGGCGTTGCGCAGACAGAGGGGCATCTCCTGCTGCTGGGCACAAACACCGCTTGGAATGCCCTGGTCCCACACCAGGGAAGCACCCAGCAACCTCGACACCAGAGATGAGTTAATTATCGCCTTCTGCTCTAAACGGAAGCTTAATACAAAGTGCATCCACCGGCGAGTGTCTTCATTTCCCGAGGCCACCGCACGCTGATGGAACCAGATAAAAATGCCCAAATGAACTCAACCGGGTTCAAGGGTGAGGGGTTTTCCCATTTTGTTTTTTTGAGCATCCCTTTCTTCCCCACTCTCCACTTGAATCAGACGTTCACACACATAGCTTTTCGTTTATTAGTGTATTAAAATACGGTGGTTTTAAAAAAACAGATCTATGGAAGTGTCAGAGCAGAGAGATACTGTAAGCAGACACCACTACACCAACTTCAAGCTTGTTAAACAAATTTTTGATTTAGAAAAAGCAGCTCAGTTTAGGTGTTAAATTTCACTTCACCCAATATGCAGTGCCGAATGCCCCCTCCCCTCCCCCCCCCCGCCAAGAACAAAAAGGATGCACAAACCCCACATCATGCAAGCGCGGCACCCCCCGAGCGGGGGCTGGGGCAGAGCGGGGTGAGCGGCGCGACGCGGAGCAGCGCATGCCGGCAGCCTCTTCCACCGCCGCCACCGAGCCGGGGATGCGGGGTTTGCATCGCAGGGACGCGCCAATGCAAACAGCATGCAGGAAAGGCAGACTGAGGCAAGAGAAGCACTAACGCTAGATATACTACCATTACTTAAGTCTGCGTGAAACAAGCGGTTGCTCTTAATTAAGGCTTTTGCAGCTTGCGTTAATAGAGGAGAGTAGCTTTAGAACAATCAGCAGTGGTTCTTACCTTCTGGAGTTGGAGTGCAACCCAAAAAAAGGAGAGAAATACCCCTTTAAAAACTTGAGCAAGACAATTGTCTAACCATTAATATGAACCCTCCCCCCCATCCACCAGAACCAAACTGAAAACGTTTCGGGCAGATCTGCAGTAAAACGAAGCCCAGGTTATATCAAACACGGGGGAGGAAGACATAGACCTGTCAGATTTTTGCCGTCTATTTGCAGAGAAGCTGCCAACCCCAGGCACCTCCCAGATGCCTTCGTTTCAACCTTCACCAGTTAATGAACTTTTAGAGAAGGCAGGTGGACCCTCTGGAAACCTCCCACGCAGCCAGGCAGCGCTACAGGGGTTTACTGCTCTTGTTCTTTCACACCCTCACAGCACTCAAAGTTCCTGGGAATTTGTGAGAGCTGAAAACGCCACGAGTGCAGCTGACGAAGACCGCGGGTTCCGATGGAGCCGCAGTGGGACCACAGTGTGCGAGGGCCCAGGTGGTACCTGCAGGTGATCAGCAGCCTGGAGGACACCACAAAGCTCCTGGGCACACGCTGAAGCTGGGCTTTACTTCCAGCTCTAATTACCCGTCTGGTCTATCCTGACAACTGAATCTGACCTGCGGGGACATCCGCAGACTCTGACACCGTACGCTGAGCCCTGGATGAGAGTAAAACCCCTTGGAGAAGTCGTCTGACTTCTAGACACGGTTACAGGTGCAAGCAACACCTCCAGGTTGCCAGCACTTGACCAGCTCCGCAGCGCCCACAGAGAAGATGCTCGTTGATGTGCTGTTCGCATCCCTGGGGGACTACACAGGAGTCGGCATTTTCTGATTTGAAAGAAGGAATCCAGATAGAATTACCTTCCTTTGAAGCTTTGGGGGCACAGAGTTAAAACTTGCAAAGTTTTTGGGTTCCCTCCCTTTGTATTTCTGCTACGGAACCAAAAGCCAGCTCATACTGAAGATAAATCCTAGATCTAGGTATTTTTTGAGACCTCAGCTCTAGAGTTTTTTAGAACAGAGTCAACCTGTAGATTCCTGCAGTGCTGACTGCACCCCACGCTCTCCTTGCAACAGCTAATATATTCTTTCACGTGATGAAAACCAGTGTGTAATTTTTTTTCCAGGAGAGAGCAAGAACTGCTAGTACTGCAGTCTCGGGATTACAGAAGAGGAATATTTTGTTAGTTATAGATTCAATACCTTTATATAAGGGATATGGGAAGAGGCACCTACTCAGTTTCTCCTACATACAATAAATGCATTTAACACTCCCAATGGTAACTATAATTTTCTCAAACCAACATTTTCCCCTGCATGTATTATTTATGGCATCCACTGAACCTATCTCCATGCCTTTGTACAGACACCGAGCGGTACAGAAACACGAGGCTACTTCAACTTTCAGCTGAGTCAATGCTAAGGAAGCAAAGAAGGCCCACGGTGTCCTGCAAGAAGCTCAGCTTCTCCTTCTGTGGTCTCCAGGCACAAACCAGGCTCCCCGTGAGGTACGGGCACTATCTGCACGCAAAGGCTTGTGATACAGAACCCGAAGACAAGGTGGCCTGGAGCTGGTGGTGCTCAAGGGGCAGAATCACAGACTGGTTTGGGTGGGAAGGGACCTTAAAGCCCACCCTGTGCCACCCCCTGCCCTGGGCAGGGACACCTCCCACCAGCCCAGGTTGCTCCAAGCCCCGGCCAACCTGGCCTTGAACCCCTCCAGGGATGGGGCAGCCACAGCTTCTCTGGGCAACCTGGGCCAGGGGCTCACCCCCCTCACACCAAAGAATTTCTTCCCAATATCTCATCCCAATCTCCCCTCTTCCAGTGTCAAACCCTTCCCCCTCGTCCCATGGCTCCCCTCCCTGCTCCAGAGTCCCTCCCCAGCTTTCCTGGAGCCCCTTGAGGGACTGGCAGGGGCTGGAAGGTCTCCGCGGAGCCTTCTCTTCTCCAGGCTGAACCCCCCCAGCTCTCTCAGCCTGTCCTCCCAGCAGAGGGGCTCCAGCCCTCCCAGCATCTCCGGGGCCTCCTCTGGCCCCGCTCCAACAGCTCCGTGTCTCTCCTGTGCCGAGGACTCCAAAGCCAGACACAGTACTCCGGGCACTTCCAGTTTTTCCCTGCTTCAGGAAAAGCCCTGGTGGGGAACGCCTGCCTGGTTCAGAGTAGAAACTCCTTAACAGGACAGTCCTGAGTGTCCCTTCTGGATACTCGCCGAACATACTGGTAACCTCGTTAAATGTTAATCTGTAACTGTCACTGTGACTAACACTTCACAGCCGTTTGACCAAAACCAGCTTTAACTCGTACTTTACACCAGAGACTTCACACACAAATTCCACTCTAGACATAAAGACATCATGAAGGTCTCAAGGAGAATACCATGTTCTGGTGGTCTTCTATTAAAACTGTTAAGCTGATAACTGTTCTATTTTCTCCAGAAAAAGTCAAATCCAACTTTCAGCTGACTAAAGGGAAAAGAATTTACTGCACCAGCATTTGTTGGCCTCTTCTGCTGCCAGCCTCTTCTCCTGAAGGCTTACAGTAATTAATAGAGCAATTAAGATATGCATTATCTGTGAGGCTGGCCCTAAGGCACCTGCTTCCAACAAATGCCCCTTTCCCATCAGCAAAACATCAGGAAAGAGCCCCAGAACCCCATCTGTGAGTAAGACGTCCTGCACATGACAACACCAAGAGGTCAGTAACAACTTCATGGACATTTTCATTCCCATCTTCCAGTAGAACCAAGACAATCTAACTAGAAAGAGCCGAGATCTGAGGTGACCCAACCCTGGCGGTTCTTAAATAGAAGCATGGATGCCCCTGTCCTATCCACCCCCAACACACTCAGCATCATCAACTCCATAAGACACAAACTCAAGCTGTTCCAGCTCCTGCAGCTCATTTGAAGGTTACATTTAAAGCAGCTGTGGATTAAAGAATGTGTAAAGTAACTGAAATGTTTGTCAGCTGATGGCTTCAACTAGCTACAGCACCTTCCAAGCCAGCTCATAATTTGCAACTTCACTCCCCAAGAGTTGGGAAAACCAAAGGTGTTTTGTGCTCTCGGAGTAGGACCTGTTTGACATACCGCACCCCAGCGGCACGCGCCAGAAGCAGCCCTTTTAACTCTACTCCCTGTCCACAGGTAAGTCTATTAAGGCTTCGAGGTATTGCAGCGACTCACAACCTTACAAGAGGTGCTGAAGCCACTTTGCTAAGGAACATGAGGCTGGGAACCATGACCTGGAGTCATTTAGATGGGGAGGAACCTCTGGAGGTCACCAGGCCAACCTCCAGCTCAAAGCAGGAGCAACTACATCAGGCACCTCAGGGCTTTGATCAGTCCAATCCTAAATACCTCCAGAAGTGGAGGTCACACAACCCTCCCTGGTGTTTGCCAAAACAACGAGGAGTTTCAAATACTCTAGACCAGCCTACACCGAAAAGTGGGTTTTTGGCAAACACTGTGTTACCTGACCTCCTCCCTGTGTGACACCACAGCTACCACCAGGTAAATCTGATCACACACATTATTTTAGGAAGTTGTGAAAAGCTTTACCCGAATAAATTAACACTGCAACCAAACCAAGGACGACAACTTCCAGCATCCCCTCCCGACGGGCTCCTGCAGCACCGGGAGGTGAGGGGCCATGACACCTAGGTGTCAGCTGCTGTCACCAAAATATTTCGCCTTGTCCTCAGAGGCAAACAGAAGCCTTTAGGGAAGGCTAAACGGGCACGGGTGGTATAAACTGGAAGGAGCTGCCTGGTGGATTTTTCCCTGCATTCCCTTGAGGACAAGTCCCAGTGTAGAGCTTGCTGCTCACGTCTCCAAACACCTCCTGTTTTGAGCGCTGGCTGGTCAACGCAAGGCATGCACAGAAAAGCCTGCTCATACGACATGAAGATGCTGTATATTACAGTCTTTGCCAGTAGAAAAAAAACATGTACTGGCGTGCGTAATTTGTATTCGAGCAGCTACGTGGTTAGCCAAGGTCAGCAGACGCTGTGGGAACACAAGTGTCCTCTGGAGGATGCTTTGCTGGAGGCCATCCTGAAGCACTTCTGGCAGGTCCTCCCACCCGAACTCTTCCCATCTCCTCCACCTGGCTCCCGCCTGGCTCCCTACACAGCAGTGGCAGGAAAATAAGCTTTAAATTAGCTTTTGCACTTCAGCACATTATTTCCCAGCTCCCTGCCGTGGTGAGGACGCAGGAGGCAGCACAAGCAAGTGGAAAACTCAAGCCTGCAGCGTGGCCCATCAACACCTCAGGAACCTTCCCCTCCCGGGTCCTTTTTCAGCCAGCAGCTCAGATGATGAGAGGACGCTGAGGAAAGACTAAAGCTGAGCTCATCAGCACGTCAAGTGGCCTGAAGCCATTTTAAGAGTGACACCATGAAGGCTGCCCTGACCCATGCTCGTTTCCTTCATCAAAATTTGAGTTCTGTGGAATAGCTAACTCCTCGGTAAAAATATATCGTCTGCAATACAGAGACAATTTCAAGTTGCCAAGGCACAGAAAATTCGTTAAAAGCAGGCAGCAAGCAGACCACATAGCAAGAAGTTGTCTCTTTAGCATGTTGGCTACAGAAATCAGGGATGAAGGCAAAACTCTGCACAAGCTGACTCCACAAGAAATTAGCAAACGGATTATAAATATCCTACCAAGACAATCCTTTGTATTAGTCAAGTACGTCCAAAAGGTGGACAATGGCCTATATATGTTCTTCTGCTGTGAGGTCATGACCAGAACCTGACTGAGCTGATGAAAATGCTTCATTCCTTGAAAGCAAATACAAGTGTCCAGAGCCATTCTGGAGTTTGCTGAAGGATTCTGCCTACACTTAATGTTCTCTGGACTTGCGAAAATACTGAAGAACTGGAGAATCTACAGAGGAAATGAGTTTTCGCAAGACCTGCTTTTTGGGAGGTAAAACAACGTTAGTAGGCTCAAACCCTCGACTCGAACTCTCACAGCAGACTCAGACCAGCAAATCTTCACGCGGAGTTTTGTAGCGCAAGAGCCTTGTCTGCTCTCTGCCAGATGCAGGATGCTCATCTCTTCCATTGTTGGATGGGTTCAGTTTCCCCATTTTTCTATTTATTTTTTTTTAAGATAGGAAAATATATTTTTCACTGGCTATCATCTAATTCTTTTCACCTAAATGAGATTTTTTTTTTTCCCCCTGGGAGAGCCTTTTATTGTACACCCATCGTGGCTTTAAAGAACAGCTTTTACAAAGAAGAAAAAAAAGAAAGCTGTCTTGATAGAGCGAGCTTTCATCAGGGAGAGGGACCTCTTTGCAAGAGATAATCCGTCCTCACACCCAGCATCAGGGGGATCCAGTATCAACTTCATCCTTTCCAAAAGAATTAAAGAACCCCACATCCTTTTGAAAGCCCCCCGACCCTCCCCCCTTTTATCCCTACCTGGGGGATGCTGGGTTTGTTATGTTTTGGAGGGGAGTTACGTTGGGGGATGAATTTCCTAGTGTCAAGCTGGTGAAGTGTTGAAGGAACAACTGCTCTGAGAATCACGGCATGGAGGAACACGCAACTTAGCTCCCCAAACGCCAGACAGGGAAATCAAAGTGCTGAAGAGCAGCTGGGGAACACTGCAGTGGCAAAGCTGCCTGCCAAGAGCGAGGAGAGATCGCTTTGTTGGTCCTTAACCCAACCTGAGCTGCAAGAACACCCTGGAGCAGTGAGCAGCTTCCCTCTTCCTTCAGACAGCATCACCTAGGCCAGGCTCCAGCCTGACCTCTGCTCGTGTTTCTCAGACAAGTCAACGGGACACTGTTTGCCTTTTAAGTTCATCCTCTGTCCTCCTGCAGGAGCGTGACTAAGCAGAGAGATTTTTCCCCACTCAGGCAAGATCCTCATTTCAGAATGCACAAACGTGCTGCCGCTCTGAGCTACGCGGAAGCCCAAAGCCCCGCGTTTTCTTTCCAGACAAGGGCAATCGGTATCACTGGAGTTCTCATGGCTCAGGAAGACAGACTCTTCATATTACCAGGCTCAGAGGACAAGCTAACCACAGAAATACAGCAGGCTTCTGAGCTTCAGCTAGCTAGAGGGGAGAAATACAGGAAACCGGTTAAGAAGCCTTATGGAAGTCTAAAATTACAGCGCTGGCAGCGTCAGCCCCCTTCACGTAACCATCTCCTTGTCGGGAAGCAAGTCACCTCCTCCGGGATGCTCCGAGCATCTTGCAAGGAATTTGGAAGGACCAACTTGCCAATGAAAAGGATAAATTAGCCACTGCCTGAAGGGCAGCTAAAACTTGAAACCAGACTGTTCACGAGACACTTATCCCTACTCCAAACACGACTAGTGAAAAGGGGACTTTGGCTTCTATACTTTTTTTTTCCCCCCCTCCCAAAGCGGTTTAAGAGTTTGTTTTGGTTTATGTTAGAAATTCCATAAATGCTTGAAATAAAAGTAACCAGAGCACCACGTCTGTTGTCATTTTCACCGAGACTGAGGTAGCGTTTAGATGTATTTAATTAGTATTTGGGCAAAAAAGTTAGCGTGTTTGGGCAGAGGTTCACAAGCTGGTATTTTACAGTGTCCCCTATAAAATCCAAGAAGAAGAGAACATTCATGGCTATCAAGAGAAAAGGCTATGCAAGATATCTTTCAAAGATGGTAACTCTTCAGATACTCTTACACTGATTTTAACACACCCAAGGAGATTAGAGAAATCCAGTTACAAATTAATAGTTTTGATTTAAAAAGCTAGTTATCGTCAAAAAAATGTCGTTCTCTGTTGCTAGCTCTTGGTGCCCATCCATCCCATGCATTCAAGTTCAGGGACCTCTCACAGCTGGTGTTGCTTGGGTTAGCATCGTTACTCCATGCACCGTCAAAGCCTCATTTGAAAGATTAAGTGTTACAACACGCTCAGACCTCCCCATGCGAGTTGCCATCAGAGAGAAGGCAACACAGGACACCGGACAAACCATGGAGCCAGATACAGTTATGCTGCTAATTTGAGTGTTTATCCATGTGTATTTTATTTCCATAGTTTGCACGCAATGACCTGTAGGTAGGAAAGGATCTCACAGGATGGGGGCAGCCTGCCAAAACAGGCAAATTGAGAAAATTAAGATGACAGATCACGCGAAAAGTATAGTTCTAGCTTCAGGATGCCTTAGGTCTCCAAGCCTGACATCTCAGAGCACTGGTCTGACCTCTAAAAATCTCACGGTTAAAATTACTCGGATAAAATTATAAATACGGGTAAGATAATCAGCCAGTGTCACCCCAGGTCTCTGTATTGCTACAAAAAACATCTTATGGAAAGGCCTAGCCTTGTCCAAAAAATAGTCAAATTCTCCTGCAGATAGCAGAAATCGCTCTTGCTGGTTTTTCCACACTCATCTCAACTGTCACCCTTCTTCCCTGCAATTCCAAATGCTCTACAACACCACCAGCGAGTCCCCTCGACCCTTTCAACATGCCCTCAAGCCTCCTGCCAAGCAGCTGGCCAAGGGCAGCACACGCCAGGGGTCATCAGAGCACGAGGGAGGTGGACCGGCTGCACGGCCAAACACAAAAACCATTCTGGACACTGGCTGGGCTCCCTGTTTTCTCTGCCTTGTCTCAGCACATCCTCAGGAAAGTCATCTGTCACTTCTTCTAAAACTATTCTCTATCTGGAAATCAGAGATTAAAAAGAAGTTAGATATCAACACTTGTAAATACTGAAAGGGGGGGTGTCAGGAGGATGGGGCCAGGCTCTTCTCAGTGGTGCCCGGGGACAGGACAAGGGGTAACGGGCACAAACTTGACCATGGGAAGTTCCACCTAAACATGAGGAGGAACTTCTTTGCTGTGAGGGTGGCAGAGCCCTGGCACAGGCTGCCCAGAGAGGTGGGGGAGTCTCCGTCTCTGGAGACATTCCAACCCCGCCTGGACGCGTTCCTGTGCCACCTGCTCTGGGTGACCCTGCTCTGGCCGGGGGTTGGACGGGATGATCTCCAGAGGGCCCTGCCAACTCTATGGTTCTATGATTCTATATCTAAGGATGTGAGGCAATAGGTGCTGAATTAAAAAAAAGCACTGCAGTCAAAATTGAGAGTTGAAAGATTATGTGGTTTGTGTAAAGAGTTTACTACCAAAAAAAAATAAATCACAATGTTGGTTATCAAAAGCAAACTACCCTGAGAAACAATTCAGAACTCAAACACCTTGATACACACGCTGAAAGAAAAGCCCGTGCCCTGCCTGCAAACCTCGACACCAGCGAGAGCCTGGCAGCCGCCTGCTGCCTCAAGGCAACCGAGTACAGGGGAACGGCCGTAATCCACAGGGGAACGGCCGTAATCCGTCAGACGGTGGTTTCCTGCCAGAACCTCCACAGAAGAGGGCTCAATCTGGTGAGCTCAAAATGCTCGTTTGACAGCTTTTATACCTTCTCTAACATGATTTTTTCTCTAATAAATGCTGACTTGTGTTAAGGCCATCTTATCACAGGCCGTGACTTACGAGAAGCCCAGTCCAGCCACAAACATGTTACTGGCACTGACTGGAATCGAATTGCTTAAGAACTGACAACCTTTTAGGCCTTAACTCATCTAAAGCTCTGTTACATCTATCTGACATTTAAGGGTGAAGACCGCTCCACAGCACACAAATGCAGCTAAGTCAGGAAGGTGGGCAGCTGAACTCGAGAACCTGAGTTTCACACCTGACTGCTCCCACCAACGCCTTTTGGGATTTAAGGTCCTGAGGAGCCTGCGCTGTCCTGATGCTCAGCCGCAGCTCTTTTAGAGAGGAAAACAACCTACTACCAGCTCAGGCTAAACCCCCACACCAGCTCTAAAATGAGAACTTGAGGTTGAGAAGGACTACATGGCACCATGGATTTCTGTTCTGCTTTTTTTTTTTTTGGCTGTTCAGTCCAAAACCTGGCCTGGCCAGCCAGAGACTGGATCCTTCACACCACATGTGAGCTCCTGCCTAAGCTCTGCCCCCAAAAGGGCACTCGGAATGGCTAAAAGGGTTCCCCAGGTGTGCCCGGACACTTGCTGGACTTGTGCCTTGCCATCGGCGAGCCCACCAGCACAGACGGCTGCATTTCTACCCTGAGGAGCTCACAAGGTGCTGACAAAGGCGGTTGCTGCTTGTGGATATGGCCTTGACAGATTAACAGCATTTAACACAATACTGAACCTGCCCTAGGGCTGTCAGACCATAGTACTGCCCCAAGGCAAAGTGCATCCTCAGGGCAGGGACTAAGTGCCACTTTTGTCACCTCCCTAAGAGTATGAATGAGGCTATTTGGTTTCCTTCCTTTTAGATAAATTGCCTTTCCCCAAAAGCAAACCACTGCTGTGCTGTCCACAACTTGGGTGAAAGATTTTGTTATCAATAGCAGAATTTCTGCACTTGGGCCCTTGACTATTTCCGTCAAAGCAGATGGATTGCTGTTATTAAACTGGCAAAACGGAGTGGAGAACATAATTAAGGCACATTTAGGACAGTTATTTCATTCCACACAGATGAACTGGCACATCCAACTATCTCCCCTCTCCCTGCCTTTTCTTTGCTCTTAGAAAAGAGACATAAAAGTACTTGCTGCTTCATATGGAGAGCTGTTCCCTACCTCAAATAGACCTGTCCACCTCTGGGAAACACACAGCTCAAGAACTGAGCTAGGGGAACAGCAGTTCCCAAGTTGCTCTGGTTTTCTAAAGCAGACGAGAATCAGGGAGTCGGTGCCCTCCTTCGCCCAGCACACCAAACGCTCCCTCTGCTCCCCGGGGGGACAGGGAGACGGCTAAAGCACAACCGCACACTACTCCAGACAACACTAAGAAAACAGCATGAGGCATAAAGTTTTCAAAATAAGGATTTGTACGTGAGGCTGCTTTTTTGCTTCCCGAACAGCTTTAAGTTTTGGTTTAGGTCATTTCTATTAAACTGACTGGAGATTTTTTTGTTTTGTTTTTTTTTTTTTAAAGGTGCAATAAGTAGTAGTTAAGTTTACTTCAGAACTCGGAGTCGGAACTACCTGATGAGCTCTAGCTTACCTTAGACCAGAGCTGCAGCCATGGCACACAGCTCGTACCTGGAAATCACGTGTGACCCCATCTAGTTTCCCTGGTGAAAAGTACTGGTGGCTCGAGAGCTGGTCTGCAGAACTGGGCTCTAGGTCCCGTTTGCAGGTATTTATCATTTCAGTCCCCAAAATACTCATGAGATAGGGGTTAACAGTAAACTAAACTAAGTTGGAACCAAAGTATGAATGTGTTTTACTGGTACGGGTACTTAACTCACCTGATTTCTTTCAGTCCTTCCTTCTGGATAACCTGAAGGATCTCTTTATGGCTCATAGGTGTATTAGGGTATTTCTCCAGGACCTGGCAAGCAGAAGGAGATTGAGAGGAAGTTACGCATTTGCATTTTCACTTTAATGTTCAACTGCACAGAAAGCTACATTAAACGGTTTGGACATCTCCAAGGATACAGGCGAGGAGGAACTACTGGCCTTCTCATCTCACCACCACCCCTTCCACCTGAAGAATGCAAAGAGACTCCGGGAGACGGGCTGAAGGGCTGACTTCAGCGCAATTCCCAAGCTTCATTTCAAAAGCACTGCCCCTAGGTATCACTTCTTCGGGAGAATGAAATGCTCCACAGCAACAGGGTGGCTTCACAACCATCAGCGTCACTTGGGAACGCTGCAGGAACTGCTGAGGTACCTCAGATACAAAACTTCCAAAACCCAAATCCTTAACGTTTGCAGAGTTGAAACAACTACTGATCAGTTTGGTTCTAAGTATTAAAGAAGTTTAAGGAGGTCTGGTGTTTAATACTGCCAGGGTTGTTTAAAAAAATCTGTTTGAATGCAATTCAGGCTTAAAGTTCATAACTATGGTCTATGAAAAGTGTTAAATTGTCAAAAACACTCGGGGCCCTTCCCCAGCCCACACTGCGCAGCAAGTGCCAACCATCGCTCGCTTCCCTTCCAAGAGGGCTAAGACGCAAAAGTCTACTCCACAACCGCAGCCAGAGAGTTGCTGAAGGCTTCTGAAGGAAGCTGCCAGTGACTACGCGTCATTTGGATATTTTAAGCACTATTCGTGCTGGGGGGCTGGGCAGGAAATGCCTCATTTCCTCCCTAATCATCCGCCTGTGACCCATGCCCAGCACATCAACCCTTGAGCGCTGCCTTCCATCTTTAGCCAGAAAACAAACCCTCAGTATGTCAAGCATAGAAACCTACAAGTGACTTTGCAGAAGGAAATGACCCGTTTTAGTTTCTCTGTTCTGCAGCTCTGCGGAATACATGGCTTCTCCTAAAGCCCCACCTTACTCCCTCCAGGAAGACCCAGGTTACCCTGACGGCCGCAGACCCACAGCTCTCTCTGGGAGGGACTTTGGAAAGACCCGTTGGACTGCAGCATCCCTCTGCTCCGAACAAAGACCCACCGTTAGCACCAGCTTTAGCTTTGCAAGCCCTACCTGACGGCACCTGAAAGTCTCTCTTAAGTGACGTTAAAGCCTGACTTCCACGGCCACTTCATTCCCGAAGCTGGTACCTGGCTTTTGCCAAGGCTGCGGGCGGCAGGGAGACACACGGAGGCACAGCACTGACACCAGCACAGCAGCGTTCCGCCTTCAGGGACTTCTGGAGTAGCTGAGTAACGTGTATAAAAGGGAGTTTAAACCAGATTTAGGTCGGATTTATTTTTTTTTTTTTACGCTTACTCTAGGACCAGCCTCAGTGACTCATTCCACCTCATTTCTAGCTGTAAGTAAGGATGGCCGCAGCAAAGGGATACCAAATGAAGGTGGTTGAAGAGTGCTTTAAGTCAGGCAGTTTACAGATTTATATCAGCTCCCAACTCACGTTCACTCCGCGTTGCCAAAGAGTCAGTATACTTCTATACCATTAACTTGGTACAAATCCTGAAAGCTTGTTCTGCACAGTGTGCTGAACCCCACGGAGGGCAAGAAGGGCCACGGCTATCTCAGTTCCCACTGGGGTGTCAGCCTTTTCACTGCGCTAGCAAAACAAATCGGGAGGAAAATGAAGTAGTGCGATGATTCCACTAACAAGGACCTTTAAGGCATTTGCCGTTTCTCACGATTTTATATGTGTGTTTTTCTTCTTGGGCACTGCGTTCTCCTCTTGACTTTCACTACGCAGACGCACTCTTGGCAAGTCCCATCTCACTCATACCTAGAGTGGCAACAACCACATTTCATTAATTTTTCACTAGGCAGAACCACAATGCAAAGCTAATACTGCGTTCGACCAGAGAATCTCCTCATTAAGAGCAGAACAGAAGAAAAGCTTTTCTAATTATATCCCTGCATGCCCACAGGATGCTTCTAAGTATTTCTCCCAGGTAACCTGTTCCCACGTCTTCTTTCCTCAGGACGTTTTCCAGAAGTTGAGCTCAGCAAGATGATCAGCTTGGCCTCCTGCCACACCTGCCTGGCTTCCTGCAAATCGTGATGGACCACTCCTGAGCTTTTAGAGAGTTGCTCTTGAAGATCAAGCAGCTCTCCTGGCCAGGCATTTTTATCCTTCTACTCTCTTCTTCATTTCCCACAAGATCCTAAACTCTCATTTCACAGTCACTGAAACCAAAGGTGCCACTAGTGCACCACTCTTCATATTCCCCCATCAGCTCTCTTCACTCTGCTAGATCTCCTCCAGCCAGTTAGTCCAGCATCTGGCTCAACAAGTTATCCTCAAGCAATTCCAGAGGTCTCCAAGACTGGTTGTGCCCTGCATCACCTTCTGGAAGCACCTGCTTCCAGCAGATTCCAGGGAAGAGCCAGAACCAACCCTCCATTCACAAGGCTTTTTCCAGCTGTCTAAAGAGGGTTCACCCACATCCTCTTCCTGATGGGCTGGCCTGCAGCAAACACCCACCATGGTGTCCTCTTTGTCACTCTCCCCTCTAGACTTGACTGAAAAGCTTGCAATTGAGTCATCACCAGTTCTACAGCACAGCTCTGCGCATTCCTAAAGCTGCTTTTTAGCACGGAAGGCAAACCCTTCATTTTCCATCTCTCCCTCCACACAAACCACTCCCATCATCCATCCCTCCATGAGTTTAATCTCACCAACTTTGTGGCTCTGCATGTAATGAGAGCTGATCAAGAAGGAACTAAATTATTCATATCAAAACTGCATGCAGACCTCAATCCCCTATGTCCCATTCCAAACAAGCCTTTCAGACTGGCCCATGGGTGTCCTGGGGAGGTGACAACAGTTTCTCTGGAGAAGTGGAAGAAGCTTCCTTGTCAGAGACCCCCCAGGTGCCTCCCTTCATCCTACATTTGTCTCCTGGATTCAGTCTCCACAACAGTCTAAAGCACCCCCACGCTGTCAGCAACCACATTGGCAAAGATGTCCTTGCCCTTCTTCATCAGATGGATCCTACCTCCCACCATCAGTTCTCATTCCTTAGAGTCCCCTGATCATAAAAACAACCAACCTGCCTATAAGCACTCACTGTGCAGGCAGAACCTGCTGCTCAGTGAACATATTCCTGCCCAAGGCTCTCCCATTCACCAGCAGGATCTAGGAGACCACCTGGGCCCCCAGATCTCTCACGCTTGCTCCCAAAGGCCTGGTGACGACCTTTGATCTGCTCAAGGTCTCCTGCAGGAGATCTTCTTCCTTTTCTAACACAGGGACAATGCTGATAAACTGCGGGGAGAGGGATAAAGGCAGGGGAGTTTTAGAAGTAGGCCCCCCAAAATGCTCAAGGGGCCTAGATCACTTCCCCTGTAAGTCAAAGCTATGGGATAGAGGACTTCTTCTGCCTGGACGCTGAAGAGAGCTGAAAGAAAAAAAAGGCTGAGGGTAAGACATGATAACAGCCTTCCCGTACCTATGAGAAGGCTATAAAAATGGAGCCAGACTCTTCACTATGGTGTGTGGTGGAAGGATAAGAGACACTGGGTAAAAGCTGAAACAAGAGAGGTGCCAAGTGAGTATAAGGAGTAACATCTTCATGATGAGGCCAGTCAAGAAATGGAATAGGTTGTGCTATTTCCACCCTTGGAGGTTTTCATCAAGACCTGACTGGATAAAGCCCCAGGCAACGTGGTCTGACCTCAAGCTGACCCTTCTTTGGGCAGAAGACTGGACTACAGCCTCCTGAGGTCTCTTCCAGCCAAATTATCCCTTGATCCTACAGGTGCCCGTAAACACGTAGGATTAGGGGTAGTAGTCCACAAACCAGAACTCTGCCAACCTCTCCACAACATCCTGGATCCAACCTCTTGGCAGGCAGACTTCCCAAGACAGCGAGCTTGCTCCAGGCACAACCAGCCCCAGATTTGCCAGTCTGTCAGAACAGAGTGCTCCTCTTGTGCTGCCAGAACTCTGTATTTGTTCTCCATCCAAACATCTGCAGGCAGAGGAAGTCTTTTTGCTGCTGAAAGTAACCAACGCTCCCATCTTCAACGCTGCCCCTGACCCTGGAATGCAGCTTTTTTATCATCTCCTGAGCAGTGTGGGGCTTGGGCTGCTGCCCTGCAGCATCTCTGCAAATCACCACTTCATCTCCCACTTGTCCTCCCTTGTCTGCTCACCTCCTCCCACAGGTGGTTCACCCAGAAACTGAAGCAGAGCCCATGCTCCACTGGTGAAGCTGCCATAATCTCCAACCCTGGCCTCCAGGAGGAGCACCAGGCACTCCCTGCAGCCTTGGACCTCCTGCATGGCATCTGGAACAAGGCTTTTCACACAGGGGTGGTGGGGCATTCAGCTGGTGCAGGCACCGACACCCTGTGGTGTCACCACCAGCGTTGTGCCAACCAACGAAGTGAAGTGGTCTGCTACGAGTACCAGACTTTTTTTGCTAGTTCAGCTTGATGGTCCTTGTGTCAAGGTGAACTTTCTTTGAGAATACAACCAAAGAACACAAGATAGAGGAGTAAGAAGATGGATTGGAAATAAAACTGATTAGAGGTGCCCCAGTAGTAAGGAAACTCACATGGTTTTTTCTTCTTGCCTACAGTTATCCATCTTCGATAATACACAAGTAACACGAGGCTATAACGAATGCAGCACTGCATGAAAGATGAGTGATTCAAGGGGTGACACCACTGCAAGCACCCTTGAAGCAAGCTAACGGTGCCATTTGGGCTGCTTGTTTTCCCTCCCCAGCTTGAACGTGCTGTTTCTGAACAGAAAGCCTGGAAGAGCAAAGAACACACCAGCAGAATTATCAAAAGGCAACTGGGAATCACGTGTTGTTGGTCTTGCAGAGGAAGCCTGTAGCTTTGCAGGGGTAACTACAGAACGGCACCATGCATCCAACACAGATTTTATTGACTTAATTCATCTGACATTCCTCTCAGAGATGCCTTAGAAATCCTTATCCATCAGCATCCTTGGAAGATGACAGTTTTTACCTGCCAGATCACAGTGCAAACTCCAATTTATTTTCCATTGGTCTGGATGTAGAAAAATATTCGTCTGAGGACATAACTCTCAGGTGGCTTCTAAGTATAGACTGCGGCATTTTGCTAGAGCCACTAATGTAGTGCCCAAGGCTGGGTACTGCACAAACAGATCGATACGGGATGGCCTGTTCTCAAACGCACAAGAAAAGTGTTTGTAACTCCAGGTTAACCATTAATGCTGACTTCAAAACAATGCAAATTCTGTTCCTCAAGATCTAAAGTACATCAAAGACACCTACTCTGGAACACACAAGTAGCCAAAAAGGCTGCCTGTCTGCTGGGAGAGAAGACTGACCTCCCAACATCTAGACCTTTCATTGACTCTTGACCCAGACGGGCAACAGATGGATGAGAAACTTTACTTTGCCCCTCTCCCCACCCACAATACACCACTAAAGACAAACTGCACGAAATTAACACTGCTAACAATGTAGCTTAAGACTTCTAAGGTGTCACTTTGCTTAGCAAAACCAAACAAGACTGGCCATCTCTACTGAGGAAAGATTTTTTAAATAGTCTCTATAGAAATGATTATCTGCTATTTGGCAATAAGTAGCAACAAAACCTTCAAAGCATCAGGGTTGTACTGGGTCTAAGATTGTTTTTCATTAGTGACCAGACGACAGCACAAAGCACACCCTCAACAAGTTCCCAAACGACACAAAACCAGGAGGAACAGCTGACGCAGAAGATGGTTGCGCCTGTTGAGAGGGACCTTGACAGGCTGGAGAAACAGGCAGACGGAACCTCCTCTCAAGTGCACAGGGAAATGCCAAGTCCTGCAACCGAGGAGGAACAACCCCTCGTTGACCATGAGCCAGCAGTGTACCCTTGAGGCAGAATGGGCCACCGGCACCCTGGGCTGCAGGACGCTGACAGCAGGTTGACAGAGGTGACCCTTCTCCTCCGCTCAGCACTGGTGAGACAGTATCTGAAGTGCTGTGTCCAGCCCTGGGCTCCCCAATTCAAGACAGACGGACTGGAGAAAGTCCAGCAAATGGCCACAAAGATCATTTTAAGGGTCTGGAGCATCTTTTATATGAGGGGGGCTGAGAGTTGGGATTGTTTACCCTGGAGAAGACAAGGCCCAGGGGCATCTTATCATTGTGTATAAGCACCTGACAGGAGGCCGTAACAAAAACCAAGCCAGACTCCTCAGTGGTGTGCACTGGAAGGACAGGAGGTAACGGGCACAGGTTGAGTGTGGTCGTGCTTGGGGTTTTTCTGTTGGGTTGTTGTTTGGTTTTTGGTTTTTTTTAATTGTTATTCTGACAGTGGTCAAACACTGGACGAGGCTGCCTAGGGTAGTGGTAGTGGCCACCCTTGGACTGGCCGATGTCCTAGGAAGCCCACTGTCAGCAGAGGGGTTGGACTAGACAGTCTCCAGAGGTCCCTTTCAACCTCAATTATGCTGCGATTCTATGATATAGATCTTCCTCAAGTGACCAAAAGAAGCTGATTTAGTCGCTGAAGGACTGAGGTTAAAGTATCACCACATACTTTTATGTTCCCCGCGCTTTCTAGCTGACCAGGTTAAATCCACCGGAGGTATTTCCCAAGCCAAGCCCTGAACAACCTTCCACAGGCTACTGTGAGTGCAAACCAATGCACGGCGAGGAAGGGAAACTTGCAGAAGCCATGAATACAAAGTCAACACCTTCGGTTTAGGAGCTTCACTCACAGAAAACTGGGAGAATATTTTGAGGAAAATAAAACAAACTAAGAATCATTCGACACTGGCCCTTTTTAAGAATTTTCCTTAGCCATCTGTTATGGACTACTGTTAAGACATTATTGTGATAGATTAATTTGATTAAATAATACAGACACTCTTAAAATGATAGAAACAGCCTTCAGAAAGTACCTATGGAAGTAGTGATCCATGTAACCCAACCTGCTACACAGCAAGAAGGGATTTCAGACTTTCACTTACGGTAACGGGAAACATGGGAAGGAGAGAGAGAAGGTTGCAGAAGCACGCAGGAGGGGAAAAATATTCAAAAAGCTTACCATTGTCCTTCTTCATCTCAAAATAATGGAAAAACTAGCTCATGAAGTTGCAAGCCTAACAAAATATAGCAAGTTATGGTCAGGAAGAGAAGTACAGATTCAAAGTTGTATGGGTTTTGATCTGAATGGCTATCTAACTTTGACACGTGAGGCATACCTGCAGGAAAGGGTGCTCACATTCACTATTCCTAGCCCATAAAATAGGCATCGAAAACCCTTTCATCATCTGCAAGTTCAAGAAGACATCATACGAGGAAAGATAAAACACCGCCACTATTGCAAAACCATGAACAGGAACAGGTCGTTGTCAAAAGGCTTTTGGATCACTGAAAACATTTTATCTTGTGAATATGAAGCAATTAGGTACGGCTTAAATAAAACAAAATCATGAGAATGGTCCAAGATTTGGGAAACACGGCTGACACTTAAGCTCAGTCTAGACAAGCTCATCTGGAAAAACAACCTTTCTGGCTGAGCGGCCACGGCTTCTTCCAACAGCAGAAAGTTTGCACGAGAACCGAGAGACTTGTTTACAGTGGTCAGATGCTTCCCAGAACCTCAAAGCACACACGTCTCCTGTGCGGCTGATCCCCGACCAGACTCAAGGACAAACCAGAAATGAAGAGGTTGGACAACCCAGCCCTCAAAGTGGTCAGGGGGCTCCAAGTCACCAGTCCCGTCTGTTCCAAAGGCACGCAGCCCCCCACCAAATAACTTTAAGCAGCATGCCAAGATCCGCAAATACCCCGAACAGGGGTCACGAACATCTAAATCTGCAGGAGCCACCCACTGCGGCGCTGCTTCCCACCCATCACAACCCGACTGGCATGCTTTTATCCACAACTGCCTTTAAGGAAGAGGCGCAGAGGCCAATGATAGCCCAGTGGCCTTAACCCCAGCGCTGCTCCATGGCCACTGCGGCTCCCTGTGGTTTCGTTAACTTTAGCTAATCCTGCACTGTAGGATCAAAGTTTCTTGTGTTGGGCCACCAGCGCCAGAGGTGAAACCGATAAAATGACTAGCTTTGGCTATACAGGACCAAGATTAATGTGCACTAACCTGATATCAGTTGTCATCTCATGTTCTTTAAGAAACTTGTTTAATACTCACTCTCAGCCTACTTAGATAAGCAAAGCAGTTCACACCTTCAGACGCAGTAATAACCCCGTGCTGCTTTACAAGCTGATCCAGAAGAACCAGGTACAAGGATTAAAGAGACTCTTAAAAAAACAGATACACTTTAATTACCTTCTCCTCTCTCTCCTGACCTTTTAATCCTGTATCAGATCTTCACCCAAGTCCTTTTTTTAGTTACTGTGTGTAAATAAATAAAAACTACTACTACTATCTGCACAGAACTGCATCTGAGCGGCATTTTGAAATCAAGTCAGGATGTATAAGCTACGTTCATACTATGCTCAGCATCAGCCAAGATGAATCCAAAGAACAAAGCAGCAAGTGCCAAGCGCAGTTATTGAAAAAACCTCATTACTGGAACCTAGCTATAACTACAGAAACGTGTCAGTGTTCACTATAGGGGAAGCCGTATACTTGAGGTGGTGTCACTGATGCTCCAATTATGCCGCCTTAGGTGTTGAAATATTCTAGTTGGCTCATTGTTAACAAAAACCATTTTGTAGTTCTATATACATATCTTATAATATGTGTTGCTTTGCACCCTGAAGCTGTCCTGGTTTCTGCAAATGTTTCCAAGAAAACAGGATCATCAGAAGAAAAGATATTTCCTAATTTCACATCTTGGAAGAAAGGCGGCTTTCTTACCCTTACACCCTTTATGCTGCCATTAAATGGAAAGCATTACGTTCCCGAAGCGAGGTAGGCAGCTACATCAAGTGGGCCCAGACAAATGAGTCCCCTACGAGCACCAGCCTCCCATGCCACAACAAAGTCTCCAACAACACAGTTACAAACCTCTGCTCTTCCAAGCAGCTCACTTCTCCCACGTTTCCCAGATATCACTCATTTACAAGCACTGGCAAGAGGGGAAGAAGGTGTCATGCCTCAAATCTGCAGCAGAATAGGCAAAGCCACATTTTACCCAGGCTGTTACAGAATGAAAACGTAAGCTCCAATTGCATCCAGACGCAAGCAGGTATGGAACACGTTTCTTTATTCTTTAGCTAATGGGAGAGAAGCGCAGGGCGGTTTAGGTGTACCAGAGACCAAACATATGCAAGGGAATAACAGGAGTCGGGGCTCTCACCGCTGCATGAAGTCCTCGTCACTACACTGTCCCTTTAAAACAGAGGTAGTTCTGCAGTGTGTGATAAAAACAGGGAAACACCCGAGTGGAAGATGTTTCAAGGCAAGAGATAACTATAAAAGGAAAGCAAATTTGACAATAGAAATTACTTCAAGGCTCATTTGTCTTATTATCATTTTGCTGAACTCAAGCTCAAAGTCCATATTCTGCTTCCAGGCCCCAGGTCGAGCTACTGCAACACGATCCAGAGGAACCCTCAGCTCTGGCCATGCTGCCTACCAGCGTTCCTCACTTTCAGAATAAAATGCAGACTCAAGGATTCCCAAAGCATTTCCAGCACCTCCCTATACAGTGAGGATTTGCCTATAGGCAAGTGCCCTCTTAATCTTCAAGGAAAATATTTCTACTACAAATCCGAACTTGCTGGTCAAGTCAATGATGAGGACAACCAGGTCCCAACCAGCAGGACAGAGGAGGAGGAAGGACAAGGGTGAGGAGGAGGATGGGGTTGGAAGTGCAGTGCCAGCATGCATCTTCTCATGGGTGGCCCAGTCCGGTTGGGAGCAGCTTCCACCCCAGTGCTGGACCTCAGAGAGGACCCACGGCGACCATCAGCGATGCCTTCGTTAAGACTGGTGGCCCCAGCATGGGGGACAGGAACCATCAGAATCAAAGAGCTCGCATCATAAAAGTTTACAAGAATCAGCACGCTGAGGTATCCGTGTTAAGTGCAAATAGGAGGGGTTTAAAAGGGAAAAAGAAACCAACCAGCCTCTAAGCATGATTATCCGGGGTTGGCTGCTTTGGGAGTAGTTTGGCATGTGTTTTCCAGCATTGTTGCCCCCAAAACCAAAACAATCTCATCTCTACATCAAAGCTTTCACCTGGCTTTTAGAAATCTTTTAGAATGAAGTCAACAACCGTTCTCGCTCTGAGCCCCAGGTAACGGCAGTCCGTCCTCACGGGGAACTCCCCAGCGCCACGGCAATTCCCTGGTGCTGCACAGCCGAGCCGCCGGACAACACACTCTAAAGGAGAGACACAGACTGATCGAGGGGGATGACCCTCCCCACAATTAAATCTGTGATACTGGACATAGGTACAGCCGAGGTTTTGCTCTGGAAATCCACCAAACACTGACCCACACATCACGGAATCAAACCAACCAGTGTTACCAGTGCTATTTTTAAATCAGCGCAGTGAAGAGACATGTGTCTTGGGCAAAATGTCCCGCAAAAAGAGGGACATTTATCTCCTCTGAACGGCACCCCAAGTGAGTAGAAATCTTTGGTTACACAGAGTTATATCTTCGGTTTAACAGAGTTAAAACTGTTATCTTCTCATACAATACGAGACAGAGCAGATAATCTCCCCATTTTGGGTTCTATTCCTTTCTTCAATCCTTTGACAGAAGAGGAGGGAAACCACAGGAAGATAATCTTAAAGCACAAGAGCAAGACAAAGGGCTGGGATTGTATCGGTTGGCTGATGATTAGCTGAAAACAGCTTAGAAAGTAAGCAACAGAGCCTCAACTTACACCTTTGTGTTTAGCCTACACTTGTCAGTAAGAGCAAGGTGTTAACTTGGCGCTTGTCAAACATTTATCTCCAGTAGGACTATCAAAAGAAAGCCCACCACCAAACAGATATCTGCTTCCAGGGAAAGTGCAAGCAAGCCTGAGCGACTAAAAGCAAATCCATGGAGTATGGCCTTCCTCTTCCCGAAGCAGGAGTAGCGGGCAGGGAAGGACAGAAGTAAAAAAAAAAAACAACCAACTCGGCTGTGATAAAGTTACCAGCTTATCAAAGCTCACACTGTTCAACAGAATATATTATCCTGAGCATCTTCTGCAGTTACGTTTCTAGGGAGGACAAGCTACTGCGTGACAGCTTTGTAACTCAAAGATGAAGAATTGATTATGCAGAGGCAGGGGGACTTTTAGATGGTAAAAGCTGCAAAACTAATTTAAATGAATGTGTGTGAAAGCACACAGGCAAGCACATCTGCTTGAGACAGGAGGTGAGGCAGGATCTCCATCTCCTAAGTAGCTCTGGAACAAACAGGTTTTTCTTTAGCTGAAAAGATTTCAGAGTCTTGGCACCTGCAGTGGTCTCTGCGCCAGATCATGAATCCAGGAAGGGCTGCATCTTCCTCCCTCCTCCACTCTGTGGCCATCACCCTGGGGACCCCTGAAGCTCTTCTACTTGTTTTGAGCCCAGTTCTTGCTTCTGTAGCTGAAGTGCAGGTCTTGCGCGTCCTGCACGTAGCCGTGAGCCGATCAGAGACGGTGTTCCTGCTGCACCAAGCCTGTGTTTGACAAGCTTGCCCAACACCCAAGTGAAGGTTCGGTGCCTTCGTGACACAAGGAGCTTCTCCTGCTCCTTTGCCAGGCACACGCGACACTTCATGGCTTGCTCCATTCCACAAATGCAGATGCAGACAACGCAATACTATTTGCTTTTCATCCTACCAGTGCACCTGATGGGCACCAAAGGGCAGAAAATGCTGTTTCTGGGTACACCCCACCCATATTCATCTCACCTCTTATCTGCATAAGGGAAAGCTCAACAAAAGCAGAGGGGACCTTCGGGATGTCCACGTGGGAAGCCTTGCATCTTACGACACGTCAGCCAACGTTTAGGCCCATCTCATTGTGCTGCGTCACTTGCAGAAAGCTCTGTCAAGTAGCCCTATTCCCGTATCAATGCTCTTCATTACTAGTATTTCCAACAGTTCAGCGAAGCTTTCTAAAATAGGTGTCTGTATCCCTCAACTCCACGCCAGTCAGTGCTCCAGCAAAGCGCCATCACACCACAGCTTCGCTGCCAGGCACGGGGAACTCGCCAGAGGTCAAGCTTTCCTGATGCCAACTGCCCGCTCACGCCTCTCTAAAGCCACCGGATCGTAATTAGGCTGAACCTGATGCAGAAGCAATCTATGGTTCCTAATTACCCGTTCCACATTTCACATTGCAAGCCCCTAGAATTTTACTGAGAATAAAACTGTAGCATCTGGGAATGTGACCATTCACACTAGCAGGAACAGCGGAGCAAAAAAAACCAAACAATTCTGGCACAGCCGTTTCAGTCTCGTCTGTCAGCAATCCTCCCCCTGCCTTTTCGTACCCTCGCTGCCCTGCCTAGTTATTTGTGGCTCTCGAAAGTTGGAAGAAAAGGATTTTCTCAATTCAGCTCAGCTTTCAACACTCTTCTGTACAAAGAATTTCTACAGTTCTCATTATGGTCTGGTATTTTACTTACAAAATAGAAACATTACATTTCAGAAGGACTAACAGCATCCATATTAAGTTTTGTTGAAGCAGCGCATGACCACTTCCCCCACCCCAAACGTGCCACACCACCAAATTATCCACATGTCTCCAGTGCACCCCTATCTTTCCATCTTTAAGTACCAAAATGAAAAAAGCTAATAGAAAACCATACTGTTAGAAACTACAAGCTGGAAAGGCAGCTTCAACGCTTCCACTGCTGCGTCCTTTCCAGCAGATTACGTCAGGAACCAGCTCCTTCCAGTTAGTCTCCACGCCAGGTCTTCAGGAAACACAGCAATCGCTGAACAAAACCAAAGGTTTAGTGCTGACTGCTGGGCAAAGAAGGATGAGGATCGTGACAGGGAACCCACTCCATTTATCAACTCAAATTAATCAACACCTCCATTCCTACGTACCAAGGTTCAAGGTTAGTTAAGAGCTCCCGAGCGTTCTCAGGGCAGCAAATTAGCATGCACCTCACCGAAATGCAGCGACAGCGCAGGCAAGCAGCGCCTTAGAAGGCTGCCATGAATCATTCATGAATACAGGAGCCGAAACTCTTGTTAAGGGAATTAAAAAAAGACATCCCCTCCCCCAGATCCATCCAGCACAGAACGACTCTTTCGGGGTGGTACTGTTAAGTTTTCTTTTCTAGCTCCCCCTTTGCCAGCAGCAGGAGTTGGCCGTACTTCACAATTTAAGAAAGTTTTAAGCGATCAGTTCTGCCCATGTAACTATGGCCGTGTAACATGCCACTATTCAAAATTATGTAGGATAAAAGCCTCACGGAAACTTGTGTTTGAAGTGGCTGGGGTTTGTTGGGGTTTTTTTTTTGTTGTGGTTTGTTTTTTTTTTTCCGGTTGGTTGGTTGGTTTTTTTACAGCATCTGTCCACGGAGGTTTAAGCGAGAGATTCTCCAAGACTGGATACGAAAGAGCACCTTAATCCATTCAAGTTTTCAGCAAGCTTTGGTAAAAACGCACTTTGGAATTCTTGCTATTGATTACTCCCTGATAGAAAGGGGGAATTAAAATTGGGCAACCTAATGCTGTAAACGTCATCATCACTTACACTGGGCTTCTTCCTGGAAATAGAATTTGAACGTCGTGAAAGCCGTGAATCCACAGCAACTTGAAGAGCTCTTGGCTCAACCCCCTGCGTGCTCTGGAGGGCCAGGCAGCAGGACCTGCTCATTAGGTTACGCCTCAGCCTTGCCTCTAACATGGACCTCCTACCTCCTGGCCGTGCCCTTCTAGGAGGAGAATTCCAGCTGCAGCTACAGAAGCCAGCAAGAGCTGCAAATTTCCTTATACACTCCTTCAGCAAGAAAGAATCTTTATGCAATGCAAACCTTTGACCGAGAAGTGGGTCAGCTATAAAAAAACCCAACGTGTATGTGAAATTCCTTTTCAGTCCGTCAGTGCGGAGCAGGGCTGGGCAGAGGCAGCGTGCAGAACACCGGCTCGCGCTGGCAGGGACGAGAGGAGTGAAGAGGGGGACGGAAGGACTTGACCTAGATTGCAGTATCTTTACTACTCATCCAATTAGCCAAATGCTATTCAAGGTTTTAACCAGAAATGAGGTCAAGATGGAATGGACAATTCCACATTATTAGAAACCAAGTGCTATTAAATGCCAGTGCACGTTGTCATTTTATGTGGCATTTGAGACTGTGGTGTGTCACACCATTTTTAAATGCGTTTGAACAGCAGGGTGAAGAGGCGAGACCCAAGGGTCACGCTTCCCCTCGAGGACCCCGTTGGGCAACTGCACAACTCAGAGCTCAACGTGAACTTGGAGGAGGACACGGGAGGACACCAGGCTACGTACACTGCCGCAGCAGTTCCACCGATGCTCACTGCTTGTTTCTGCTGAGATGCACCACCGGAGAGGTGACGCACAACAGGGACACAGGTCTAACGTTGTTACCACTATTCAGCACACACAGCAACCAAAACTGGAGTATTTTGTGTAGTTGTGACCATTTCATTTGAAGGATATGGCTGAGAGGAAAAAGTGCTGCTTCAAATAAATCATTTCTGGATTTGCGAAAAACTTGACAAAGGAGAGACAACATGACCACCCCCACGCTCCCACCACCTCCCACCCAGGTGCTCGATAAGCTCAGCTTTAAGTGAAGTAAGAAGAGTTTGAAAGAAGCTTGACAGGATTGTAGCAGCCTCAAAGACTGGAAGAAGTTTGCTGTCTAGGATAGATTTTTGTGGGCATAACAAAAAGTGACCATCCCTACAAAACAATTCAAGGCATGTGGATTTGGAGCTTACATCCCTGAATTTAGGTAACAGCAAACAAGGTGGAAAGGCACCTTTGAGGCAAGGGCTCATGCGCAATACACCTTCGGCAGTAACCCGCGTATGGGATGGGAGAGGGGCAGAAGTCTATCAGTGAGGACTAACAGAGTGGCCTTTTCCAAAAAAACTTCCCTCTCTGTTATGTCTCAAGGTTTGAGAAGGCTGAGAAGTTACACGGTAGTGATCTATACAAGCGACATGTGAAGGTCACAATTATTAACAAGAGACAACTATTATGCCAGACTTGCTGAACATTTTGGCTCCTACACACAGTGCAAGAGTTCAGGATTTGGATGCAAAATATTGCAAAGTTATCATCTTTGCACATATTTCAATGAGCTGGTGAAGGGCCTGGAGAATAAATCTGATGAGGAGCGACTGAAGGAGCTGGGACTGTTTAGTTTGAGGAAGAGGAGGATGAGGATGAGGGGAGACCTCATCACTCTCTACAACTACTTGAAAGGCCATTGGAGAGAGGCTGGTGCCGGTCTCTTCTCCCAGGTAATTAACAATAGAACAAGAGGGAATGGGTTCAAGCTGCAGCAGGGTAGGTTTAGGCTGGACATTAGGAACAAATTCTTCCCAGAAAGAGTGGTCAGACACCGGAATAGGCTGCCCAGGGAGGTGGTGGAGTCACCATCCCTGGATGTGTTTAAGGGTCGTTTAGATGTGGTGTTGGGGGATCTGGTGTAGGGGAGAACTCTGTAGAGTGGGGTTGATGGTTGGGCTCGATGATCCCAAGGGTCTTTTCCAACCTGAATGATTCTATATGTATGTGCATATTTATGCCTTTTTTTTTTTCCCCCAAGTATAAATGATCTTAAGCTCCCAATAAGTAAATTAAGTTAAACTAAATTAATTAAACTTAAACTAAATTAATAAGTTTAAGCCCTGTAGTCGTGCCTACATTTAGCTAGTGAGAAGAGAGCATGGGACCCGCAGCACAGTCGTGCAGGTCACTGGTTCCCAAGAAAAAGGTAAATGGCAACGCAACTGGAAAGCAAACACGGAAGAGGTCAGAGTCCCAGAACCTGCGCGCAGCAGCCCAACAAGGAAGTCTCAAGAATAACCAGTCCTCAGACAGCCACCGGGGCAGAGAGCTGAACTGAAGCCAGCTCCCCAGTCAGCAGCACTGCAGGCCTGCGAGGAGTTTTCACTATTTGTACATGAAAGCATGGGCATGTTAAAACCAACGCGACCAGCAACTAAACTTAGACAAGTTATTTTACTTAACGTACTGCCAAGAAACTGCATTTGTCTCTAGTGACTGAATGTCCTATTAAAACACCAAAACTTCTGCGAGCCGAAGCATCCACGCTGATGCTGAAAGATGGTCCTGCACCTCTGGCACACTTCCCTTCCTCCGGGCTGCACAGCCACGTGTGCTGGCAAAGTGGTAAACAAGATCAGGGATCTAATCCGAGCTAAAAATAATTTTACCTTAAAAAAAAAAAAAAAAAGACACACACATAGAGAAGGGTTTTACGATTGAGTTTTCCAAGCAGCATCACACACTCCTGTGGCAGTAGAAAGAGAGGCCACAGCCGACACACACCTCCCCATCGGGCAGCAGCTGGAACAGTCCTTAATCCAGCCTTTGACTTGCAAATATCACGCAGGACCCGCAGGAAGCGGGTAACTGCATCTCCTGGGGGTGCCAGCCTGGGCTCCTGCCCAGCTTCATCCTCCTGCTAAAGCAGGGAGAGTCCAAGAAGGAAAATAAGAACCAAGCATCCACAGCAGCCCGTGGTACAGACAAAACCAGCGAGTTGCAGGGTGCAGTTTGTGGATTTGTTAATACTTAGAGCACCATACCTCTCCGTCGGTTTTGATGCAACAAGGTCTGAATGCAGGATCGTATTTAACACCTTAGGCACGCATTTGCGGGCTGTTTTTCAAGCGCAAGGAGCACACTGGGAGCCAAGGCCACCGCAGCTATTTTTACCCCGTGTATCAGACCTCGGGTGCCCGGGCTATGATGCATGGGGTCAACAACCGCATGTTCAGGACAATCTGGAAAGATCAGCTTGATTTGTACTCCTGGTTGCCAGAGGTGAGACAGCAAGCCTTTTAGCACAGCACTGACAAGAGACATCACAGATTGTTCCGGCTGGACAGGTATTTATGAAGTCTCCAACTGAGAAGTGTCCTTAGCCATGAACATCATAGCAATACTTAAGGTCGTTTAAATGCACCAGCCCAACTGAAGTCACCAGAACATGCGCCAGTTGAGTAATAGTTACTGCCAGCCATGAGAAAAGCCTTATTTATAGCAACATTCAAGAACTCTGCCTTCTTCTAATAATTAAGAGTGTTTAAAAAAATCAAATCAAATTACCAGGAGAATATCAATACTACTTCAGCTTTTAAGGTTTGTCCTCCAATAATTAGAGCCAGGAGAGGATTATCAACCTTTTTTCCTGTAGTAAAACAGTTACCACCTTTTATGTTCTTTTACCCTTGCCGGGCTCTCTTTCCTATTTCAGCTTCTGCGTTACTCAGAAAGCTGAAGCGGAGACACCATGGGAAATTTGTTGCCTACTGACCTGACGTGAGAACAAACACTATGGGCCTTCACTTGAAGTTATTCATCTAGCTAATCTTCCCTTCTGAAGGGAAATCTCTCAGAACAGAAGCTCTGACAGCTCCTCACAATCTCATCTGAATGCAGTTTGATAGACCTTGAAATGCAGAAGTCTCTCTTGTTACCGTAAGAGAGGGTTGTTGAGTCTTGGCGAGATATTCAGGCTGTCTGGCAGAAAACCTGGATGGCTGCTCTGAAGTCGATGCTCAGGCACGTCTGTCTTACCCCAAACCGCTGCTGTGAGCCTTCCCCTCTGCCTGGGAGAGCCGGCAGCGAGAGGTAAGGCTGCTGAGCTACACTAGGGGGTTTGTTTTGCTTTAAACACTGCCACCAAGGCTGCTGCATTTCACTGCATCCATTTTGCTGCCGGTAAAGAAGGCAAGCAGCAGAAATGCTTTTCACCAAGTCTTACACGTCAGCACTGGTGAGCGCTCTTTGAGAGAGACTGAAGGTTTAAATACAGCTTAAAAAAAAAAAAAAAAAAAAAAAGAGGTAGCTGTACAGCAGGTAGCAACAAACTTCTGAATCTGTCAGCACAGGAGGTGGCTTCTTCACAGAATGGTTTGGGTGGGAAAGGACCTTCAAAGGCCACCCAGTGGCACCCCCTGCCCTGGGCAGGGACACCTCCCACCAGCCCAGGTTGCTCCAAGCCCCGGCCAACCTGGCCTTGAACCCCTCCAGAGATGGGGCAGCCACAGCTTCTCTGGGCAACCTGGGCCAGGGGCTCACCCCCCTCACACCAAAGGATTTCTTCACAATATCTCATCTCAATCTCCCCTCTTTCCATTTAAAACCATTAATCCCTCATCCTGATCAAGTCCCTCCCCAGCTTCCCCCTTCGATAACTCCCAGTTCCGATAAGCCATGAAGACAGTGTTTTTTGAAGTCACTAGTCAGAGCTTCCAAATGAAAGCAGCCCAGAAAGCCAATCGTACCCTGGGCTGCATCAGGAGAAGCGTGGCCAGCAGGGCGAGGGAGGTGATTCTCCCCCTCCACTCCACTCTCGTGAGACCCCACCTGGAGCACTGCGTCCAGTTCTGGAGCCCCTACTACAAGAGAGATACGGACATGCTGGAATGTGTCCAGAGAAGGGCCACGGGGACGATCAGAGGGCTGGAGCACCTCTCCTATGGGGACAGGCTGAGAGAGTTGGGGTTGTTCAGTCTGGAGAAAAGAAGGCGCCGAGGAGACCTTCGAGTGGCCTACCAGTATCTTAAGGGGGCCTCCAAGAAAGCTGGGGAGGGACTTTTTAGGATGTCGGGTAATGGTAGGACCAGAGGGAATGGATTAAAACTAGAGATGGGTCAATTCAGCCTGGACGTTAGGAAGAAGTTCTTCACCATGAGGGTGGGGAGACACTGGAACAGGTTGCCCAGAGAGGGGGTGGAAGCCCCATCCCTGGAAGATTTTAAGGCCAGGCTGGACGGGGCTCTGAGCAACCTGATCTAGTAGGAGGTGTCCCTGCCCATGGCAGGGGGCTTGGAACTAGATGATCTTTAAGGTCCCTTCCAACCCTGACGATTCTATGAAGTGGCATGTTTTATACCAACAAGTCTCATCTCTCCCACCTTTCCACTCTTCTGTGCTCCTGTAGGAGTGGCACACAAACACCGATGCTCTCCACACGTGCCAGCACAAGACAAGTCGTGCACATTCTTAACTCCCCACCACCACTTGGTGCAGAGCCAGCAGACCACCCAGGACTCCATGATTCCTTTCCAGATCCACTTGTGTTTTAGGGCAGCATCAGCACCAAACCAGACAACTCCAAGGCACTCTTTGGACTGCAAGGCTCCATGATATTCCTTCAGTTACATGGAAAAAAAAAAAAAGTGTCAGAAACGCAGGAAAACTCAAGACAGCATGTGCAAGAGGCTTCTTGGTGAAAAGCACAGAGGGATGAGCAGATTTCATGCAAGGCACCGGTATTTCCCAAGACTTCACTGCAAAGGCCAAGGGGTGGGAAGCCCGTAGGGCCAGAAGGCAGGAGGAGACGCAGAAGGCGAGGGGCCATCGCTCGCTTCCACACAGATGTAGCAGAAGACGGTAAAGTCACTGCAGCTCCAGCTTTTGAAACACCCACAAAACAAGAAGACAGAGAGATGACCCCGAAAGTCAGGGCTAACTGGAGCCACCAGATTTCCACATTCAAGTAACCATGGAAGATAACTTGAACCAGGGCGGCTCTTTTGGAGGATATTGTTTTCCCACATTCCTTCCCCTAGAGCAGAGAGGAAACCTTAACGTTTATTCTTTCAAGACTGGCAAACATTTAGCTATACACAGCACTAGAGGAGACATTAGGTCAAAGACAGACAGGAAGCCTCGGCAGCCTGGAACATCACAATAAAAGGCAGTTGAAGTGCATTAGCTGCTTGGTTAGGGAAAGTACACTATTTGTAGAGAACTGTGCAAAAAAAAAAAAACCAGTTTGTTACGGAATTTAAGTGCTCATCTGCAAGTCAAAAGCTTTATCAGAAAAAATAATGGGTTTTTTGCAGAATTTATACTTGCACAGCAAAGAGCTGGAAGCCTCCAGCAGAAGTAAGGTAAGGTAAGGTAAGCCCCTTACACTGCCAACCCCCTGCAAACACTTTCACCACAAGGAAAACCAGCACCTTCAGCACGTTTCAGGCAGCACTTCAAGATTTAAGACAGCCACTGACAACAACCAGGGCTCTACATGTGCCTTGCCCTGTGGTTCTCAGGTTGTTCATTCACCATACGTCCCAAAGCAAGAAGGTCAAATGCAGAGATGCAGGTGTTTTTTTATTTTAGTTGCTTTTCCAAAACAGATGTTTATTTAGTGGAAGAAAAATCATCCAAGTTCAGATGTGAATGAAAATCTTCCTGATGAAGGATAAACCCACTATTGCAATGACACTGCTGAGAGGGGACAATTTTCTTTGCCATTTATCTGAGCAACTCTGGTGTTTGACCTTCCAACAAGAACCAAGATCTGCAAGTTCAGGTGGAAACAGCTGCAAGGAGGTGAGCACATACCATGAAGAGCCATAGCTGCCTTTTAAAGTCTTAACAAGAGAGGGGCAGACTTTTCAAGTGATGGTGTGTGCTAATACTTTAAAACAGAGCTTATCTAGCTCAGCGAGGCTTTAATCTTGTTTAAAACCTTTAAACCTTACTATTCTAATGGCAGATAGTTGTTCACACAACCTGCCCCAGAAGCTTTTCATGTTTTCCTGCCCACTGGCTGCTGAAAGATAATTTAAGTGATGTTATGACAGTACCATGAAACAAACATTGGCTTTTTCATGGCAGTGAGGAGGAATCTAACCTTCAGTGGGGGTTAAGGAGAGCTGAACTAGTTCTGGCTGACAGACCGACAGGCACACTTGGGAGAGACAAAGATTGTGTCATTTAACTTCCATGACAAAGTGCGTAAGAAGTTATTTGCCGACCTTCTGCCACCAGAAAAGCTATGTCCACATTACAGAAAGACAATGTAAAATTCAAATTCCATATTTCCAGAAGTACATTTAATATGACTGTATATGAGAAAGCAGAACTACATTGATACTGCACACACTTTTAAAGAAGAGCTGATACAGGAGCCCTCTCAGCTCTCACTCAGTCCCGTGGGGGGTTGGTAAAAGGGAAGAAATGCTGAAGACGGATGAAAGTTAAATACCGTCAACTTAATACAGACTGCGGTGCCTTTCAAAGTATTTGCACCGTGGACTAAGTACTCGGCTGGAGCCAACCACAGAGGAATCCTGCCCAAAAGCCCATGGGTTCTCAAGACAAGAGCGATGAGCCATTTCCAACCCTTCACCTTGCTCCGTGAGTTATTTCTGCAGAAGTTACTGGAAGGAGCGATACAGCAGAGTTGTGGCAATGCCCAAATCCAGGCGGGCTCGCTCCAACCGCAGCTCGAGAACCACAGGATCTAGAGCCAATATCCCAGGTGAGAGCAGAGCAAAGCCCTCGGAGCCGTGTGGGGACACCATATGCCACCAGACCGCCAGCGCACGAGCCCCACTCCTGCTCCCAGCTATGGCACACAGCCTCCAGCCGCCTGAGGCGTGATCTGCAAGGCTTGCTAAAAGCTTCATGTTTAAAACTCTCTCTCATGAAGAAGCGACTGTCATTTTCCACTATGATTCTGCTGAAGCATCCACCACAGGGAAAGAGGATCAGTGCAGGCAGTGCCCTGCGAGAATTACTGACCTTTTACCCCTAGCATCTTTTGAGATTGCACAAGCCCCCGCTGACAGGAACACCAGCCTGACGCCACTTTTCAGCGGCCACAAACCCCCAACATGCTCCATTTGTGCACCGCGTGCCAGAAGCGCAGGGGAAGAGAAGTAAATGGGGTTTTGTTGGTCTCGGGAGATGAGGTATCGGGACAGTGTAGACTGTGCTCAGACAAAGCTTCCAAGCAGCAAAGCTGCAAGCCAGAAGAGAGAATGTTTATTCCTGCTTCTTGTATGAGGGTTAAGAGCAAATTCAAGTTTCCCCACATGGAAAGTGGGGAAGAAAGAATTCTTCCCAGCAGAACACAAATTGCATCACCTGCCAGAAAAAGAACAAGGACATTTTTAAGAAACAATCTTATCAAATTAATTTTGAATTGAGAATCCCGAAAAACACAAGTAAGTGCCATCAGACTCCGGCAGACCCAGTGCAGTTTTAGAAGGAAAGGCAGTATCTAATATCCATAAAGCCACTGAAAACAGTTCTAAGAGAACATACCGTTATTGGCAGTGGCACTGCCGTTATTTTGTGGTCTTAAAAATAAAGATTTAATCTGCTCTGAAGAGGGAAGTTCAAAGTTCAGTTCCTGCCCCAAAGTTGCAATGGCATCCTTAGGGCTTCCTGGTTGGAAGCAACCAGTAGTCACATCATTTTGGTCTAGAATGAACAGAAATGCACTTAAGCAAGGGTTCCTTTGGATGTTCTTCTATGGAACTACTGCGGAACCACATACAATCACAATGTTGTCGTATGTGAGGCAGAGCTCATGCTCACGCCAAAGCATTACACACAGGTAGAGCTGTTGCCCGTGGTGTGACTGAGTTCTCTTGTGCTCTCAGGTTCTTACAGTTGAATTTACCTGAAGAGAAAAGCGCACTGAACCTCCTGGAGAGCTGGCAAACAGACCCTAATCCTGTTGCTACTGATTTTTTCATATATATCTAAGTTAAAAAAAAAAAAAGTAAGTCCCAAGAACCCCAACCTCACATATGTACATAAGCTAGCTGCAGAGTCTATAGGTATATACTTGGTTTTAACGAGGCAAATAAATTCACCCTAATTTGAGAAGAATCAGGAAGTTTATCATGCACCTTTATAATCACACCATGCACTTCTTTAGAAGAGCAAACACTTAGCTACTACAAAATTAAATTACATTTCAATATCTAAAAGATACCCAGCTCCTAAACAACTGTCTTAATGGAGCTGTGGGTTCCTCTCATAGGGGAATACGAGAAAGTCACAGCCACCATAGAAGCATTTAAACATGTTACACTATGGCTACAGCAGACAACATGGAAATACTTCTGCAGGAGAACAGCAATCCAAGCCACGCTGAGCAGCACAGGACTTACTGCTTCCCTTTGTTCTGAAAACAGAGGAAGGACAATAAACTCGACCACCCGCAGACAGCTGCCTAAGTCACCAAGCCCTGCTGATGGATGTATCGGGGTTCTGCCCATCACAACAGGAACCTTCGCTACACATCCGAATCATAGGGTTGGAAGGGCCCTCTGGAGATCATCCCGTCCAAGCCCCGGCCACAGCAGGGTCACCCAGAGCAGGTGGCACAGGAACGCGTCCAGGCGGGGTTGGAATGTCTCCAGAGACGGAGACTCCCCCACCTCTCTGGGCAGCCTGTGCCAGGGCCCTGCCACCCTCACAGCAAAGAAGTTCCTCCTCGTGTTGAGATGGAACTTCCCATGGTCAAGTTTGTGCCCGTTACCCCTTGTCCTGTCCCTGGGCACCACTGAGAAGAGCCTGGCCCCATCCTCTTGCCCCCCACCCTTTCAGTATTTATAAGTGTTGATAAGGTCCCCGCTCAGACGTCTTTTTTCCAGACTGAAGAGACCCAGATCCCTCAGCCTTTCTTCATCAGAGAGATGTTCCAGTCCCCTCAGCATCTTGGTAGCTCTCTGCTGCACCTTCTCCAGCAGTTCCCTGTCCTTCTGGAACTGGGGAGCCCAGAACTGGACCCAGTGCTCCAGTTGTGGCCTCACCAGGGCAGAGGGGGAGGATGACCTCCCTCCACCTGCTGGCCACACTCTTCTTGATGCCCCCCAGGATGCCATTGGCTTTTTTGGCCACAAGGGCAAATGCTAAAGCATTGGCATCAGTACTAAAAACTGAGGACCATCACTGCCACGCGGTAGCCAGTGGACCCCTGCATGGCTGCCCAGACCTTGGTGCCTGCTCTCCAGTCAGTTGCGCACCAACCTTGTCACCTGCTCACCCAGCCTGTGTCTCACCAGCTTGGTCGTAAGGATACTATGGTGGGGGGAAATCACACCAAAAGCCACATTGAAGGTAAGGTAAACACCATCCACTGCATTGTCCTCCTCCACAGAGCCAGCCATCACCATCGTCTTGCTCAGCAGCGGCTTACCTTTGGGACATCCACACTGGCTGTCCTGCAAAAAAAACATCATTCTCCTACATGCACGAGAAAACAGCTAAGAATGACCAGGCCTATTTCCCACATCCTCCTTCTCACCCTTTTGAAGACGAACACAACATTTTCCCCTCTTCCACTCACAAGGAGCTTTCCCCCAGGCACCACAGCTCTTTAAGGACACTAAAGGATCAACTTGCAATCACGTTGGCCAGTTCCTTCAGCACACCAGGAACATCTTTTGGTTACACAGAAAAGCAGGAAGCCATTCTAGGAGCCTGAAGTTGAACTCAATACTTAAACATACTCGATACAGGGCCATACCAGATCTCGACGGACCTTCCATGTGACTATCTAACATCTCAACGTCCCAGGAGGCTGCTCTCCCATTCTCCACGCTGCTTAGGACTTCCAAAATAAGAGAAGTTTGCAGGTACTTTGTAACCTGCAACAGATTTCTACAAGCCCATGCAAGCCTTTAGCATCCACAACGTCCTGCAGAAGCAAGTTCCACAGCTTACATCTCCTCCCGCGCTCTCCGAACACGAGGCTGGCACACAGCGCTTGCCATCCCTTGGCTTCCGCACTGGAACAGGGTGAACATTGCATCATAGGAGGCTTTTTCTTTTTTTAAAAAGTAATCGTATAATCTTACTGCCACAGCTATCAAGTGATAAGCTCACATGCTTAGTCCTCCAAATTTTCATCTCTACTCAACTCCACAGCAGTAATGCTGCTCTACTTCTCTGTAACGCAGAGTTCTGTAGCATCTGCAGAACATAAGTGACAGGCATGATTATCCAATTTCTCACATTTTATTTGGAAGGCTACTCAGTAACAGCAAGAGTATTTTCACTACATCCTAACCAAGCTGCCTCATTCAGGAGATGAATTCAGATCAGACCTCTGAGAAGGTCCCACAGCTGCTTACAGCAGTGATGTTTTAGAGACACAGGAAGAATTAGACCGAACGTCTTGGCTGTTCTCGGCCCTCCAAACAGTTTAAGCTAACCACATAACCGGAGAACCTGACAATCACAGAAGAAAACCCCCACAGATCTATCAAGCATCCACTTCTGGTGTGTTTTAAGATGCACTGTAGGCAACGGATGCACATGCAGAATTGAACAAAAAAACCCGGGATGACCTTCCTTCAGCATTGGCATATTTGGGCAATAACACCCACATTATTTCAGTCTTGTAGCTCTGATCAGGAGAGCTGTCACATTGCTGGCTCTCAGCTGGCTCCACCTCCCACGCTTTGGCTCACTCGGCTGAGCAGCAACTGGAGAAGGCACTGGGTTCTCTTTGGGTGAAGCCGGAGGGACACCTCTGGGTTCAGAGCACACCCCACACATGACAGGCAGCAGCAAAAGTTCAGCCCTGTGGCTCACACCAGAGCTACCTCGATGCAAAACCCTGCAGCAGACACAGCACCGATATTGACTCCTCCTTGCCACCGATTTCCCTCCACAGGGCGATTTTATCACCCCGTGTTACTTGCTAATGCGAATAGTGCTTGGTGCACAAAAACGCAGACTGTGAAGCACAGGGTTTAAACACAACACATTTGTATCTCCCTCTTTTTCTAGAAAAAGCTTGCGTCATACCCAGAGTCCAACTACATGTTAGTAAAAGAGGATTCTTGCATTTCTTTAGGACACTAGACAACGTGCTGGTTACTACACAGTGGCTAGCTTCATTTTAACCATCCTCTGCAGATCTACAAAGCAATATCTGTGAAACAAAACTGGCTTTTGTTTGCGAACACTCTCACTTGGAAAAGCCTTGCACAAAAAAATGCTCAAGACACACTTGCACATCTACATTTCTCAGCTGGTTCAAAAGGAGACCACAACTTTTGCAGAAAAGCCATTTCAGTGCTCTTGCAGCTCTAGAGACGAGCTCACTCAAGGAAGTCTGCACGATATCTTTAAATCCTTCCGTGCTAAAATAATCTTAACGACAGACCAAGCAAAAGTATGTCTAAGCTCTGTATTAAAATTACTATCTAAGCTGCATTTATTGTTTTAAATAAGAATAGAAATAAAGAAAACGTGTTCAAGATCCTTCAGTACCACTGAAGTTTCCTGCAGGAACAGAGAACAAAGTGAAGAGTTGCCCAAAGCTCCAACTCCGAGCTCGCTGTGAGAGCCCACGGGCCAGGCTGCGACGCTCCGTGACTGCCGGGGATTCCCCGCCTGGCACCGCCACTCTCTGCGTGTTGTGCTGCCGAGCTGGGTGCTCACCCACCCGCCTCCACCCTGCTCTGCGGCGGCGACATAACACTCCAAGACTTCACCGTGTGCACTGATGCTTTGGGATAGGCAGCCTCCGCCGCCCTCAAGCCAAGAGCCAGCCCCCACGGGTATCTCATAATAAAAAGTTGTACTAAGAGCAGTAAAACTAACCACATCTCAGCACAGCACTGCACCGTCAGCCCTGTGGGTCAGCAACAGAGCTGGCCAACGAGCTCACTCAGCTGCCGCCAGGGCAAGCACAACTGCACAGCCAAAGCAGCAGGTATGCGTAATAACTCACAGGGATTTTGACGCCTTTGAGAGGTTAAAGTTCCTAGCAGCAACACCGGCTAGGACTTGGAAAACACTTTTCAAAATGGCAGGCAAATAACTGGATCGCTGTGATTGGAAGAAGGGCAGATTCTGTAGTCCGCCGGTTTGCTACAGCAACTGAAGAGGATTAACTCCTCCATCTCAGCCTTTCCAAATTCTGTTGCCATATCAGAAAGAATTTTTTAAGCCTCCATTTGTCTCCTACAGATTCCCCAGGGGAGTTCAAGGCAACATTCAGTTCACTAGAAGTTCTAGCATCCAGAAGAGCAGATATCAAAGGATACAGCCCACAATGGGCCAAAAGAGAGTTCACATTTGCAGAGCAATTGCTGACTTTACAGGAAAGTCCTTAAAAAAAACCCCAAAACAACAACTTCAAAAAATGCAGGAAAAATACATCCAAGTGCTGTGGTCAATAAAAGATGTGTATGAGTAAGTAGGGAAGAAAAACTGCAATTCTCTATGACCATGTGACAAAGTTTGTGCCAACTTTCGCTCAGTCTTGTGCAGCCGTGAGTCTGTTTCTCTCCAAACACTGCCAAGGTATTTTGCTGGCTGGCAGACACGTAGATGCGTCACGTGGCAGAAGGACGCTGTACCATGGCTTTGTCACCAGAGCAGTGGCTACCAACTGCACTGCGCCTGGCCCGCAGAAGTCTCTGCAAAAGCATTTAACAGACATCGCAGACCGACCTCAGCCACCGCTTCTTGTCCACAGTGCAAACAGGTCTCGTACCTGGACACAGACTGAGAACTGGGCAGGAAGCTGTGATAATACTTAGGGGATTTAAAAAGAACCAAAAGAAAAAAAAAAAAGTCTAACACACAGCAACAACCCCTCAAAAAAAAAAAATACAAGCAGCCTCACCAGCTTCAACTATCAGCTCATTTCACAAGCTTTGATTAATCATTTAACCTTCTACAGCGCTACCTCGTTCAATACCTTGCTGAAAAGTGACAAGCCAATTCTCGGATTCACCAGGAAAGGCCTGCTGTGCTCCAAATCAGCCTCCGGATTTTTTTCCCCAATTGAGCGATCAGACCTCTGAAGGACTGGTGAGATGAAGAAACCCGTCTCAGACATCACGTGCACTTGGTACCCAGTTAAACCAAGCACCGCTCCTCTCTCAAAAAACAATCGCGAGCGCTCAATTCGACTCTGCTGACCCATACACTGAAGAGCTGAAGCTGGGCACCTGAAATATGCAGTAGTAAAAAATAACCGCATCGTCTACTAGGCTGATCAGTCCCTCAAATGGATGTTTTACTGAATCCTCTGAATTTCTGCATATTTTTGCATCAGTCTTGGAACCTTTGCAGTTTTCAACTTTGTGCCTATGGGTGAGCAAGTGGACTCAGGTACTTGTAGACAAACGGGCGACTTCTACAGTTTGGATCCTTCCACCCGCTCTTCTGTGTAGATCTTTTAACAGAGAGCAGGGGAAAATGGCATCCCTCAGACGCCTTACTCCAACACCCCTCAGAAAACTGCACCTTAATGAGAAGGACAGTCTTAATAAAGTCAGCTTCCAAGAGCCTGCCATTTGTTTCCCTAACAAAAGCCTTTCTACTTGATTTTGCCTTTTGACCTCACTACAGCATCTCCTGTTCGACACAGCAGATGGGCCCGCGAACACCAGATCAGATCGTGTGTTCTGCACTATCAGTTTCAGAGATGGCACATCTTTTCATTTCAGTTCTTCAGTTGACACAAGTGATGCAAACAAACAGCCAGAGCCAAGCTGAGTTCACATCACAAGAGCTACACGGCAACCCCCAGCATCACGACAGGACTCGTACCTGGCCATCTACGCCTTCAGAGATGTCCACCACACCAGGTTTAGGCTCTGTCTGCTTTCCCAAGGGCATTCTCGCCCTGCATTTCCCCCCTCTGAAGCCAAAGTCAGTTTGACCCAACAGGAAATCGGCACACAGGAAAAAACACAGCTGCAGCAGCTCCCTCTCACGAACAGGTAGCATTAAAGACTGCGTTTTGTGCTCCTAGATGACCTGGCCGAGGAGCACTTACAGACACCGTCTCCAGCCCCCATTCACACAGCCCCTACGCCTCGGTACTCAGTGGCTGTAGAGCAAAAAAATGTTTTGTCAGGTCACACACGGGGACTTCCCATGAAAAACAAACACCAAATGTCTTCAAACTTGGCACGTGACGGCGTACATTTTCCTCCACGCAAACAAAGCACAAAGACAGCCTGTTTGTGGCTTCTGTCCAGCAACAGGACTTCTTGTCTGGGTCTAAACAGGCCACTAACGCACCACAACAGCCCGTTCGCTGCCGCGCTCCACCACACAGCAGAGCAGGAAGATGCACAGAGCATTCGGCTGTGCTCTCGTCCCACTCGGTTTTGGAAAGCTGCATCACAAGAACTGTGTTAAACACAAGCAAGAGGAAAAGCAACAACGAATAACAACCCTGAGACCCGAGGAGGCGAAACAAAACCCAGAACTTTTCTGCAGCACAACCAAAGTCCCCCTTCCACACGCAACGTGGCATCTGCCCCCTTCAACCACAGCCCCTGTGAGCATCAGTTCAGTACTACAGTGACAATGATTACCCCAATCAGGCTAAGCTAAGTACTACTGAATATTTGTTCTCACCTGCCTGCACCAGCTTAACAGGCCTCTGTTACAGTTTTCTGACGGCCACAGCCGTATGTTTAGCTCAGCCAGAGCCAGGCACAGGCACCAGCCCGGCTGTCCCCATCATTAGGTTACTGCAAGGTCGCTGGCACAGAGCCGTATGTGAGATTACAAACTGAGCCCAGACACCAGTTCAAGAATGAGCATGGGCCAGCCTGCCAAAGGCACTGCACACCCGGTCACCCAGTTCAAAGAAAGGAGGTTCAGCAGTACAGACACATATGGGTTCTGCAAGGCGGCTTTGGGGCCAGAAAGCAAGCCCTAAAACTCGAGTTTACCAGCACAGACGTGATCTGCCTGTTCTAGTCTTCAGCAGAATAGATAAATCATCTCTTTTCTCCAGACACGCTGTCCCATTGGTGTGACTTTGCAGCTTGGCTGCTCCACCACCGGACTGTATCTGAAGACTGTACTTCAAGTTAGAGACATATACGGTGTATTTATCTTAAACTTGTGTGCTATTATCTTAAACTTGTGTACTATATAGTGTCAGCTTCTTACCTCAATGAAGCTTTTTACTTTAACAGCAGGGACACCCAGCCATTGTCCCGAGAAAAGTCACAAGTTAACAGCCATCCGCAGCTGCAAATTTACTGAATGAGCCAGGAAATAAGCAAAAGGTTGTTTATCAACAGTAACTTCCTCCCTGAACACGCTGCCCGCATCGGGCACCCTTTCCTTACTTCACACTGCAGTTCTGCTCCAATTAATAGCCCTACACGGCCAAGGGCAAGCACAGCTTGTGTCCCACTGACGGCACCTTACCCATATACCTACCTGAGCTCCTTCTAGCAAACAGAAAGGCCACGCTTCTGTTGCTTACCACCATGTTTCTAGCTAAAGCTGAACTGCTACAACAGCTCAAGCTAATTCAAGTAGATTTTACCTTGGTGCTTCTCCCCTCCCCACATTCCCATCACCTCCCTTGCACTGGAGGGCAGCCGATCCCAAACACCTGGTTAGGAAGACTGAACTGGCACGAAGCCAGACCAGCACCCTAACAATGACAACAGTTTTTTGCTGGTTTAACTGCCTGACCGACCTAGGAGCACCAGCGGTGAGGTGCTGGAGAGAGCGAGGAGGCAGAGGGGGGACAGAATCACCAGAGAAACATCAGCTGCGATGACCTTACACTGACGTTCAGGGCAGTTTGCCAGGACAAGCAGGTCCACAGCCAGCTGCCATCAAAACCCGCAGCCCCGAGCCTCTTCCCCTGCAGCTCCATGCTGACCTGTGACTATCAGGCCCACTCCACCCCACAGTGAGCCAGCTTCGAGAGCTCAGCGAGCGCAGAACTAACTCCACAGAAGAGCACAGAGATGCAACACTACACTGGAGACAAAATGGAACGTTTCTCAAGCTTGAGGAAAGCTTTATGTTACCTTTCAGGAGCAGAAGAATAGGGTACCCGAGAGCTGCTGCACTTCTTAACACAGTTTTATAATAAACCCTACGAACTTCAGCCACCAGCAACTGAGAAGCCAATACGAGCGCACAAGCTAGGACAAGAATCAAAACACATTATTTCAAACCAAAACTCCAGGGAAACTTTCTGAAGATTGGAGTTGGACTTTGACCAGAATATTTTAACATTCCCACTGGATACACGAACAGAAATATTTGTCAAAACTGAGGTTTCAGCAAGCATTTACTCATCTTTTCCTAGTTTTGGCTGCCTCTGCCATGAACCTAAGTATGCAACCCAGGGTAACGTGTAACCTTCAGCTTTGACTGTTTTCAGTGCAGCTTTTCGAAATAAGTGTTTTAGCCTTTAAGTGCATTCTGGAAGAGATCAGTGGATGAACAGCAGCACACATCAGCTGAAAAATAGCTGGACCTACTTATACCCTACACTGGCAATTCTTCTACTCTTTTTCCAAAACAAATAGTTAAAAACATACACAAAACCATATGCAGAGAAACTAGTGTCCACCTGTGGGATAGCATCTTATATTCTTGAAATAGTTAACTGCAGCGTATCTCCTGAAAGAAGAGCAACTATTTTGATGCCTTTTGTAAATACAAGGTTCAAATAAATTACTATTTATGAAAATAGTGCTTGCGAGTCTCTGCCTATTTACATTTGCTTTGCAGCCAGGCTTTTCCAGTCTTGTTTTAACAGATACCCCTTTCAGAATGGTTATGATAGAACCCGAACTCCACCCCCTCTCCATTAGGTAGATTTGAATCCGCGCTGCAAATACAGAACTCTCAGGAGCATGTGCTGTACTTTCACAACTCAACGCTTCTGTTCAGCTCCTGCAGGTTGCACTTGTTTTTAGTTTCCTCTCTCTCACACTTGTCCCACTACTCAACTTCCCTTTTCTTTCATCCACCCTCTAACGTCCCTGCCCCACACAGAAACTACACCAAGCCTATCTTGAAAACAGTACGGTAACAAAGACTGTCAGCCTGGGAAGATAAAAATTCTCCTTTTAGGGTTCACAGCTCACTACCTGACCTGAGGGAATTCAGCAGCTCCTCCTGCAACAAGTTCTGCTGCATGAAAGACGCTGATACACTGAGAATACTGAGAAAAACCATTGCATGTTTGCTAATGTTATTTACATGCTCATTAACCACAGCATTTTGCAAACACGAGGAGGGTAATCCCTCCCCCACAAACCTTCCCATATAAATTTATGCCCAGGCACATTAAGCAACTGGAGAACAGGTCAAAATAAATAAATAAAAAAAGCCGCCTATGCGAGGGCGCGGCGTGGGACCAAAGCTGCCGGCAGGGCCCGGCCAGCCGCGGGCACACCCGGAGCGGCACCTCGCCCCTTCCCAACCCTGCGGCCCCGCAGGCCCGTCCTGCGCCCACCCCCGCCGCCCCGGGCTCCCAGCGGAGCCGGGCGCCACGGGAGCGGCCGCTCCCCTCCCCGGCAGGAGGAACCCCGCACCACCCGGGGCGGCCCAGAGGCCTCTGACCCGCCCCAGCGGCCTCCCCCGGCCGCCAAGGCCCCGCGTACCGTCCGGGCGGCCTCTGCCCAGGTCCTGCCCTTCTTCCTGCGGCCCTTCTCCCTCATGTCGGACGCGACGGGGCAAGGCTGACTCCGAGGTACCCTGGGGGTTCCGTCCGCCCGGGAGGGGAGGCGGGAAGGGGGCTCTAAGCGCAAAGAGCCCCGACAGCGGCAACCCCTGCGCCCACCGCCGCTGCCATATTGCGATCCTACTGTAAAGGGCCCCGGTCATGTGACCCCGCCCGCGTGACTCCACCTACTGTACGGGCGGCGGGGAGGGGGAGGCCCCGCCCACCCTGGCGCGGCGCGTGCGCAGTCCCCGCCCCGCCGCGGCTGCCAAAGGGTGCGGTCCCGCCCCCCCCGCCCGAGGGGAAAATGGCGGCGGTGGCGGGGCCTCCCCAGGGCGGCACTGCGGCCCGCCCGGAGACAGCGACCCCGGCTGCCATCAACGGCCTGCGGCTCCCCTTCCCCGCGGCTCCTTCAGCCCCGTCGCCCTCCCCCGCAGTGCCCAGGGTCGCCAGCTGCCCCCTTTCGCTGCTTGCAGGCAGCAGTGGCCATGGGTGGCTACCAGCCCCCTAACCTCATGCAGCCGCTGCCACCCACCTCCCTGTCTCGACACCCCCCTCCTGACGCCAGCCTTTGCCCCATCTTACCCCGGGGACCATCAAGCTCGGCCCCTTGCCAGCTATGGTTTCATGGTGACTCATGTCCCTTCCCTTGCTGCTCGCCACCACCCAGCCAGGCACCCCCTTCCCTCTGCTGCTGCTGAGCATACCCCAGTTAGTGCACACCTGGCAGCCAGTAATTCATAGAATGACGGAATGGTTTGGGTGGGAAGGGACCTTAAAGGCCACCCAGTGGCACCCCCTGCCCTGGGCAGGGACACCTCCCACCAGCCCAGGTTGCTCCAAGCCCCGGCCAACCTGGCCTTGAACCCCTCCAGGGATGGGGCAGCCACAGCTTCTCTGGGCAACCTGGGCCAGGGGCTCACCCCCCTCACACCAAAGAATTTCTTCCCAATATCTCATCCAAATCTCCCCTCTTCCAGTGTAAAACCCTTCCCCCTCGTCCCATGGCTCCCCTCCCTGCTCCAGAGTCCCTCCCCAGCTTTCCTGGAGCCCCTTGAGGGACTGGCAGGGGCTGGAAGGTCTCCGCGGAGCCTTCTCTTCTCCAGGCTGAACCCCCCCAGCTCTCTCAGCCTGTCCTCCCAGCAGAGGGGCTCCAGCCCTCCCAGCATCTCCGGGGCCTCCTCTCCCCGCCAACAGCACCTGCAGTCAGAGCTGCCATCCCCATCCATTGGAATCCAGCTTCCCTCACTCCGTGGGGGTTCACCAGCATCCCAGGTGCCATCTTCCTCTGGTGGCACTGCCACACATCCACTCACGCGGCTGCTGCCCTGAGCTGCAGCCAGCTTTGCTCCCTCCCATCCAACCACCTTCTCCCTCACCAGCTGATGGCCGTTCTCCTCCTGCACTGCTGCTTCTTGCTCTCCCAGTCCCCTTTTCAGCACACCTATCCCCTCATCCTCCAGAGCTGCAATCCACTCCCATCTTCTCTCAACCAAAAGTCACTTCTGCCCTTGGAAGCCCCAGGAGATCCCAGGTGACACTCCCAGCCCACTCAGACTTGTGATTTTATTTCCATCTTCTATTAAAGGAGGAATATCACTGACTGGATAGAAAAACTAATTACCACGGTATTTGAGAGACAGCCCTTGTTACCTACCTGCAAAGGATGTACATCTATGCAGCATCTCAAATGGTTGCTCTTTCCGTATCGTGGTTTCATAGAAAAATGAGCAGCTTCTCACAGCATCATATGTTCCTGTTTCTATGGGAAGGGAATGTGGAAGATCACACTATGTGTCTGTGCGGGAAAGCCACCATCCGTGAATACCGTGTCAGGGACAATAGAAAGTTACGGCCAGTGTCTTTAAAGGTGTTTG